>NC_085872.1:5292832-5455332 GCF_034702125.1 Engraulis encrasicolus
TGACGTCTTAAAAACTGTGGTCCGTCTGACTGTTCGTTATTTATTCATCCTAAATTAGGTTACAGCGTCATTAAACATTTACGACCCTCTCACACACACTCCCCCACCCCCAACCCACCCTTGATTAATTATTTACCACAGAAATAAAAAGCTACTTTGGTCGCTCTGTGTGGACATTTTGAAGTGTAAACTGATTGAAGAAATGAGAGTAACTCGGGTCTAAGAGTTCAGTATCAGAAAAAGATTAAAAGTTACTCATACGTTACAGATCCACCGCTGTCACACCAATCTAGTTCGTTATCATCAGCATTTCAATCTGCATTTAGTGCCAAATTGCCATTCTGGTTCCAAATCTCGATGCTGAAGCACAATTCAAGGGACATAGAATAGGGAATCTCTTGTAGCTAAAGCTGACAAACCTGCTGCATGCAGATTGTAGGGAGATTGTCTCTAGGAACCGAGAGTGCAGAAAAAAAAGACATTCAGCTCCCACTCTGTAATATAATTATGCCAAGGAGAGGCCATGTCTTCATTGCTATGCTGCTGGTGTTCCTGTGTTGATTACTGGAGTATGGTGCCATTGCTTAGCTGCATTTTAGAGGGTTAACCAGCA
The DNA here is from genome assembly GCF_034702125.1 of Engraulis encrasicolus. Classification (NCBI taxonomy): domain Eukaryota; kingdom Metazoa; phylum Chordata; class Actinopteri; order Clupeiformes; family Engraulidae; genus Engraulis; species Engraulis encrasicolus. Next base: position 5,293,446 of record NC_085872.1, read on the forward strand.
CTGGGATTGTCATTGACGGTGACCCTGTGGGGATGTATTCTCAACTTAGACCCAGCGAGTCGAGACATGATCATATTTTTTAGCCTCGTAATTACCACACCACACAGGCCCAGCTAATTAGGCAGCAGAAATGGCATATTCCAGAGAGGCCTCTAGTCTTCACTGAAATTATTACCACATGATGTTCAATTTAAAACTTGTAGGTCCATAGTAAAAGACAACTCTTCTAAAGGAATAGTCATAGGCCCCTGTTATACTGCTTTTCATCTTTGTGTCTGTTTCCTTGGCGAGAACAAATTGCAAAAAATGTTTAAGTCATGGCTACCCAAAAAGTTTAGTTGTGAGCGATTGAATTTGCCTTGAATCTTCAAAAATAGTTGATCCCTCATGAACTTCATCTGTTGTGTATTTGATGTAATAGGGAACACATAGGCTATACCTTTCTGGACCCCTCCCATCTCTCCTTGACAAAGAAATATCATAGGCTGGCAGTATTGGATTGTTTACTGCAAAACTAATTTCCTCAATGATAGTAAAAAGGTGTACAAATACAAATTATACTGTATTGTGGTGTGGATCGCCACTGCCCTCACAATCCGATTCGATCACAATTCGGGAGGTAGTAGATCCGATTCGATTTGATTCTATTAGATCCAATCCGATCCGATCCGATCCGATCCAATTCTACAATGCATTGCAATGCATTACATTTCTACTGAACACAAAGCAAATGTTTAATCAGCCATGATGAGGCAATACAAGTAGTCAGATACTGTACAATTTATTGGCTGTTTTCTGTATCAGTCTGTATCAGTCTGTATCAATGTTTTGAAGTGCTAAACATTCATTTGCTCCCGAAATATCCATGGAAGTAATTGAAACTTTAAAAAAAATGCCGGATCGATTCTGGAACTTGCCGGATCGATTCTGGATCGTCCATGCCCCGCATCGATTCGGATCGCCGAATCGATCATTGTTGACACCACTAATACTGTACTTATACTGTACATTGTAGCCTGTGGTAAAACGTTATCAAATGTTTGTTGCCAACCTTCTATGGCACACATTATTAGCAGCCATGGTCTTAATTGTAAGGGAATCAGACTTAGCATTGAAAGGCATTGATACACACATACCTTCCATGGCTGAAGTGCCCTTGAGTAGTTAGGAAATGGATCACACTCAGTTTTTTCTTTTCTTATTCTTTTCTTTTTATTCAAACATTGACACTGAGGAAGGCTCTTGCAGCCGAAACATCTGTCTGTCCCTGCAATGTTTGAATAAAAAGAAAAGAATAAGAAAGAAGAAAAAACTGAGTGCGATCCATTTTCTAACTACTTGATTACTTCAGAGACGCACCGACAAGACGGAAGAGCGCAGTGTGTGGAAGATAACTTTGTGAAGTGCCCTTGAGCAACCACACGTAGGCTACTTAGCCACACATAGTGGGACCGTAACCAGCAGGCCTGCCGACAAGGGGGGACAAATGTGGTTCCCATTACATTGAATGTATTAGGGTGGGGGCTTTCGGATGATTTTGTTCAATGGGCAAAGCTGTCAGCGGCCCTGGTAACCAGTACCCTGCAATAACTGTGGATGAAAGTGTCAGCTAAGTATAATGTAATGCAATTATTATGCCACCATCCCCCCCTAGAAAGCAACTGTTTACTCCTTACACACCACCCATTGAAAGTCAAATAACCCAGTCACCAGAGGCTGCTGTAGTTCGGTGATAGCATTGAATCTCTTATGACATCTTTTAACATCTTGTGGTCTGGGTGAAAGTGATTGGACGGCCAGACCTGGGTATGGTGTTGATATCTTCCACTTCTAAATTTACAGATAGCGGAATGTCAAATCTTAAAAAAACATTAATGGTTTCTGGGGACATCAACCTGATCTGCAGATCTCAAAATGGTTCTCAAATATGTCAACCATCAGGGGTATACCAAACTAAAATTGAAGTTTAAATAGGGCAAGGCACTTCATGCTGCTTAGCAAGCAATATTATGATGTGATAAACCTTTGTGAGATTTTTTTTACCATTTTAAGTAAGAGGGATGTCCCAATTTACTCTCAACCAGAAAATTAAAAAGAAAGATGTTTAAAGGCCTTTCTTATGTTTAATTGTTTATTATACTAGATCCTATATCATTGAAATTGATGTTGAAAATCCATAGGGTGTCCTAATTTCTAAACATGAGAATTTTACTTGTCATGTGATGTCACCAAACCACACAGGCCTAATTGTATAAAACAAAGCAGCATTTTTATAACCGACCAAACCGTATTTGTGTTTAAATCAGTAGCCTAATTATATTTAGATACCAGAAAATTGCAAAAGAAATATGGTACCTTCTTTAAGGGTTCAGGGGAATAGGGGGGCATGTCCTATAACCCCAATCCTAAGGTTGAAGCAGCACCCGTGGTTGCCATGCAACACTGCTAAGTAGAGGGTTAAGGCAGAGATTCTTTAAGTATAGAGATATGCCAACATAATAGGTTTCTATGGGCACCTAACGCGACCAGGTTCCGGTCTGCCTAAAGGGCCGTGTCATAATGCTCCTACAATGAATAGAACAGTCCTTAGGTCTGCCTAGGTCTGCCTAAGGGGGGGCCATAATAGAACCAGGAAACAATGGGCCAATGGAGCCTCTCTCTCTCTACTCTCTCTGGTTAAGGCTTTGTATCAGTGTCCAGTAGGCGCATGAAACATTGATTTCTCTGGCAGTATTGAAACCAACCAGCAGGGGTCAATATTGTTTCATAAAGTGCAGAGCCGCGTATGAGAAAGGCATGTAATTAGTAAAATAGTAAATAGTAGCAAATAGTAGCAAATAGTAATTGAATTTTCGAGAACTCGGCCACAAATACTTTTTCAGAGCAAGTGGAATAGGTTTAAAAACAAAACATACACACACACGCACGCACGCACGCACGCACGCACGCACGCACGCACGCACGCACGCACACACACACACACACACACACACACACACACACACACACACACACTAACATTTAAATTGACTTTTGTCTGTTATCACCTCACAAGATATCTGCTCATGACTGCACATAACCTTTTGACAAGCCTCTTTTTCGTTTAAAGCCACTAGGCCTACACAGTGAAATGGACGAACAAGTAATATAAAGAGCTGCACTTCGATACTTCAAGAGCTTCAAATCATAATTGAAATGTTCTCTGAAAACTGCTAAAATCTGTTATTATTGAGTGGTGTGTGTGTGTGTGTGTGTGTGTGTGTGTGTGTGTGTGTGTGTGTGTGTGTGTGTGTGTGTGTGTGTGTGTGTGTGTGTGTGTGTGTGTGTGTGTGTATGAGTGCAAGCGCATGCGTGCCTGTATGTGCGCTCCAGTGACACAAGTGACAATTGGACAGGAACTTACTTAATAGGAAATTATGATTCAGATGTGAAAAATGTGCCAAAACAATTGAGAAAAACGGTAAGCCTGCTGTTGATATGACTCCAACGGAATTCCATAAAAACAATATGAATGTGGACACAGAGAGTGGTGAGTTGACCTAGCCTGATTATCATGACTTTCAAATCTCTTCGAGACTTGGTCTGACCAAGAGCATAACAACTAACGTTCTTAAATGGCATGGTTGGCCCGCCTCTTTTGGTTTGCTACTGGTCCAGGGCAGAAAAGGCTGAGCCAAAATTTAAACCAAATTTAAACCAAACATTCTCTTAGTCCTAATAGAATGTCTCTGCTGAAACCATTGCTTTGAACACGCCTCTCCCCAGGACCATTGGAGATGCTCAACGTTGATTGGTTCCCGGCAAAGTGGGTGGAGTTCCCCTGCCCGGAGGAACTCAGATTGTACGGTACCTGAACAAGCTCTTTTCCTGAGCAAGTATAGCAGAGCCGAAGGTGTTGAGTCACTGTGAGGGCGGAGCCTGGGTAGAGTTGACCTATCTATAAATATTATTCACAGCAATAACTCATAGTGCTGCTGAGATGCCTTCCAATGGACTGCTGTCTCAATGCATCAGTCTAGACTGGGATTTCAAAGTAATGGCCTGCATATGGATTCAGTAACTGATGATGAATGCACTGAGCAGCAATCTGCTCATTTCCAGAACCTCACATAGCCTACATTTAGACACCACACACATTTGGATACAAGACCAAAAATGATGAAAATTAAGGACATATCAGCTTAGTACATGTGCTAAAATGCAGAATTTACGGCTTAAGAAATAAGCACAAGAAGAATCATTTTCTCCCTCGCAAAATACTTAACATTATCCCCTGAGGATCATCTACATTTGTATTGTTATGAATTTGTTGTGGCTTCATGAAGGTGCATGGTTAACATTTTGTCACTAAATGATGAACTTTTTAAAAAGATGAACTGTGAAGAAAACACAATGGAAACTTGAGATATTGACCAGAATGTTTGATGGAGAGAGAGAGAGAGAGAGAGAGAGAGAGAGAGAGAGAGAGAGAGAGAGAGAGAGAGAGAGAGAGAGAGAGAGAGAGAGAGAGAGAGAGAGAGAGAGAGAGAGAGAGAGAGAGACAGAGACAGAGACAGAGACAGGCAGAAAGAGACAGATAGATTTTTTTCCCAGTGTCTGTTTGTTTTGGCCTATTACAGTCTGCTGGAGCATGGGAACATAGCACAGCCCAGCGTCTAACCTTGCCCTGCCTCAGTCTGTGCCATCATTGTAATGGCAGAGACCCAGCAGGTGCTGCTGCAGGGGAGACAGCAGCATCAAAGAGGAGTTATTTTCTGCTTGATAGCCAGTCCTCCATGGCCTGTCAAGACAGGACCCAGCGCTCCAAATGACTCCATCATGGTTCAAAGGTTGAGCACATACTCTTCTTGGGTCTCCCTGCTGGATCTGCACTGTGTGAATCTAAGTGTGAAAATACAGGCGATGACCACAGTAGGTGTGTGTGTGTGTGTGTGTGTGTGTGTGTGTGTGTGTGTGTGTGTGTGTGTGTGTGTGTGTGTGTGTGTGTGTGTGTGTGTGTGTGTGTGTGTGTGTGTGTGTGTGTGTGTGTGTGTGTGTGTGCGCGTGCGCGCAGTGGGATATTTGCCCAGGTTATGCTCCAACGGGGTAGTGCAGTCATATGTCTCATCATAACTATTTCACAATAGGAGAACATATAGCCTACCTGATACAGACTGGCCAAAGGGAAATCCTCCCCGGGTAATGGCTTGTGGTATTTATTTTGCATCTCAGATGGCACACTTGTGCTCTTCAGGCACTATGTTTCAGGGCGTGTTGGTTACATAGGCCTATAGTGCCCAAAGTGCACAAGTGCACCATCTGATAACATTAGTTTGCATCTTTGCTGTTTGTTAAGGAAATGCTAAAACATCTTTCATTATTTGTTTTGTATAGAAGCGGAGTGTTTTGTAATTGCTGAACCATGAATGGACATAATGGTTAAGTCACTGTCACTACATTCTACCAACTATTCAATTCAAGGTCTGTTTTCTTCAGGGTTATGAAGGGTCATTGATCAAGCTCACCTCCAAGCAGGCAAGTAGATGAACAAATTGCCTATCCACTATCCAGCCAGATGTTTTACTACAAACAGCCTCAGTAGAAAAATTATGATTGAGCACAAGTACTGACTGTTCGCAAAATGCAAGCCTGGCATTACGTTATATTGAAAACTTACATAATCAAATGAGTTCCCAACCATTCTCCAAATAACTAATAACTAACCAGCCTGTTCCTTCCTCTCCATGTTTCTCTTCCCCGTAGCCTGTGGGCTTTGTTAGTTTCGACAGCAGATCAGAGGCAGAGGCAGCAAAGAACGCATTGAATGTGAGTGCAGCAGAGACGAGTGAATGCACCTACACCTGCATCCCCACTCGACAGTCACACAGGCACTTTGATCGTTCCCTGTGTCACAGATTTGTAGTGGAAATAACCCCTCTGCATGCAGGGCTTCTGATACTTTAAAGAAGCATCAGATCAGGGCAGCTGAAAACAACAACAGTTTTCTACAGAAGCAGTGTGTTGATAGATGCTTGGATGGTAATGCGCATATACATATTTCTTATGCCTGTTGTGGTGGCTGTTTGCAGTCTGAGGTGAAATTGGGTTTAGTCTTTGGTGTTTGGTAATTTTGGAATTAATGACACTCAAGATCATAATCCACCACACTAGGCCCTGTCGTGGCCAACCGGTAGGGCACTCACCTGCCATGCGGCTGACCTTGATTCCCGGCCTGGGTCCTTTGCTGACCACTCCCCATCTCTCTCCCAATTCGCTTCCTGTCCACCTCTCGCACTGTCCTATAAAATAAAGCCGAAAAAGACCACAAAAAAACTTTTAAAGAAAATAGTAATCCACCACACTAATGACTAATGTTAAAGTGGAGCTGGAGACTTAACATTTGTCTAGGTAAAGATGTCCAAATGTTAATGTGCATTGGTAATAAAATGCCTGTCCATTTACATTATGTATACTCTACTCAGGGTGTTCGGTTTGACCCAGAAATCCCCCAGACACAAAGACTGGAGCATGCCAAGGCCAATACGAAGATGGCCAAGAGCAAACTACTGGGGACACCCAAACCATGCCTCCCACAGCAGGTTACTGGACTTCACTTCATGAGCAAGGACGCATGTAAGCAACCTGCAAACATCCAGTCTGTCACTGATTCTTGAGAAAGTGGCTAAAACAGGTTGTAATGTTGACAGAAAAAAACAAAGTGAATTACAAAATTATATGGTATATCCTCGTAGACTAAGGTCTTGGCTTTTCAGAAATGCACAAGGCCAATCTCCCCATTATGTATTTTTTTCAGAAATCAGGCTTTTCTCCGATCATACCTTGTTTTTTGTCAACACCGTCAGACACAATTAAAAGTTATTAAAATTGTATTGATTTGGTTGCATATGTATCTGGAGTTTTTAAGTGATTATGTGTATTTTTTGGTTCACACATATGCCTTTAAATGTTGAAAATTCACTTTTGTTCTATTTTAATACTGTTTCATGTGTTCTAATTTTAAAATATGTACCGTCATACGATGCTTACTTAACGCCTAAATACAACAAACAATTTTTTGTAATTTCACAAATATTCGTGTAGACTTAAATTGGCTATTACTTTGATATTTCAACAACTCCTAAGGAAAATGTTGTAAGCACATTCCTTTAAAATGTCCAAAACTCCTTCTTACGGTGGTGACTTAAGAACTGACTGTGGTGACAGTAATCTGAGAGTGGTGAAAGTGGCCTAATTAGTACCTGCATTTAGCAAAATAAATAGCCCTCTCAAGTCAATGGCATCTTGCATAAACACTTTATTTTTGTGTGTGCACAGTATGAGCATGTGTTTTTACTTCATTAGTTAGATTATCTAGGAAGTAAGCCACTGGTTGCTGAAAATGTGGTAAAAACAGCTTTTAAGTTGTTCAAATCCAAAATATAGAGGTGTATTATCATAGATGTAGGTCTTGGCTGTGCAGTGAATGCATTGGCCTATCTCCCCATGTTTAACATTTTTCATAAAATGGGCTCTTTCTTGTTTTGTCAACAGCGGCAGACAGAATTAGAAGTAAAAACACATGTTTACTGTATTAAAGTGAATTACTTTAACAATTCAACATAACTCTAGATACTTATTGTATGCATATTCTTAAAACATGTCAAAAACACGTAAAACATGTGTTTTTTGGTGAACTCCATCAGATGTCACCACCGTCAGGTTTTCTGACAAAAAAACCTCCAAATGCACCTCAGTGGTGGCTAGAGTATCATTTTGGATCACAATTATTACTAACATGCCTACTGTTTCATTAACCAGCACAATTTAGTAAAATATGGAACAACATGATGAGCAGAACAAAATCTGACGGTGGTGACATCTGACGGTGTGAGACAAAAAAACACTCTTTTAAATATTATTAAGTATTATGTATGTAATAATATTATTATGTATTTTTGCTTCATCAAGGAATGCACAATTTTATCACAGGAATGGAAGGTCAGGCAATTCTGTTGAGAAGGGTTAAGTGTTCATCTCATGCCATTATTTTGTCTAGTTCTAAAATCTCTGTTGAGGAACGCAGTGGGGAAGCCTTAAATAGGAAGATGCATTTTACACTTGTGATTTATTTAACTTTTCTATACAATCTAATATCAATACACTCCATGCAAGGAACTACAGAATACACTATTTATAAACACCAACCTCTAATAGTAGTCATTAAATAGGCCTACTATTAATACATGTTTGAATAAAATGTTCAAAAAGGCTGTAAAATGCACTCATTATGTAGATTTTCCATGGAACTGCTACAATCATTCATAATGGCCAAGTGAATGTTTCAGCTGAAGAAAACTACATGTTCAGTTCTATGTATGCAAGAGCTCTGAGGAGTGTTGAGCACATTCTGTGCTCGTGATGCTACTGAAAGGGGAGCCTGTGGGGAGCTGAGAGGACCAGGGGGAGAGCAGGGGATGGCATGTTAATTGGTGTGACCAAAGGCTACAGCGGAGAGAAAGAGAGAGAGAGAAATGAAGGACAAGTGTGGAGGGCTTCTGAATCTGCCCTGCGTGAGCTTCCCATTGGGAAGGGATTGGAACGGAAATGGGGATCTTCAGGAACAATTTACTCCAAAAAGGATGGATCATGCTTGTTTCATCTCCATAACTTACATTATTGTGAGTGGAATCCATATACAGCTCACTGATTCTTGAGAAAGCGGCTAAAACATGTCTCTGCAATAAACTGCCAATTCTGTTGAAAATAAACTACATTTTCATGAACAAAATGAATCCAGGTAAAGACCCAGGGGTCTGTTACACAACTGTACAGTCGTTTGAAATATTTAAGTGTAATTTTATTACTTTTCATGGCTATAAACCTGCCTACACCCTGTAAAAACAGCTGTCCCAAGGACAGACATCATCATTTCAATTGACTTAAAATGTAAAAATCACTGATATTATTGAATAATATCACCATGATGTGAAAGTCCATATTGAAGTGGTTCTGCCGATATGCACATAGTGCGTGTAAATCAATATTTACTACTATTTTCTGATTGCTCAAAGTGTGTCCAGCATATTAGTCACCACCGTCAGATTTTTTTAAAAAAAGACAATAAAATCAGGTATGCACAAGGTCATTGTCATTACTTGGGACCCCTTTTCAAACCTTTAGCTCTACTGAATACTTCACCATCACTGAAGCTCCTGTAAGTTTACTAATTTCTCCTCAATTTGTTAATTTGTTTGGACACTGGTACTGTCCCAACCATAAACTGTCAACACCGTCGGGGGTTTTAATAGTATTATGTTACATTCATGTTAATTATATATACATTTTCAGAAGCGGCATGAAGCCCCTAAGAAACAGAGCGAAAACGAAGTGGCTAATGTGAGCAAAAAATGCATAATATGTAAAAGAGTGTTTTTTTGTCTCACACCGTCAGATGTCACCACCGTCACATTTTGTTCCGCTCATCATCTTGTTCCATATTTTACTAAATTGTGCTGGTTAATGAAACATTACCAGACATGTTAGTAATAATTGTGACCCACACTTATACTCCAGCCTCCACTGAGGTGCATTTGGAGGGTCTTTTGTCACAAAACCTGACGGTGGTGACATCTGATGTAGTTCACAAAAAAGCATGTGTTTTACATGTTTTTGACAAGTTTTAAGAATATGCTTCCAATAAGTATCTACAATTACGTTGAATTGTAAAAGTAATTCACTTAAATACAGTAAACACATTTTTTTACTTCTAATTCTGTCTGACGCTGGTGACAAAACCAAGAAAGAGCCCATTTTATGAAAAATGTAAAACATGGGGAGCTTGGCCAATACATTCACTGCACAGCCAAGACCTTCATCTATGATAACACACCTCTATATTTTGGATTTAAACAATTTAAAACCTGTTTATGCCACATTTTCAATAATCTAGGCCTACTTCCTAGAGTATCTAACAAATGACAAAAAAACACATGCATAAACATACTGTGCACACACAAAAATAAAGTGTTTATACTAGATGTCATTGACTTGAGAGGGCTATTTATTTTGCTAAATGTAGGTAATAATTAGGTCACTTTAACCACCTTCAGATTACTGTCACCACCGTCAGTTCTTAAGTCACCACCGTAAGAAGGAGTTTTGGACATTTTAAATGAATGTCCTTACAAAATTTTCCTTTGGAGTTGTTGAATTATCAGAGTAATTGCAAATTTAAGCCTACACGAATATTTGTGAAATTACAAAAAAATGTTTGATCTATTTAGGCATTAAGTAAGCATTGTCTGACAGCACATATTTTTAAATTAGAACACATGAAGCAGTATTAAAATAGAATGAAAGTGAATTTTAAACATTTAAAGGCGTATGTGTGAACCAAAAAACACACACAATCACTTAAAAACTCCAGATACATATGCAACCAAATCAATACACTTTTTATAGCTTTTAATTGTGTCTGACGGTGTTGACAAAAAACAAGGTATGATCGGAGAAAAACCTGATTTTTAAAAAAAAATCAAAATTGGGAGATTGGCCTTTTGCATTTCTGAAAAGCCAAGATCTTTGTCTACGAGGATATACCATATTATTTTGTAATTCACTTTGTTTTTTTCTGACAAGATTACAACCTGTTTTAGCCACTTTCTCAAGAATCAGTGAGCTACGTTGTTTTCTCATGGATCAACCTCACCTGGTTTGCCGACTCCTTGCTGGGTTCATTTCTGTGATGCAGAGCAGATTTCTTTAAGCATCCAGGTCACTGCCGGGTCTTAAGGCAATGTGCAAAACTGGGGTGGCATATTTTCTGAAGCTTTGGCAAAAATGCACACAGGAATATGAATGTGTTGTGCCATCCACACTCAACATGTTTTTACAGGTTGTGTGTACACAGTATCTTTAAAATAGCCTATATTTTAGCCTTTAAGTATGAAGCTATAATGAATATTGAATATCTTCCCTCAGACATTAGGTCATGCTGCTGATATTCTGTTTAACCTGTCTGTAGATGCTGCAGAAAATCTAACAGCTTTCATCATTATGGAAAATATGGAGATGTCCTATTTTAAGGGACTTAGTGGCCTTTGGTAAGTTTTCAAACTTTCCTTAGCGCCCAAGACTCCCAGTATGCAATTAAATGTCTTGTCCAAGGTTGCATGAAGGGCACATGAAGGGCATTGACCTTGTTCATTTACACAACTGTATAGAATGTACAAATCACCCATTCTACTGTCATTTTTGGTCATCTACTTATGTTGTTTGTTGATCTGCTGATGTTAAGTCCAAGTTCAGTTGCTAACATGTCACATGACTTTTCCCAAAAACAGAGTCTCCATGGACATGCAAAAGGCACTCAGCCAAACACAAAACACCTGTCCAAAGGAACACCTGTCCAATTTTTTACTGTATAGACTTTTTACTATTTATGCATAACAATACAGGTTGGTTGGAACTTGATCTCTGTATTGATTTCCATGCAGGTCTGAGCAATTCTAATTATGTTGATGAAAATGTATAATTTTTCAGTATTTTTGTAATGAATGCTAGCCAGTGGTACAGTACACTAAGATGGTTGTTGTTATTTGTAGAATTTTGTATAAAATGGTTAAGAAGTGACTATAGCTGACCATATGGAGTAAAGATTAATGTAGTGCAGTAATGTAGTGGAGGGGGCCACTACTGGGGTGGGGGCCACTACTAGGGTTGGGGCGGTCACCTCAGGGGGGGGGCAGCTACTGGTGTGGGGACCACTAGAGAGGTGGGGGGGTCTACTAAGGATGTGGGACAAGTTACGGACATAGGGGCAGCTTCAGAGGTGGGGGCAACTGGAGAAAAGGCGGCAGGGGCAGGAGTGAGGTCCAAGAGGGCAGTGGAAGTTAGAGATGTGGGGCTAAGAGCAGGGGCCGTTATAAAGGTGGTGTCATGGGTAATTAAAGAGGTCGGGGCAGGAGCAGGGGTGGTTATGGAGGTGGGGTAAAGGACAGGGGCTGAGGTTGTTATGGGGGCATAGCCACTTGGAGTGCAGTCAGAGGAGGGGGCGTGGCTACCTCCACTGCTGCTGGCTGATGCCGTGCTGATTGGAGGAGAGGCAGAGACTGGTGAGATGGGCGTCGGCTTCACCATAGAGGGCGTGGCGTCAGAGGAAGTGGCGTCTAGTGGTGTGTCTGTGGCATCAGTGTGAGTGTGGCATGAGTGGTTGACGGTCTGAGGGGATTCAGTGGCAGAGGGCAGGACAGCTGCTGCTTCAACAGCCATGCCAATTAAAGCAGCATTCTCATTGGCTGAGGTGGCAGTGTTCGGAGGCTGGGGCGTTTTGATTGACTGGTTGACCTCATTCAGGGCGTGTTCACTCCCGGAACTAGCTACTAGCCACAACTGGCTAACCCTAACCCAAAAACAAATGCAAAATGAATGGGTGTCAATGTTTTCTATTATTATAAATGTTGTGATATTTTTTTGCCCTGAAATATTAATGTTCAGTTCAAAGCTAGAAATAACTAGAAGCACTCAGAGAGTGCAGACCTCCGCCAAGGAAGCTGCTTGATACATTTGACCATGTTACACCTTAGGTCTTTCTGCCTTGCTATTGTGCTGTACCCGCAATTCAATTTCTGGTCACTAGGGGGCGTCTAGGTGGTGAAGAATCTTTTGAAAAGTCCTGGTTCCAGTTCGTGATCCAGATCACCACCAGAATTTAATCACTTGTTCATTGGGTCATTACTAACAGCTCCACAAAGTTTGTCCAAATCAGTTGATAAGTTTTCGAGTTATCCTACTGACAGAGTCTTTAAAAGAGTCCTGGTTCCGGTTCGTGACCCGGATCACCACCCGAATTTAATCACTTGTTCCTTGGGTCATTATCAACAAACCCACAAAGTTTCGTCCAAATCGGTTGATTAGTTTTTGAGTTATGCTGCTGATAGACAAACAAACAAACCAACGCGACCGAAAACATTACCTCCTTGGCGGAAGTAATAAGATTTGAGTATCGTTTCGATTATTTTGCGCCACTAGATTATTATACTGGGTCTCAAAGCTTAATGTATGAGGCTAAACCCATAAACATTAGCGGGATGCTAGCGAGTACAGGTTGAAATCTTCTTTCTTGCTGAAAACACCTGAAAGATTTGACAATACAGCCTATTATTAAACACCAGCCAGAATGCTTACCAGGAATATTTTGTTGATGAGATTTGTGATTGGAAATTGCGGTAGCAATGTTTTTAGCATATGGGCTCTCTTTTCCATTCCATACATTTTCCCACATGAAAGACTTACCAATGCTCGCCAACTAGTGGACACTCAATAGGCACTGCAGTATGCATGCAAAGCTAACTGGCTACAATGGGATCCAATCAGACTGAATCTTCTCCTCTATTCTAATTTCTCTGCCTCATTCTTGCTGTCAGTATGGGGGTTAGGTGCCTTGCTTAGGCCATGGAGTGATGTAGGGAGAGGTAAGGCTGGGATATTTCAACCTGCAACCCTCTGATCTTAATGTCACAGGTGGGAGGTGCGCGGTTACAAGTGGCACCCCCTCTTAACCAACGCTACCCTGAGGAACGAACTTAACACCACCAAACAGACCAGGGCAAAGAGATGCATTATAAAGTCCTATTCATTAACAGTCTTGATTAAAATAGCCCCATGAGGGGTAAGAGTGCCAAGATCAGCCCAACCTCCCACCCCACCTTAACCCCTCAGGTGAAGTCCATCATCGAGACCATCCACAACACCCACTGAGGGCCCGGAGTGAGGTTTCACAGTCAAACTCTGACAGTCCAACGGTGACCAGCAAGTGTTCGGGGTGGCTATATGACAGCAGCAGCATAACTAAAAGGAGCTACAGCATTGTAACCACACAGCTAGTGGGGGACTTCTGTGACACTCATTGATTCGGCACTGCACACCAGAGAGAGAGAGAGAGGGAGAGAGAGACTTTCACAGCAGGGAGGCACGACTTTCCTATTGGAAGGCCATGGGCCAGGCGTGTAGTAGACACTTCTTCTCCAGGGTGCGCATTCCACCCGTTTCTCTTCTCCAGGGTGCGCATCCCACCCTGTTCTCTCCAACGTTGCAAACTGCCTGTAGCTCTGGTCGCGGACGTTCAGTCGGCAGAATGCCATCACGCTTCTTCCAGATCACCGCCAGGTTGCACGGGCCCGGATCCTTAGGATCGTGCATCTTCCCATCTCCCGCCTGCCCATCCGGTTACAGGTGTGGCAGCCTCCTGCAGCTGCCATCTCTCCGCAGCGGCCAGTTCTCTGGCGTAGCTCTCTCTCTGCGGCGGCCGTCTCTCCTCAGTGTCTCTCACTCCACGCAGTTTCCCCGCCTCCCCAATCTGCCAACGCTTGGCTTCTCACTCCTTATGAACCAAGCTCCCAACCCTGTGCACCAATCACATTTCCCAAACTGTTCCACTTCTCACCTGCAGTTATTCTCATAATCAGGCCTTGGGCGAGTGCACCTGCATTTGGTAAAAACAATCAGAGCTGCCTTGTTTACAAGGCGTGGTCCTTCATTAAAATCTAATCAGCACCAAAGGTTTCTTTTCTCTCTTTTTTCAGATCATTATCACCCTGTGGCATTAAGACCACTTCCCTAACCATTAGGCCACAGCTGCCCATGTTATTCTTAGTGCGTTCATAATTCACGGCCTGTTATTCACTGTGAATTCACCTATACAGTATGTCTGGGAGCAGTAATCCTACTGATACGGTTATGGTGTAGCGCACACAAGACATAACACTTTCATTCCACATGGGGGCACCGCTTGACCTCAAGGCCTGTGGCTCCCAGAGCCATCTAATAACAGAGTTGCGCAAACCGGGGACCAGGAAGTCGGTTGGTGATGTGATTCGCGTAGATTAAAATGTTTCATAACAGTAAACTTCTGTTCGTTGGAAACTAACACAGAACCATCACATACCAAACAAAGATTAAGTACAAACAAATTACATGACCTTTACCACATTTTCTGTGTTATACCGCCACCTCCTGGAACTAAGTAACTTCTAATAGAACTAAAGTCAATGGGGATTTCCATGTTAACTCTCCGTGAGGCTCCGTGAGAGCCGCCATTGCTGTGGAAAGATTGGTCCATAGAGGTCTATGGGAGTGGCGTAACTCTGATATTAGATGGCTCTGGTGGCTCCTATAAGAGGTCTCATGTGGGGGGTCAAGGGGGCGAGACCTTTCAAGGTCATAGGTCAATGAGGCTAATGCGAGTTGCCCATGAGCATTGCCATGTTTTGGATACCATCGGCTGTGAACTCTATCTGGAATAAGCACAAGGTAGGCCTACAGTGGACTTAGTCAGAGTTCCGAAGGTGCACCGGGGTTTTTACCCTGTCTTTGAACGTGTGAGGAGAGCCCCAGAGGAAAGGAGAAAAACATCTGCGCTGGCCCTCTCTGGAATGGACGGAGGAAGCCAGGATGCTATGTTGGTTGAGGTAAAGACCTGATGTGTCTACACATCTAATACACATACACACACACACAAAATAGAGCCGAAGGTAAAATTGAGTAGAGAATTGTGAGAGCTGTGTGTTTCAGCTTGTGTGTGTTCAATACTGTTGGTCCGACTTTGTAATGAGGTGTCTCATTGCAACAAATAGGTTTTTAAATCATTGAAAGAGTGTCTACCTTCTCTTGTTTTTAAAATGGTCACTATTGACTGCAATGAAAGTAGTAGGAGCGACTGTAATTAAAGTTCACAGGTTATTCAAATCCTAGAGTACCTCGTCTGTGCCCGTGTGGTGACTGAGTGTAGTCATTTGATATTTGTACAGATGTGTTGAGCCTTGTGTTTTAGATGAATCCTTCCCACGGGCAAAACGGAGAGCTAGGCTATAGCAGAGTTCTTTTTAAAATGTAGTACACTGCTATATAATTAAATGTATTAAAAGTACTGTACTGTACTCTAACCTTAATTTCCTTCGGTATTACTAAAAGTACTCTGTGATCTCTCCCATTTGGCCTGTGGATGCAGAGCCACATTGGCCCAGCAGGTGGCAGTGTGTACAACCACGAGCAGCTTGGGTCTCCATTGAGATGCATAGGCTGTAGGGCAGGGGTGTGTAAATTTATTTCAGTTCAGGGGGCACAGGCCTGGACTCCCTTTAACAAGAGGTTTCTTACCTCAATGGGACCTTCCTAGATAAATAAAGGTCAAATAAAAAAACAAACAAACAAAACAAAAAAAAGTCAATTTGATCTCAGGCGGGCTGGACCAGTAACATAATTTCGCATGGTGGATGTCAGTGGGCCTATCAGGAGCATTGACCCAAAAAAGGTCTGAGATTTCAGATGTTCAATACTTGATTTGATACCAATTTGCCTTTTTTGTGTCTGAATAGAGATTCACTCCCCCTACCCCCACATTTGTCATTTAATCAATTGACTAGCACAGTTCTGAGGGTCGTTTCTGATGACAAGGGTATCTGTACATTTTTGATCACCCAATTACGATTTTAGGATGAAAAAAATGAGACCACCATACAGGGAGTGTGTGTGTGTGCGTACATTGTGTCTATATAATAATAATTGCCATTGCTATTATACATTGCTATAATGTAATATAACACATATAATAAAAAATACATGACTGATATAGTGTAGTCTAGTGCAAAAACATGCAGCAGGGAAGAACTGATCTGGAAGCCTTTGGAACCCAAGCATGCAAATGAGCAGAAATGATGAGTGTCTAATGTTTCTCCTTCAGCTTCACACGTTTTAATAGCCTATGAAAAAAACGGAGCATGCATGCATCAGGATTCATGCAGCTCAATGTGTTATTTTGTTCTCAATGCCTACCAAAAATGTTGGATAGGCCTACACAATTTTGCAACGAAACTTATTTATATATCGTCTTCATTGGATTCATGTAGAGTGGCCTTGTAGTGTTGCTCCTATTATCAGGAAATGTTGATTTAAAAAAAAAATTACATTTGTAGTGTTTCTGTACTGTAATATATGTCATTATTGATTGTAACATTTCATTGCATTGCAAGTCTAAAGTGTAATGATTTTCATGATTAAAACCTTGAGTGTGTTCACCTTTTATTTAATGTTAAAAGTATTATTTCATGGTTTCATTTCATTCTATGGTTAAATGATATTACCCATCCACCCAAGAGGAAAAAAATCTCCTTGACAACAAAAAATGCATTTGGAATTTAAATTTTTATTTTTAAATACAGCCGCGGCAAAAATTGAGAGACCACTTCGAAATGTTTCGTTTTTTAAATGTTTATTTTGTTATTGATAGATATGGGTTTGAGTAAAACAAACATTGTCATTTCATTCTATAAACTACCGACAAAATTCCTTCCAAATTTCGAAATAAATTATTGTCATTTAGATAATTTACAGGTCCTTCTCAAAAAATAGCATATTGTGATAAAGTTCATTATTTTCCATAATGTAATAATATATCATCATATACCTCATCAATCATATATTTGAGATTCATTACACAGCAAAGCATCAAGGATATCTGGGCTTCCATAGCTCTCATGCAATGCCACTGCCATTGACTTCGATGTCAAACGCAGTCAGGTTGGCAGTCTTACCTATGATTGTGGTTTTGAGTAATGAACCAGGCTGGAGTTTTTAAAAGCTTCACAAATCTTTTGCAGGTGTTTAGAGTTCATTTGTTGATTCAGATTATTACCGGTAGGTTAATAGTTCGTTTACAGAACCTTTTCATGATATGCAATTTTTTTGAGATAGGAATTTTGGGTTTTCATGAGCTGCATGCCAAAATCATCAGTATTAAAACAATACAAGACCTTAAAATATTTCGGTTGGTGTGTGATGAATCTAAAATATAAGTTTATTTTTTATCAGTACATTATGGAAAAGAATGAACTTCATCACAATATGCTATTTTTTGGAGAAGGACCTGTATTTACAGAACATCTCAAAATGGTCAAAATAACAAATAAGATGCAATATTTCCAAATCTTAAAAAAGGCAAAAAGAAAAAGATGATATTAACTTTAAAACAACATAATAGTGGACATAATTGGAATAAGCCTGATTTGTAGTCACAGCTTTCATGCGTTTTGGCATGTGATCCATTACTCCTTCACATTGTTCTTGGATGACTTTATTCCAGGCCTGGTGCAAGAATTCAAGTTGCTGAGCTTGGGTTGATGGCTTGTGACCATCCAGCTTTGTCTTGATCACATTCCAGAGGTTTTCAAGGTTTTGGGCCTGGAGTTTGGGCTTACCATTTCAGGGTATCGATCTGGTGGTCCTCCATCCACACCCTGATTGGCCAAGCTGAGTGGCTGCAGCATTGTCCTTCTCTAAAAAAAACATTTCTCAGCGTTCGGGAGCGTTGTCAGAACATTAGGAAACAATTTTTGGCCCAAGATAACTTTGTATGTGGTTTCAGAGACAGCACGCTTGCAAAGATGAATCTGACCGATTTCAGCCTTGCTGAAGCTCCCTCGGATAATCTCCTATCCTTGGCCAAGTTTCACATCTAATCCAACACCTGGTCATCTAATGGTTAGCTAGAGACCTGGAGAGGTCTATGAACTTGCACCTGCAGTGAAATTTGGCAGAGAACAGGTGATTATCTGAGGGTGCCTCAGCAAGGCTGAAATCGGTCAAATTCATCGTTGCAAATGATGTGTCACTGAAGTCACATACAAAGTTATCTTGGGCCAAAACACGATTCCTTCTGTTCTGACAACGCCTCTGAATGCTGAGGACATGTTTGTTTTCTTTTTTTTTCAATTGTTTATTTATTGAATTTTCATTTTTCATACACAAACACAACAACACATATGAAGTATTACAAATATTGGTGCATGCTTAAGTTGGGAAAAACAAAAGTATAAACATAATAAAATAAATAATAATAATAATAATAAACATAAATACAGTAAAATAAAGTCAAGTGTATTATTGTTATAAATGACATAATTTAGAAAAAAGAAAATAGAGACAGGTAAACATAGATGTAGGTCATATAATGGATCAAAATGAGGCATCAGGCGATTATCAAAGGTCCCAGTGTTTGAGCAAAAAGATCCCCTTTACCTTTCAAGTGGTATGTGTGGTGTTCCAGTTGCATTGTATCATTCATTATTGTTCTAAACATATTAATTGTGGGTGCTGTAGCTTGTTTCCAGTTGAGCAGTATGCATTTTTTGGCTACGTATGCGATTATACCAATTCTTTTATTTGAGATGGGGTCTAATGTGTGATCTGGATCTGTACCAAAGAGATACAATAGAGGTGATAGTGTGAATTGGATTTGCAAAAGTTTGCTTGTCAGATTGTGTACTGCATTCCAAAAGTGTTTCAGTTCCTTGCAATTCCAAAATACATGGATAAGAGAACCAGTACATGTCTTACAGCGATGACATTTAGAGGACACATTGGGATACATCTTGCTAAGACGTACTGGTGTCAGGTACATTCTGTGCATAAATTTGTAATTTTGCTCTATGATTTTGTTACAAGATAAAGAAACAAAAACATTATTACACATGTTGTCCCAAAGCTCATCATCAAGGTCTTGTTCTAAGTCTTTCTGCCATACAGTTCTAAGTGAAATCAAGGAGGAGCTATTGTGGTCTAGCAAAGCTCCATATATCACTGAAATCTTCCCTTTCAGCTTTGTGGAGTTTACAATAATTTCCTCAATGGTTGATAAAGTAAAGGACATTTGCCCTGCCTTTTCCAATGTGGTTATATAATGACGAAGCTGTAGATATTTATAGAAGTCTTGGTTTGGGATGTCAAATTCTGATCTGAGGTCTGCAAAAGATTTTAAAGAGCCCTCCTCAAATAAGTTCTGGAACTGAAGTATGCCATATTCTTTCCACTTAGTAAGGGCTTCCCCTATCAGGGGTGGCAGGTCTGGGTTAAATGATAGAGGGGCCAGAGTAGAAATGGTGGTATGTGATCCACAAAATCTCTTTACATCTTGCGAAGCCTGAAGAGAGTTTGCTATAACATATGTTTTAGATATTGACTTTATGGTTTTTGTGTTATTGATGAATGGCAGAGTAGTGATTGAGCTGGGAAAACAGAGTTCAGCTTCAATATCTGTCCAATGAGCAGTTGTTCGGTTCTGTATCCAACTAATGGTGTCCTTAGTCTGTGCTGCCCAGTAGTACAGTTGAAAATCTGGAAGACCCAGACCACCTTTTTCTTTAGATTTTGTTAGGGTTTTCAGTGAGATCCTAGGTGTTGATTTTTTCCATATGAAAGAGTTTATCAATTTGTTAATTGACTGAAAGAATGTTTTGTTAAGATAACATGGTAAGGATTGGAAGAGATAATTAAATCGTGGTAGCACATTCATTTTAATTATGTTTATTCGTCCAATAAAAGAGATAGGAAGCAGAGTCCAAAACTCCAGTTCCTCTTTGATTTTGCTAAGTAGGGGGGTGTAGTTTATTTTAAATAATTCTTTTAGATTAGGAGAGACATTTATTCCCAGGTATTTAAAACCACCTTGTGCCCAAGTAAAGGGAGAAATTCTTTTTAGTTCAGCTGGAATATCTGAGTTAAGTAGACAGGCATTGGATTTTGTCAAGTTAATTTTGTAACCTGATATTCTTCCAAATTTACTAATTAGGTCCAGTACTACTGGAATTGATCTCTCTGGGGTAGACAAGTATAATATAACGTCATCTGCATAAAGAGAAATTCTATTCTCTTTACTACCAATGTCAATGCCATGCATATCTTTACTTGCTCTAATTGCCTCTGCAAGAGGCTCAATGGCCAAATTAAATAAAAGAGGAGACAAAGGGCAGCCTTGACGACAGCCTCTGAATAGGCTAAATCTTTCAGACAAAGACCCATTGACGCACACTTGTGCTTGGGGGTCCCTGTAAAGACTTATAATCCACCCAATAAATGTTTTGTCAAAATTAAATTTCTTCAAGACAGCAAATAAGTAGGACCACTCCACCCTGTCAAACGCCTTTTCAGCGTACAGTGAGATTAGCAGTCCCTGGCGTTCAGACAGGGAAGAGTAGTCAATGACGTCCAATAACCTCCTGATGTTATCTGAGGCATATCGTTCTTTAATGAAACCAGACTGGTCAGGGTTAACTAGCATGGGTAGTAGGTTCTCCAGTCTTCGCGTGATCAGTTTGGATAAGATTTTTAAGTCAACTGTAAGTAGGGAAATTGGACGGTATGAGGAGCATTCAGCACTATCTTTGTCTTTCTTGTGTATCAGTGATATCACAGCTGTTTTCATGGAGTCAGGGAGCAGTCCTTTCTTAAAAAAGTCCTGAACCATGGGCATAAAAAGGGGCTCAATTTCAGGCCAAAATGTTTTGTAAAATTCGGCAGGGTATCCATCTAATCCTGGGGATTTTCCTAGTGGTAATGATTTAATGGTCTCTAGCACCTCCTCTGAAGTAAAAGGGCGACCTAGATGTGCATTATCTTCGTCTGACAGTGTGGGTAGGGATAGTTGCTCTAGAAATGACTGAATGTCTGATTCTAAGGGGTTTTCTGAAGTGTATAATTTTTTGTAAAAGTCAAGGAAAGAGGACTGTATACTTTGCAAATCATACCGCAATTGGCCTGTTGCCTGACGTATGTGTTTTATGGTGCGATCAGTTCGTTCTTTTTTGAGCTGGTAAGCTAAAAGTCTGCTGGGCTTATTTCCATATTCATAATAACGCTGTCTTGTGAAAAATAGAGGTTTTTTTACTTGCTCTGTTTGAATGAGATTGAGATCAGTCTTGACAGCATTAAGTTTCCTCAGGTTGTCCTCTGTAGGCGCTTGTTTGTGGGACTGTTCAAGGGTAGTGAGTTCTTTTTGAAGCTGAGAAGCACGCTCATTGGCAGCCTTTTTCCTAGCACTTGTATATGAGATAAGATGTCCCCTGATTACTGCTTTGGCCGCATCCCACATTACGGCATTTGAAACTGGGGAGTCTGAATTTTCCTGCCTGTATTGACTTATCCATTGCCTAATTTTTAGACAGGCTTCTGTGTTTGAGAGAAGTGATGAATTAAATCTCCAGTATTTGGTTTGTTGTTTCTGATGCCCTATGGCAAGTGTGAGGTACACTGGAGAATGATCAGAAATAAGGATTGATCCGATAGTACAGGAGGTCACAAAGGAAAGTTGGTCTTGAGGTAAAAGAAAGTAATCTAATCTTGAATATGTTTTATGCCTAGTTGAGTAAAATGAGTAATCTTTAATGGTTGGGTTAAATTCTCTCCAGACATCAACCAGACCTGCATCGCTACAGGCCAACTGTAGCGCTTTAGATGCATTTGGATTGGATATTAAATGAGATGACTTATCTAAATTACCATCCCAGTTACAATTAAAGTCGCCGGCCACGACTCCCAGGTCTTTATGATGTTGAGTAAACAGAGTTATCATGTCTGACATGAATTTGGGGCAGTCTTCATTTGGTGCATAAATGTTATGCAAAAGAATTTCTTGACCATATAATAGCCCACAAATCAAGACATACCTGGCTTCCTGATCATAGTGCTCTTCTTTAATGATGAATGGCAAATTTTTATGGATAAGTATTGCTGTCCCCCTTTTATTGCTTGTATAACTTGAAAAATAAACCTGTCCTACCCAGTCTCTCTTCAGTTTTTTATGTTCCTCATTTGAAAGGTGAGTTTCTTGTAGAAACGCAATGTCTACTTTTTTGCTTTTTAAAAATGAAAGGACTCTCTTACGTTTAATTGGATGACCTAGACCTCTGACGTTAAATGTTACCACATTAAGTGAGTTTACCATATGTGAAATGAACACTATTGCACCATATAATACACTTGCAAAAAAAGACACAAAATATACAAAAAGTATAAACAATAAAATAAATGAAACAAGGGCAGACAAGACAAAAATCCCTCTCAACACTGACAAACCTTCCCCCCACCCCCCACCCAGAAGCCTAGTCCCCAATTGACAAGGCAGTCCCATTGCAAAAATAACCCTGATACTGTCTAACAGAATGTACAACAGATGCCCCTGAACAATGCACAGCAAAGAAATAAAAAATGTAAATTCCCCCTATTTTAAAACCAAAAAGGTCTCACGAGCCACATAAAACAAATTTCAGATCAGCTGAAAACTTAGTGTCATAAAAGAGTCATAGGTAGGGCAGAAATAAAAATATTTTGTCAAAAATGTTTTAAAATAATGTTAAGTTTGGTTTCAAATCAATGTCCATATCTGCAAAGTTCCATTAAGGTTTCAGTTCTTGTTTGGCTCAGTGAGATTGTATGTGAAAATAGGTCATAATGCCACTCACCCCTCAGTTGAAGTGGAGTTTTCCCCTACCTGGCAACCACCACCCTGGCAACCCCCACCAGCGATGCTGCGGTAGAAATCTTCAGCGTCTTCTGGTGAGGAAAAGTGGCGAATCTTTTCCTCATGGAGTACTCTGAGCCTGCAAGGATGTAACGGTTGCAAGCACTATTTTACAAGTGTTTTTCATGCAAAGGTTTTAATATGTCTATAATGATTTTTATTTCTTTGTTTGTGTAATACATACCTGTATTTTAAGAGCAAACTTTTATTTTGATAACCTCAATCTGCGTGCGTGTGACGTAAGACCCCTAACGTTGCCAGCTAAACGGCAGAAAAGACATT
This sequence comes from Engraulis encrasicolus, assembly GCF_034702125.1. Taxonomy (NCBI): domain Eukaryota; kingdom Metazoa; phylum Chordata; class Actinopteri; order Clupeiformes; family Engraulidae; genus Engraulis; species Engraulis encrasicolus. The sequence goes on from NC_085872.1 coordinate 5,317,054, forward strand.
ACCACTTCAAGAAGTAGCCACGAAGATCAGCGCTCTCGTTAAAGTTGTCAATAAGGACGTTTAACTCAACTTCACAACTGTCAAGGACAAGGACCTAAGTCACCAAGGACTTTACTTTCTCTCAGTTTAGGCACGCAGCCAACGAGGTTTGTTTGTTGTCATTTTGTTTATTCATTCTTTACAGTCTGGTTTGCGTAGCGTTTTAGCTGCCGCCATTCTAACACTGTGTATTGTGTATGTTTTTAGTTTTCACGGTTTTGGGAGGCCTTACAAGATTGCCTGCAAGAAATAAAACCCGTTAAAAGAAATCCTGCGTCTCGCCGTGCTTTGAGAGGAGTTACAGTGAAAACTCGGGACTGTTCATCGGCGTCGGAGGTGAAGCTTTCCCAAGACTGGCGCGAAGCAAGACCACGCAGCCTGCTCGTGTCCAGTCACCAGTGTTCATCGCAGCCGTTGTTCTCAAGCTCATCGATCACACGCCCAGCTCGTGGGCATGGAACACTGCAGCGTTCGGGGACACGCAGATAAGTGAAACGCACACACGAACTCTCGAATAGACTGTCGAAAGGAAAGCCACGAACTGAATCAGAGACTGTTTCAAGGCGAAGCCACCAAGAAGAACACTAACAAGAGTGGACTTAAAGGGCACATGCAAGAAACGTCTTTTCAAGGATTCTTTTCAAGGGTTTAAGCTAAGTGATGCTGATTTCATGGTGTGTTGTGTTGCAATGATGCTATTCCTGTCTTGTTTACATTTGAGTCTGCATTTAAGGTTAAGCTTACTGAAGCTCATGATTGAAGTTAAGGGTAAATATGTACATATTTCTGTTTATGCTTTTGTTTTAATTATTGAAGTATTTCATACGGAAGACCTCACCTGCCATTTTAAAGGGTATTTTTGGTAATTAACATTGACGCTTATTTGCCTTCTGATTTTTAATTTAATGCTATATTTGGGTTTATTTATGAATTTTGAGCCATTTTAGTGCATTAGTAGTCAGAAGAAGAGTGCAGAGCATTTTTAATTATTGAAGTATTTCAGCATACATATTTTATTTCAGCTTAACGACGCGCAAGACACATCAGAGTAGGTGTTTACATTTACATACACTTTATTTACATTAACATAGTACAGCATACAGTGCGTATACATTCTTTATTTACACTAAGTATTTAAGTTGACAATTCAGTTTACATTTACTACAGGCTAGCTATGGCAGAGTTTAGTGAGTTAACACTTCAGGTAGGGCAAGCTGGTGATGGAAGTGAAGTCCCTGAACGTCTTCCAGCAGAATCCCAGCCAGCAGAAGAAGAACAGCCGCAGAGACACAGCGAGCGTACCCGTACCCTGACAGAGAAGGGAAAAGCTATGCAAGAGGAGAAAATTAAAACACTCCAACAAAGATTCAATTACACTTACAACAAATGGCGAACAAATGTAAAACTCTCCAAGAAGGCACTATCAGAGACAACAGAAGCGTTTTCAGAGTGTCTACTGCAAGATATCCTTCATGATGTCAAGGGCCTTTCAGGAGATGTTCACCGTGTCTATGAAGACCTGCGCAGAGTCTCAACTCCAGACCAAGACACGCGTCGAAGAGTAGACATCTGCACACAAGTTTCAGATTTCATCGTTGCCAAGGTCACGGCTTACCTAGACGGGAAGCGCCCACATGAAGATGAGCCAGATTGGCCGGAAGCTGGCTCTCTTTGGAACTCCACTCTAAGTGAATTGGACTCTGTCACTTCCTTTCTGAAGGGTCCCTCAGAGCGCTCACATGCATCTTCCTTGAAGCACCAAGAAGCTGTCGCAGAGGCTGCCGCAAGCCAAGCCGTTCTGGAAGTGTTGGAAGAACAACAAAGAGAACAGTTGGAATTGCAGCATCTGGAGGCAGAAGCTAACAGGAAGATAGCAGCTCAAGAGATAGAAGACATGAAGCGACGCCAACAGAAGGAACAGGAAGAAATTCAGTGGAGGATCAAAAGAGAGGAAGAGGCAGCTGAAATCAAAGCCAAGCTGGAAGAAAAGCGACTAAAAATTCTAAATCTAGAAACAGTCAAAGAGTTCAATGCTGCGCGAGCAAAATGTGAAGTGTACAAACAAGGGCTAAATATCCATGAAGAGTCACAAGATGTCCTGGTAGCAGTTCGTCAGCCATCGCTTCCTGTGAGAGGTCCTCAGGCGTCTACACCTCAAGCTTCAGTTCGTCAGCCATCGCTTCCTGTGAGAGGTCCTCAGGCATCTGCACCTCAAGCCTCGCAACCAACAGCGACGTCAGCTAATCCAAGCACACTAGAGCTCATCAAAATGCTGTCTGATGCAATGAGTGCAACTCGTATACCTGTTCCAGAACCAGCAATATTCTCGGGCGATCCGTTAAGGTACAGCGACTGGAAGTTGTCATTTGAAACGTTGATCGACCAGAAAAACATCAGAGAAAGGGAGAAAATATACTACCTCCGCAGGTATGTGAGTGGACAAGCCAGGAATGCACTCGATGGCTACTTCCTTCTTGGAACCGAGTCAGCATATGCTGCTGCATGGGAGCTGTTGGAGGAGAGGTATGGAAGCCCATTCACCATCGCTAAAGCATACCGAGATAAGCTTCACGCATGGCCCAGGATTGGAGACAAAGACAACACTGAGCTCAGAGACTTTGCCGACTTTCTTCGCAGTTGTGAAGCTGCCATGCTACATGTCAAGGCACTAGAGATCCTGAACGACTGCAATGAAAACAGGAAGCTTCTCGCAAAGTTACCTGACTGGCTAACCGCTAGATGGAACCGGAAAGTCATGGACATGGAAGAAGAGAATGGCAACTTCCCAAGCTTCAGTCAGTTCGTCAAGTTCCTCTCAAGAGAAGCAAAGATCGCCTGCAACCCAGTCACATCCCTGCATTCGCTTAAGCAAGATGAAGCTGAAAGGGCAAAGCAACCAGCAAGCAACAAGCAGAAGCAGCTTAACGTTGAAGCAAAGACTCTAACCACAAGTTCCAATGAGCAGGCTGCCAAAACATGTCTGTTCTGCAAGAAAACCGGCCACACCTTACATGTATGCTGGAAGCTCTTGGAGGAAGAAGTCGCAGACAGAGTCAAGTTCATCCAAAGCGAGAAGCTGTGTTTCGGTTGTCTTGAAGTAGGCCATTACTCTAACACTTGCAGCAATAGGAGTGTCTGTAACACTTGCAAGAAGCGTCACCCTACATGCCTGCATGAAGAAAGAGACAGAGGAGAGCGAAAGACACAAGTCCAACAAAGTCAAGACAGTCAAGCTGAACAGGATGAAGAAACCATCACAGCCTCTACTTCACACAGAGTTATCCAACATGAACCTGGTGTGCAAACAGCTGCAATAGTTCCTGTCTGGCTCTCATCTGCGACTCATCCAACAGAAGAGGTGCTCGTTTACGCCCTGCTGGACTCACAGAGTGACACAACATTCGTACACAGTGAAGTTGCAGCTGCTCTAGACACAGAGAAAGACCAAGTCAAGTTAAAGCTCTCAACTCTGACTTCCACCACAGTAATGCAGTCTGAAAGAGTGAAGAACCTGCAGGTCCGAGGCTTTAGGTCGAACAAAAGCATAGCCTTACCGCCATCCTACACACGCAACTTCATTCCCGCCAACAGAGCCCACATCCCCACCAAACAAACTGCTGAGGCTTGGTCCCACCTAGAGCACCTGAGAGAACACATCGTACCTCTGCAGAGCTGTGAAGTCGGCCTTCTCATTGGCTACAACTGCTCACAAGCCTTACTCCCAAGAGAAGTCGTGACTGGTGAAGCCAACCAGCCCTTCGCGCAACGTACTGACCTGGGGTGGAGTATCGTAGGCCATGGCAAGACCTGTGTGCAATTTGAAGACCCCGTCAGCATCAGTCACCGCATAGTCACCATGCGAGTCTCACAAGACACCGATTCTCCTGTCGACCTGAAGGCTGAAGTTCATCACACGAACAGATGCAAGATCAAAGAAATCCCTCCGTCAGACACCATCAAGATCCATCAGTCAAACTTACCAGAAAGAGCCAGAGAAGATGATCCCATTTCTCAAGATGACCTCAAGCGCCTGTCCATGAAAGAAAACGGATCTCAAAGAGTGGCCGAGGACTCTCGAGGGATGACTGCAGAGCAGCTGAAGAGCAGCAAGCAATGCCAGCAAGAACTAGCGCACAGAGAAAGCATGGTGGGAGAAGAGAAAGATGATGATCCTGAACTTCGCAAGGCTAAAGTGTTGAATCCAAGGGCAAAGGAAGACAGGACATCGTTGAACCGCCAAGCAGTCGCCAGACTGAAGAGACCGATCCAAGTACACAAAGGCGTGAAAGAAAGAAAAGAAGCACAACTTACCATTGTCAAACCAGTTCAAGAAGAAGAATTCTCTGTTGAGATGAAGGACCTGAAAGAAAAAGGAAATACAGAAGATAGAAAGAAGAACAAAGAAATTAGTCACTTACCTTCAGATCGAATGGAAACAGCTCCTCCATTCACCTACACCGGCAAGTTTACAACAAAGAGAGAAAAGAAGAAATCTGATGGTGGACGACATCGTGCTCCTACAAGATGATGAAGCCCCCTGAAGTGAGTGGAAGCTAGCCAGAGTCTACGAAGTCTTCCCATCATCAGACGGCAGGGTGAGAAAGATCACTATTAGTTTGCAACACAACACATGACACTAAGGCCCATACACAAGGTAATCACACTACTTGAGGCAGAGTAGAATACGTACATTTTACAGTTCATGGTTCAAGGTTCACTTTTGACTTGCAACAGTTTTGTTGAGAAATTCAGAAATCCCACATTTAAGTATGGTGTGATTTGGTGGGAGTGTAACGGTTGCAAGCACTATTTTATAAGTGTTTTTCATGCAAAGGTTTTAATATGTCTATAATGATTTTTATTTCTTTGTTTGTGTAATACTTACCTGTATTTTAAGAGCAAACTTTTATTTTGATAACCTCAATCTGCGTGCGTGTGACGTAAGACCCCTAACGTTGCCAGCTAAGCGGCAGAAAAGACATTACGACTTCAAGAAGTAGCCACGAAGATCAGCGCTCTCGTTAAAGTTGTCAATAAGGACGTTTAACTCAACTTCACAACTGTCAAGGACAAGGACCTAAGTCACCAAGGACTTTACTTTCTCTCAGTTTAGGCACGCAGCCAACGAGGTTTGTCTTGTTGTCATTTTGTTTATTCATTCTTTACAGTCTGGTTTGCGTAGCGTTTTAGCTGCCGCCATTCTAACACTGTGTATTGTGTATGTTTTTAGTTTTCACGGTTTTGGGAGGCCTTACAAGATTGCCTGCAAGAAATAAAACCCGTTAAAAGAAATCCTGCGTCTCGCCGTGCTTTGAGAGGAGTTACAAAGGATGTGGATGAAAGCCTCGGAAAGTCCCCATGTCCAAGAACAGCTGTTTAACACTGTCGAACTTGCGTCTCCGTCTGATGGTCTCGGCCGACAGGTCCTGTGTGAGGTAGATCTTGCTTTCGTCGTGTGTGATATTGCGATTCTTTGCTAAACGGAGGACGAGCTCTTTCTCTCGGAAGTTAAGGAAGCGGATGAGGACGGCTCTGTGCTGATCTGGCTTTATATCACCCAGCGTGCGATGCACTCTCTCCAGTACAGGGGGTTGGCTAGGGTCCTGTCCAAGCCATACAGGCAACTTTTCACGCACAAAGTCAAAAAGTGAGCGCGAGCCCTCTGCGCCCTCCTTAAGACCAAATAGCCTGATGTTTTTACGCCTTCCACGGTTTTCCAAATCTTCCGTCTTTGATTCGAGTTGCGCAATCCTTTTCATGGCCGCAGCTAAAGATGCCTCCATGTGATGTAGCGTGTCATCTGTATCAGAGATGCGGGTCTCGGCCTCGTCTATGCGTTTTTCGTTGGAGGAGACGTCTCGTCTGATATCTGAAAATTTGTCCTCCAATGCTGAAATGGAGTTGGACATTGCATCCAGACGGCCGTCTATTACATCGAGTTTTGATCCAAATTCTGATCGGAGAGCCTTCAGCTCGCTTAGCACCTCTGCTATCGCCATTTTGTCCCCCTCGCTACCGGTTTCGTTCGACGCTGTCTTCGGGGTTTTCTTACCTCCTTTGTTTGCTTTTTTGAAAATGTCACACTCCTTTACAGGCTTGGGGTTTGGCATAGTCAATCCAAGGCAGGTTGTCGGCAAGTGGCAGGTTTAAAATAGGGTTTGAGGTAATTTTCTATGCAAAGTTCTGAGGAGCTACTCAATATGCTGCCATCCTCTACAGGGTCGAGAGCGCCCCGAGACCGATATGTTTGAGCGATATCTTAATCGCATAGAGCCGCCAGGACATGTTTTTTTAGAGAAGGATAATGCTCCAGCCACTCAGCTTGCCAATCAAGCTGTGGATGGAGGACAACCAGATCAGTACCCTGACGTGGTCAGCCCAAATTCCAGGCCCGAACCCCCTTGAAAACCTCTGGAATGTGATCAAGAGGAAGCTGGATGGTCACAAGCCATCAATCCAAGCTCAGCAACTTGAATTCTTGCACCAGGCCTGGAAAAAAAATCCAAGAACAATGTGAAGGAGTTACGGAACGCATACCAAAACGCATGAGAGCTGTGACTATAAATCTGGCTTATTCCACCAAATATTGATTTCTGAATTCTTCCTAAGTTAATACATTACTACGTATTATGTTGTTTTACCGTTAATAACATCTTGTTCTCTTTGCCTTATTTGGAATATGGAAACATTGCATCTTGTGTTATTTTGACCATATTGAGATTTTCTGCAAGTAAATGAGCTAAATGACAATATTTTCTTTCGAAAATTCGGAGGAAATGTTGTCAGTAGTTTATAGACTGAAATTACAAAGTTTGTTTTACTCAAACCCATACCTATCCATAACAAAATGAAAACAAACAAAAAAACCCGGAACATTTCGAAGTGGTCTCTCAAGTTTTGCCACGGCTACATGTATAGAGTATATTATGAAAGTGAATACACCCCTCACAGTTTTGCAGATTTTTGATTTTTCATAGGAAAGCATTACAGAAATGTAACTTTGACACAATGATTAGTGACCTTTTAACAACATATTTAACCGCTTAAATTTCTTGTTCACTCAGAAAAAAACAAAATACAGCCATTAATGTTTGAACATGTACTCACAAAAGTGAGTACACCCCAGATTAAAATCCGGTAGAGAAGGGGCTAGGTTGGCTCGAATCGTCTCGAAATGAAACGAAATGAAAAGGGATGACAAGGGAGGTCATCAGTGTGCGTTTCAACCTTTCTTTGCATTGAACTTTTACATTTTGAGTCTGCATCTGGCTTAAATAGATTGGTGTGAGATTTGGTTCCAGTGATCCATATCCTTGGTCTGTTCATCTCTCTTGAGACCAAGATAAACAAATTTGCTTTAGATGGTGTCAAGCATGTGTGGTGGTAAACAAGTGAGTTGTACAAAAAAGGTGTATCCTCTCATAAGCCAAGCATGGTAGTGGGACTGACATGGTTTGGGGATGCATGAATGCTGTCAACATTGGCAATCTGAAATACACCTAAAAGAAACATACATGTCAACATGCACTGTGACTACTGAAGCAGATCATGATATTCTCCATAGGATTGCATTCAAATCTCACACCAATCTATTTAAGCCAGATGCAGACTCAAAATGTAAAAGTTCAATGCAAAGAAAGGTTGAAACGCACACTGATGACCTCCCTTGTCATCCCTTTTCATTTCGTTTCATTTCGAGACGATTCGAGCCAACATAGCCCCTTCTCTACCGGATTTTAATCTGGGGTGTACTCACTTTTGTGAGTACATGTTCAAACATTAATGGCTGTATTTTGTTTTTTTTCTGAGTGAACAAGAAATTTAAGCGGTTAAATATGTTGTTAAAAGGTCACTAATCATTGTGTCAAAGTTACATTTCTGTAATGCTTTCCTATGAAAAGATATACTCAAACATCTGCAAAACTGTGAGGGGTGTATTCACTTTCGTGATATACTGTATATAATTTCCAATCCCCCCCACCCCACACACACACACGCACACTCTTTCTGTCTCTCGGCTGTCCAATGTGTCCACTCATACCCCCACCCCCCATATCCCTGGTGTCTAACACACACACACGCAAACACTCTTTCTGTCTCTCGGCTGTCCATTGTGTCCACTCATACCCCCACACCCCTACCCCCACCCCCCTTATCCCTGGTCTCAAACACACACACACACACACAAACACACTTTCTTTCTCTCTGCTGTCCATTGTGTCCACTCATGCCCCCACACCCCCATCCCCCTGGTCTCTGTCACTCACACACACACACACACACACACACACACACACACACACACACACACACACACACACACACACACACACTAGTTCTCTCTCAGCTGTCCAGTGTGTCCACTCATACCCCCCACTCTCCTTATCCCTGGTCACTAACACACACACACACACACACACACACACACACACACACACACACACACACACACATCTGTGTCCCTGATGACCCAGCCCCATGTCCATCACTGCCTCAGGATCCTCCTTGGGGCTACGCTGCCGTTGACGTGGCAGCTCTTTGCGGCCTGGGCGGCCGCTCTTAGGACGGGACTCAGGCTGTAGGGTCTCCTGCTGCCGCTGCCTCTGGGGTTGGCGATGCCATGGGCTCTGCAAGGCTCCTCCGGCCTGTAGGGCTGCTGCTGCTGCTGCTGGCATTGCGGCTGCTGCTGTAGTGGATGCTGCTGCTGCTGCTGCTCCGGCCTGGAGGGCTGCTGCTGCTGCTGGCATTGCGGCTGCTGCTGTAGTGGATGCTGCTGCTGTTGCTGCTGCTGCTGCTGCTCCGGCCTGGAGGGCTGCTGCTGCTGCTGGCATTGCGGCTGCTGCTGCTGTAGTGGCTGCTGTGGCTGCTGCTGCTGCCACTGGTACCACTGGTGCTGCCAATGCTGGTGCCACTGCTGCTGTTGCTGCTGCTGCTGCTGCCACTGTCGCTGCCACTCCTGCAGCCACTGCTGCTGCTGCTGCTGAGGCTGGTGCTGCTGCTGCTGCTGAGGCTGGTGCTGCCTCAGCTGGCGTGGCGGCTGGTTTGACTGCTGTTGCTTTGGCTGCTGCTGTGGCTGCTGCTGCTTCGGCTGCTGCGGTGCCTGCGATGCCTGCTGGCGTAGCGGCTGCTGCTGCTGCTTCGGTGCCTGCGGTGACTGCTGGCGTAGCGGCTGCTGCTGCTTTGGTGGCTGCGGTGCCTGCTGGCGTAGCGGCTGCTGCTGCTTCAGCTGCTGCTGCTTCGGTGCCTGCGGTGACTGCTGGCGTAGAGGCTGCTGGCGTAGCGGCTGCTGCTGCTGCTGCTGCTGCGGTGCCTGCTGGCGTAGAGGCTGCTGGCGTAGCGGCTGCTGCTGCTTCAGCTGCTGCTGCTTTGGTGGCTGCGGTTCCTGCTGGCGTAGCGGCTGCTGCTGCTGCTTCGGCTGCTGTGACTGTTGTGTCTGCTGCTGTTTTGGCTGCCACTGGTACCACTGGCGCTGCCAATGCTGGTGCCACTGCTGCTGCCACTGACGCTGCCACTCCTGCAGCCACTGCTGCTGCTGCTGAGGCTGGTGTAGTGGCTGCTGCTGAGGCTGGCATAGCGGCTGCTGTGGCTGTTCCTGCTTCAGCTGGTTTGGCTGCTGATGCTGCTTTGGCTGCTGTAGTGGCTGCTGCTGCTGCTGCTGCTTTGGCTGCTGCTGCTGCTGCTTCAGCTGGCTTAGCTTGGAGGACTGCTGCTGCCACTGGTACCACTGGTGCTGCCAATGCTGGTGCCACTGCTGCTGTTGCTGCTGCTGCTGCTGCCACTGACTCTGCCACTCCTGCAGCCACTGCTGCTGCTGAGGCTGTGGCTGCTGTGGCTGCTGTGGCTGCTGTGGCTGCTTCTGCTTCGGCTGGTGCTGCCTCAGCTGGCGTAGCGGCTGGTTTGACTGCGGTTGCTTCGGCTGCTGCTGTGGATGCTGCTGCTGCTTCGGCTGCTGCTGCTTTGGTGCCTGCGGTGCCTGCTGGCGTAGCGGCTGCTGCTGCTTCGGTGCCTGCGCTGCCTGCTGCTGCTGCTTCAGCTGCTGCTGCTTCAGCTGCTGCTGTGCCTCCTGGCGTAGCGGCTGCTGGCGTAGTGGCTGCTGCTTCGGTGTCTGCGCTGCCTGCTGCTGCTGCTTCAGCTGCTGCTGCTTCAGCTGCTGCTGCTGCGGTGCCTGCTGGCGTAGAGGCTGCTGGCGTAGCGGCTGCTGCTGCTTCGGCTGCTGCTGCTTCGGTGCCTGCGGTACCTGCTGGAGTAGCGGCTGCTGCTGCTGCTTCAGCTGCTGCTGCTTTGGTGTCTGCGCTGCCTGCTGCTGCTGCTTCAGCTGCTGCGCTGCCTGCTGGCGTAGTGGCTGCTGCTGCTTTGGTATCTGCGGTGCCTCATGGCGTAGCGGCTGCTGCTGCTTCGGTGTCTGCGCTGCCTGCTGCTGTGGCGGCTGCTGCTGCTGTGGCTGCTGCTGCTTCAGCTGCTGCGGTGCTTGCTGGCGTAGCGGCTGCTGGCGTAGAGGCTGCTGCTTTGGTGGCTGCGGTGCCTGCTGCTGCTGCTTCAGCTGCTGCGGTGCCTGCTGGCGTAGAGGCTGCTGGCGTAGAGGCTGCTGGCGTAGTGGCTGCGGCTGCTTCAGCTGCTGCTGCTTTGGTGCCTGCGGTACCTGCTGGCGTAGTGGCTGCTGGCGTAGTGGCTGCTGCTTCGGTGTCTGCGCTGCCTGCTGCTGTGGCGGCTGCTGCTGCTTCAGCTGCTGCTGTGCCTGCTGGCGTAGTGGCTGCTGCTTCGGTGTCTGCGCTGCCTGCTGCTGCTGCTTCAGCTGCTGCTGTGCCTGCTGGCGTAGCGGCTGCTGGCGTAGTGGCTGCGGCTGCTTCAGCTGCTGCTGCTTTGGTGCCTGCGGTGCCTGCTGGTGTAGCGGCTGCTGCTGCTTCGGTGCCTGCTGGCGTAGCGGCTGCTGCTGCTGCTGCGGTGCCTGCTGGCGTAGCGGCTGCTGCTGCTGCTGCTTCGGTGCCTGCGGTGCCTGCTGGTGTAGCGGCTGCTGCTGCTGCTTTGGTTGCTGTGGCTGTGGCTGCTCCCGCTGCTGGTGCTGGTCCTTCAGCTTGTTAGGCTCGTCATCGTCAGCTGTTAGGGAAAAAAAAGATCAAGAGTCAGGCAAAAGGAGGAGGAGGGCAACACATAGTAGTAGAGGTTTGCTGTCAACATGGGCTGCTTAGTTGAGATGAGCGACAAATGGACTGTTAACATGCCATCACAGAACAAAACTTAAAGGTGTACAGCAATATTTTTGGTATTTTATTTACAGAATCCATGCTGCTCATTCACACACGCTACTTTTTTTCCACAAATTTACCACCACCATCAAATTGAAAGTAAGGTCTATTCATAATGACAGGAAATTTGCACTTTTCATATGATAAAGAGGATCTTCTCCATTGCCTCCCATTTTGAATTTCCAGAAATACATTTTTAGCTGCGAAACTTAGCCTACTTTGGACATGCTAGTGAATTATTGGTTTATTACTTACTAAATATTCACGGGGGGGTCCCCAATAGTCTAAGCAGGTCAGGTTCAACATAGTTGCAATTAAGGATGCACCGATCTGATCCCGATACCTAAATCCAATCCATACCTAAATCCAATCCAAACCACATATGCATGCATGTCAACTTGAGGAAGACCCAAGTAGGCTAAATGATCAGAAAAGTAAGTCAGAAGAACAGGAAACCAAGTAAAAAGTTAAAAGTAAGAAGCTAAATTTACTCTGACCACCATTCTGCACAGTGCACCTTTAACCTCTCGGAGCTAGTGACAGTGTGTAATGTCGCCCTTCGTTTCGCTAAAAGCTGATCTGTGAGACAAACTACTAACTTAGTGTTGTTTCGCTGAAAGCCAGTCTGTAAGATTTGCTTTATTCAGGTAGCCGAGGCTACATGGCATTTTTCGTGGTTTATACAGCACATAATGTTATAAATGTGGGAAATACTCGTAATATTATATAATGTGTCTTAGCCTAAAGATTAGATTAACGAGACACTGGCGTGGCCGTATGTCAAAGATGGCCGCGGCCTATTGATCAGACAATAAGTGCGTTTTGTCAGCGTCTTGACAAATAGTGTAACTTACAATTCACAATAAAGATGGAATCAAACAGAGACATAGACTTTCAAGGTCCTTACAGGTAGCGAAACGAAGGACGACAATGCTACACCATGGTTACGTGGCGCTATTCCGACATGTCGCTATTCCGACATTGATGTCTATTGTCGGAATACCGGCGCGAGTTATGCAATTTCTTTGGTTTGTGCTACGTTGCTCAGCTTTTACCAGTTTAGGGAGAGTGCATACAGTTACCCTAACCCTAACACTAACCCTGACCCTAACCCTAACCCTAACCCTAACCCTACGGTATGACGGCTGTCGGAATAGCGGTATGTCGGAATAGCGGTATGTCGGAATAGCGATTGCCCCCCCTACACCATAGCCTGGATCGTGCAGCCTTGCATGGTGCGCATGTGCAGATAGGATAGTGCAGAAAAATAAAGGTGTACTTAGAGCATTGAGAGTAAATAGAATGTTTATCTATTTACTCTCAATGACTTAGAGTCCCCCCCTACCCCCCAATATTTCCGTTTGTATTCATATTTCTATGCTTTACATGTCCTCTTCTTCCCTGTCTCTTTATGCTGTGGAAAGTGGTATTTCGTATGCTTTTGTTCGTATCATTTTCCTAATCTTACATAAATCTTCTTTCTCTTATGTCATCCATCACTTTTATCACTGTAATCCTGAACACTATTCCATGTATTAGCCTACCCCTAATATGCCTGGTTTCATGTATTTTGATTCGTTAGCGCCACCCGGTGTAACATAAGGCGGTGGCATCGTGACCATCCTTTAGCTTAGCGTAGCTACCGCTAGTCGCGATTATGCAGAGGTGGAAAGAGTACAGAAAATGTGTACTCAAGTAAAAGTATCTTTACTTTGCCTAAATTCTACTCAAGTACAAGTAAAAGTACCTATCTAAAAATCCACTCAAGTAAAAGTAAAAAGTACTTCACTTAAAATGTAATTTGAGTAAAAGTACTTAGTTACTTTTAATTAGCTTTCCTCTTGAGAATGTCATGTTTTTTTTTATTGAATATCGTCCTCCATAACCTCTATCTCTTGCTTGGCACCAGCCATCATCCAATACATTGATACAAGATAGTAAAATAATGGAAATGCTGTGTGCCACCCTGCATAATCCTTCATTTACGGCATATTGTTGTATTATTTGGCATTTTGTCTCTCAGTCAATTTTTTTACTCAGTACTCAGGCCAGGTTCCAGTGTAATTGAGTAAAGTTCTTGGGTCAAAATATACTCAAGTACAAGTAAAAGTATTAATTTAAAAAATTACTTAAAAAGTACAAAGTATTCATAAAAGCTACTCAAGTACAATATTGAGTAAAAGTATTTAGTTACTTTTCCACCCCTGCCATTATGTAACACTTCTTATTCTTTTCAGGAGTGGGAAAGCAGCCCCAAGCCCCGTGGTGACAGTCTATGATGTGTTGAAATTACAGGTGTGTGTTAATTGTCGTTATTATATGGTTGTGACGTCATCTGTCGAATGCTCCATTCATTTCAACGGGGCTCCCCAACGTTCGGACGTCTGTTATTTTTCGATAACGGACGGGTTGGTCTATAACAGACCGCTGTCAATGGCAACAAGACTTTTCACTGCTAAAGCGACTTTTCAACAAGACTCTAATCAGCTGCTGTGATAGACAGCACCCGTTGTCCTAGCTACCGCTGTCAATGGCAACAAGACGTTCACTGCTAAAGCCACTGGCTTGTATACAAGTCAGTGGCTAAAGCGAATGTTTCATAGGCCTATCACTCCGCAGGGGGTCCGGTCTTTTGTCACTCTAATCAGCTGCTGTGATAGACAACACCTGTTGTCCTGGCTAGCTAGCTGTTGCCTAGCGGTGTTCCACACGGCACTGTTTTGTTTTGCGCAGCAACAATCTTAACATAGGTCTAAAGAAATGTCCCCGCATGTGTGAATCATTTAAGTATATCCATATAATAAGCGGGTTAACTTTCGGCGAGTCGGTCGCTTTGTGGAATAGCAGCACTTCAGAGAGAACAAGACCCCTCCGCTCCGCGTCGGGGTCTAAAGATTCTCTCTGTCGTGCTGCTATTCCACGGTAGCGACCTTCTCGCCGAACGTTAACCCTTACTTATTTGTGTATATTGTGTTTAAGAATAGAAATGTAACCCTGGCAACTTATATATAGCTAACTCACTCGTTATGCTAGCGAAGTTTTGCTAAGATAAGCTGCCATGTTTAATTATTAATGAGAAGCGCAGGCTATGTTTTTGGAAGCACTTGTCTCTTAATGTAGCGATTTTATTTGTTTCTCTTATGTCTTTTCACCATGTTTACTGTTACTGTTAAATGTGCTAATTGTAAAAAGTATTGACTTGGAATGGCCTGTCTCTGTGTCTTTAAATTACACAGTCAGTCATCATACATCTTTGCATGTATCTTCAATCGTGTCTGGAGTCATCTTTATAGCATCTCAACTACAACACATGAACGCAGAGTTAAAATCCAACCGGTTAGGCTACACTAGTATGGTAGGTAGGCCGACCTTATGGTGGGCTGATTGGGCGCTATCACCACGGCAAGTGAGTTAAGTGGCGATGGTTGACATTCTTGACAATGACTTACTTAGCTTGCTACTGCCTATCCACTCCTCCAGGACCTTCTTCCTCTGTTCCTCCACCTGGTCTCTCTCCCTCTCGCTCCACACAGGCAGCCCGATCCAGACAAGGGTGCAGACACGTACGCCGTCGCGCCGCTCATCCGCCAGCTGATGCTGCAACCTCTTCACGTCCTTCCGGAGTTTCTTGGCGCTTATTGAGGAGACCCGTCCTCGGAAATAGCGTCTGAAAATGTCGCGCAGCCTCATCATGGTTGGTTGCAAATGAAAGTGAGAAGATTTCACGGTGCATTCCAGTTTTAAGCCCAATGAACGTTCTACAGTTTTCGTCACAGTGGTTGTCTTGTGATTTAAATCAAAACTTTTAGAATGCGCACTTCCCGGTTGCAACTTGAACTAGGCCTAGATCTAGCCTAGGCATTGACAGTATTTACTCTCAATGAGCCTAGGCTACTGTTGAGAGAGATGCTCATCATCATCATCATCAACACGTTTATTAGGAGGACCATGAGCAATTAAAATAAACATAAATGTTTTCATTTCATGCATCACAACCAGATTTAGCCTTGGGCTAGTTTTCATCAGTAGGCCTAGTCCTTGAGATTAAAAATTAAATAGTAGGCCTATAGGCCTACAATAGAATAATAAAGTAAAGCAGCAGTCAAAAACAAAATGAAAATACAGATAAAAACAATAGAATAAACAAATCACTCATGTCCCCTGTACCCCCCACCCCCACCCACACAACCACCCGCACCCACCCAAACAAAATATACAATTGTTTTTAAAATAAAAACATCTCCCATTGAGCCATTGCTTTTTCCATCTTAGAAATGTCAACAAAGTGCGCGACTTGGCCCCCTGACAAGACGCTGAGAAACGTATTCATGCCTTTGTCACCAGTAGGCTAGACTACTGTAATGCTCTCTTCTCTGGTCTCCCCAAAAAATTAATTGACAAATTGCAACTCAAGATACAAGATACAAGATATTTTATTTGTCATGTGTATATATATGAAACATATATATACAATGAAAAGCTTCCCTGCTCTGGGAGTCCCAAAAAAAGGTTAAAAAGAATGTTAAAAAGGAAAAAGAGAAAAAAAAAAAGTAGGAAAAAATATTGTTAGCAGGAGCGCTACAATCACCAGGAGAAGTCCAATGTGCAGGTTTCAGAAAGAAGTCGTAGACGAATAACTCACGTCAGCCTCAAGGCATATTTATTTTAATTATGATTCAAACACACTGCTCAGGAGCGGTTGGACCATGACTCAAGAGCACTCAAGAGAATGATCAATCCCAGAACATTCATTTATATAGGGGGTGTGACGTCACCAATCATACACATCTCATAGAGCTCGAAAGTGACGTCACTTCCCCCGATTTCATGGGACCTCAACGGCGTTTTTAGCCGAAAATCGTAGCATGTAATCCAATGGCGGTATTAAAATGGCATTTCGATTCCCTTCGAGTTGTGCCACGAGCTCCATATATGTTGTTTCTGATATTTTTGCTTAATTTTTCGTACGAACCCCCACATTTTTTAGAAAGCTGTGTTTCTTCACATTTTTCATGCCGACGGCCTCGGAACAAAACATTGATACTTCTGCATGAATAATCTTTATCTATCATCTTAAACAGCATATTTGTAGCCCAGCGCATATCATGACCGAGATCAGAAGATATTTACTCTCTACCACGTTGTTAGATGGTCAGCTTAGGTCCCGTGAAACGCGGAACTAAGGGGCGGGACTTTCGAGCTCTATATCAAATCAGTAACACCCCTTGTGGCGTGGAACAAGTACAGTACAGAATACACACAGTCAATCATACACATATGTCAACACTCCCACTTATGAGTGACTCGTATCCTGTACAGCTTTTAACAATCAGAATATACACAGAATTAAATCAAAAACATTTCATATAGTACACACAGTACTTAACATATTTACAACTTGTCAGACACTATTACCAAACATGACTCCTGTAAATTTCTGTAGTTTAACCTTTGAGACAGGCTTGGTCATAGCATCTGCTACCATTTCATCTGTTGGACAGTACACAAGTGTCATCTTCTCATCTCTAATAGTAGACCTTATGAAGTGATACTTGATGTCGATGTGTTTGCACCTCTGTCTGCACACAGGATTCTTCACAAGTGCAATGGTGCCCTGGTTATCCTCATGAACAACAGTTTGAACATATTCATAGGAATCCATACCCTTCAGTAATTGCTCTAGATAAATACACTCCTGTATTGTGAGAGCTAAAGCCATGTACTCGGCTTCACATGTGGATAATGCTACTGTGGGCTGCTTCTTACTCTTCCACGATACCAGTGAGCTGTC
Source organism: Engraulis encrasicolus (assembly GCF_034702125.1). Taxonomy (NCBI): domain Eukaryota; kingdom Metazoa; phylum Chordata; class Actinopteri; order Clupeiformes; family Engraulidae; genus Engraulis; species Engraulis encrasicolus. Next base: position 5,334,127 of record NC_085872.1, read on the forward strand.
TTTACTCATGCTCACACAGTAGCCAGACGTGCTCCGTCTGTCGCTGGTGTCTGCACCCCAGTCTGCATCACTGAATGCCCGAAGGCCTAAACCATCGCTGCTTTTCTTAAAAGTCAGCTTCTTGTCAGTTGTACCTTTAAGATAACGCAGTGCATGTTTAACTGTCACCCAGTTTTCCTCTGTGGGGTTTGCAAAGTGTTGTGAAAGCTTACCAACCACATAACTAAGATCAGGTCTCGTACAAGTAGCTAAGTAGATCAGACTACCTACAGCTTCCCTGTATTTAGTTACATCTGTCATCTTGGGTGCATCGTCAGTGTATTCAACCTTTTGTTCACATGGTGTTTCGCGTGTTCTGCAATCCTGCATATCAAAACGCTTGAGAATCCTCTCAGTATACCTCTGTTGTGACATGGTTACACACTCATCAGTTTGACTGAAATCTATGCCTAGAAAGTGTTTCAACTTGCCTAGGTCCTTCATTTTAAATCTGCTGGAGAGCATTGCTTTAACCTGCTCTAGGCTTCTCGTGTTGCTTGCTGCGATGATAAGATCCACCCAAATGACAATTATGACCTTCCCTGCCTGCTCTGACTCTTTTGTGTATACACAATGGTCTGCTGGATTCTGTGTAAAGTCATCATTAATCAAACATTTGTGCAGCATCTCATTCCAGTTGCGTCCCGACTGTTTTAAACCATAAATTGATTTCTGTAGTTTACACACTAGATTGTTTCCTACTTTTTCATAACCTTCAGGTTGCTCCATGTAAATGTCTCGGTCAATGGGTGCGTGTAAGTATGTTGTCTTTACGTCCATTTGGTGTAGCACCAAGTTTTCCTGGGCTGCCTTTTGCATGAGTACACGCACACTTGTCACGTTTGCAGTGGGGGAGAATGTCTCGCCATAGTCGATCCCCTCTCTCTGGCTATGCCCCTTCGCCACAAATCTGGCCTTGTACTGCTCACGTCCGTTACCACCCTCTTTAATAGAGTACACCCACCTACCTCCCACTGTCTTTCTACCCTCTGGCAATTTGGTCAGGGTAAAGGTCTGGTTCTCCTCTAGTGACTGTATCTCCTTGTCCATTGCCCTCTTCCATTTACCTGCTTGTGGTGATGCCATAGCGCCTGTTTAAAGGTCAGTGTCACACCACACACTGCTCGGTAACTATAGTCGACACTGGTGAGTGTACTATCATCATCACCATCACTGTCTTCCTGAGTAGAGTAAGCACTGAGGTAACTCGGGGGCTTACGCTCTCTAGTGGGTTACCTCCCACTGCTTGGGGCCTGTGGTGTCACCATGTGGTCCTCTCTGATCCTCTGGTGATTGTGGACTGTCAGTCTGGGTGTCTGTGGTATAAATAGGGTAAAATCCTGTGTCTGAGTCTCGCTGTCACATGTGGTCTTTGTGATAAACTTAACCAGTCTGTGCTTCTGCACTTTTCCCTTATTGGGGTAGTAAACTAGATAGGCTGGGCTGCCCTTGTCATGCCCTACAAAGAGCCCCTTCTCACACCTGGGATCTAGTTTACCCTTGTCTTGTTTGTACGTGTAACAGGGCGCACTGTCTGTCCAGTAAGGTGTGTCCCTCAGCAGTTCCCATACCCCAATGACGTCACGGGACTCAGGTAGCCGCTCAGTGGCTAATCCGTAATTGGTGGCTATGCCATTGTTTTTATAAAACCAGATGAATTAGACCGGCTCATTGGAGCCTTCCCGGTGTGCGGGTATTCGCTGATGATGCCCGGTGCCTTTGCTACGGGTGCAGCAAGGTATGTGTGATCACAGTTTTGTCTAGATGACTGCAACCAGCTAGAGCTGTGTATTTAAACATACTGTTCATTCTCAGGAGCCAGAGTTTCCGTGGCGTCTAACCCCAGTGGCTTCCCCTCCCTCTCAGTGTTGTCGAGGTGAGCTTGTAAAGATCCTTTGTCCTATGCATAGCTCATGTTAAACATTTGTCAACTATTTGTATGTAACATGTACTGATCTGTGTGTATGTTCACCTAATTCCAGACACCTCAGAGTACGTCGAGGGTCTGTCTCTGTGGGCAGACTGCTTGCGGCAGCTGCTCACCGCTGTTTTGCCCTTACGAAATTGTTTAGCCTTTCTGTTTTGTTTGTTTCATTTTCTTTTGCCTGTCCGCCGCTTTAGCTTGTCACTTGTCATTGTACGGGGTTTGGCTGTCACAGTTCTAGGCCCATGTACGCTGCTCTAGTCGGGCGGCCATACAGTAGACTAGTAGTTTTGAGTGTGATTATACGGATTTATTCTGTGTGTAGTGGATATCCACACTTATTGTCATTTAATCACTTACATAGCGTAGTGAGCCTATGCGCGTGTGTGTGACTGGCGTTTACCATGGGCCCTTGGTTTTGTGCACGAGTGGTGAACTAATTTATTCTCAACTAGTAAGCCTGCCCGGCTGGCCTAGCTCGGTGAACCCCTTTTATTGAGGCAGTCGGTTCGTATGCAAAATAGGGAGGCGGAGCACTCGGAGGGTCACAGGCAACCTCAAAATGAATGGCAGTGAATGAGAAGACAGCGTACTGAAGGATAAAACTCACTGTTTTGAAGTTGTAATCGTCCGGGGAAACTTCCTTCAAAGTTCACAGCCTGCCTCGTGAATTCAGGGACATGACAAAAAAGTGGGACAAACATACGTACATCCAGATGACCACGAGCACTTGTAGAATCCACAGTCCCCCCCCTATCAGCTCAGTGTGACAGCTGTCAAAACGCTCTGGGATAACCTCCATTACGAGAGGTTCCACTCGCCACTCTTCCGGGTGGTACTGCACTGTAGGGGCACCAACGGAGGACTACAGACTAATGGGCTGCGCGCTCGTCTCGACAGCGCCCCTAACTGCAGGCATGGGTCAAATAGCGAGAAGGCTGTGATGCGCCCATGTCGGTGTGAAGATATTATTTGATTATTGTCAATTTTAAATTACATTGTTGTAATGGCTATAGAATCTTGGCAATAAAGTTCCATAAAATAATGCAATGGTCTATAATAAGTGGTGTCATCATGATCTCAAAATGTTGCAGCCAAGTGAACGAAACACGCACCAATAACAACCTACCCCACACCATGAGCACACACCATGGTAGAATCAGAATGGGTAATTATCACCTCCTCCCCACATATTACGAACAGGTTTGTTCAATCAAGTAGGTCATTTAGTGTTTTGCGTACCCCGTGCAATATCAATCATGGCTTATGTTCACACATTATCGCCTGTTGACAGAGAACGCTATCAGCAGAAATTGTTAGGGATTGGCGCTACCTGTCCATATGAGATCACTCATTGGACCAACAACCCCACCGAGTGGCCTGAAATAACGTTTCCATACATATTCTGCTACTTGGTGGAATCCCCAGGTAAGACTAGAAGACATAACGGTTTGTGATCATTCCAGCCCTTAGAATAACGTCCATCTCTCTCTCTCTCTCTCTCTCTCTCTCTCTCTCTCTCTCTCTCTCTCTCTCTCTCTCTCTCTCTCTCTCTCTAATCTGCATTTGCCTATGTCACCAATTGTCACCAAACATCACTATGAATTATTCATTGATAAAAACAACAATAGCCTAAATAGCTTACTCTTTCTTGTTTTGCACTGATGGGTGTTCATAGGCTATAACCCTCACATCCTTTTTATGCAGGCGTATACACAGCCAGCAACCTTAGGAACTACAGGTCCCTTAAGGCCCATTACTTCCTGAGCAGTGGGTTTGTTGGTGCGGTGCTACCTCACCAACTGCAGTCAGGAGACCTACTATTCAGTGATGTGAGGCCATCCAGGCGCATCAACGACCATAGACTCTGGGTGGATGTGGAAAAACCTGGGAAGGTCATTGCAGCACATAGTGTGTGCATGGCAGGGAATGTAGTACATGATGGACTATGCAATCTGATTTTCCAATCACTCATTGTTTGTTTTTCACACATTACATACAAAATCTGCCTGAGCAGCAACATACATTGGAATATAGAACTTCTTTGCAATGACAATGGGGCCATCTCAATGACAGTACACCAGGAAATGTCTGAAATCAACCCTATCTGTGTATTCCCCTGTATATCACATAGGCCAACCAAAACCACAGACGTATGAAATCCTGCTCATGCTATAATTTCAAACATGTACATTGAAACATCTGTGACATGCTGATTAGAGCAATACTGAACTAATAACATAATGATTCCAAAATGCCCTCCCAATATAAGTGCGGGACACATGCATTGCCCTCTGCTAATGAAGTCAATCAGGAAATAGTGGTGAACACTGAGCACTGCACTACAAATCATCAATGAAACATAAACAGCAACACCAAGCACCAAAACCGAACGCCCATTTGCAAATCGCAAATACATTCCAGAACACATCACCACACATTAATATGCAATAGTCCAATGAGTTATTATGATGGATAATATATATATATATATATATATAATATAATGTTGTGATGTTGCCTACTACAGTGTAATCATTTCAATCCCTTCTGTTTCCAGTCTTGGGGAGTCGTGCTCACATGTCGCCGCCCTTTTGTTTAAGTTGGAGAATGGTGTGTGGATGGGTAAAAACAAGCTGCCCTGCACAAGCAAAGCTTGTGACTGGAACATGGTCAGTGTCAAGAAAGTAGAGCCTGCACTGATTGCCAACACCACCTTCTACTCCACATCCACATCCAGGCCCAGGAAGAGAAGAAGGCCTCCCATCCCAATAGCCTCAGCGAGCCAACAGCATCGGTTCCTCACCAGTTTAGCTGAAAGGTCCCCTGGTGCAGCAGTACTTGACTGCTTCAAAGATTTTGCTGTATCATCCAGAAAGCCATGGTGCTTCACACTGCATGCAGTGACTGAGGCAGAGGTGGTGGAGGTTGAAGAATCTACCGTTGAACAGGCATCATGCACACGCTGGCATGAGGAACGGGTGGGTCGCCTCACTGGATCCATAGCACATCGTGTGCTCAAATCTTCGGCACCAACTGAGGCATTGATAAACAGCATCTGCCAGTTGAGACACAGGCCCATTAAAAAGCCATGGATCCAGTGGGGGAGGCACCACGAGAGGGAGGCCATCGAGACATACAGATTCGGTGTTGGGGCAGGACAGACAAAAGGAAGACTATCAAGTACAATGTTTGTGTCATCAAACATTAGGCAGCCTCACCACAACATATTCATTAAGAGAGCACGCTTCAGGATTTGCCAGGCCATGCCATTCTTGGGTGTATCCTGTGATGGCTATGTGTCCTGTGAGTGTTGTGGAGAAGGGGTGGTGGAGGTGAAATGCCCTTACAACTGGGGGCAACAACCTGAACATAGCCCTCAGGACTGGCTCCAAGACAAACACGGGCATCTTGAAAGCATGATGGCTTTAAAGCATGACCATGCTTATTACACTCAGGCAAGTATTGTTCAAAATAGGTGCACATGTTCTGTATGCTTCATATGACTGTATCTGTATTCCTGTCCTGTGAATAGTGGCAAAATCAACTGATATTTTTGTGTTGTAATTGTGCTGATATCCAAGAACAACACCCTCTGAAATAAGACTTAAACATAGCTACCATCTCAGTCATGTTAATATGCATGTACTAACACTATTCATAACAACTCTATTGTGGTTCACAGGTTCAGATGCAATTGTTTGTGACCCAGCGGGCATATGCTGACTTTGTTACTTGAACTCCTCATACTTCCGTCATTTTTAGGGTAATGAGAGATGAGGACTTCATCAGCAACAGTGTCAATGTCTTGCAAACCTTCTGGACTAACCACATCTTACCCAGGCTTCAAGACAAGAAGGCTGAACTGGTACCAGTGACTAGTTTTATTGATCAACAATGTCTTTCACAAATAAATAACTGTTCATATTTCCTGGTTACTTTCACATTTGAGTGGAGGTAGAATACATACTACATACCATGTAGTAAAACTAAAAGCTTAAAGAGCATAAATTATGAGAACAAACATGGTATTATGACATTATATCATACAGTCTTAGTATGGTTCAGAATTTCAAGAAAGAAAGAACAAAACAACAAATACAATCTAAACATTACTTAAATCATACATGCCCATATTCCCCATGAAGGATGCTGATGACAGGACACATGGACACAGCAGTAGCGCATCAGGAGGCCGCAGCGACGTTGGCCAATCAGGCAGTGCAGGTGGTGGTGCTGTTCATGTTGGAGGTTGCAGTGCTGGATGTGGATGTGATGGTTGTGCCAAGGCTAGAAGTGGAACATCATTCAGTCAAGATGACTCTCTGGGTAGGAAAAGCAGACAGTGGTAGAAATACAACATTGAAATTTCATCCTTAGAGATACGTAATATTTACAACTTACATTTAACAACTTCCCTAGCAGGGACGGCCCTGATGGAGGAGGCAGCAGAAGTCGCAGAGGCAGCAGACATTGGATGGGTCGCAGAGGTCGGAGCGGTCACAGAGGCAGCAGACTTCGGATGGATGGCAGAGGCAGAGGAGGCAGCAGAGGTCGGATGGATGGCAGAGGCAGCAGAGGTCGCAGAGGTCGGAGAGGTCGCAGAGGCAGCAGACTTCGGATGGATGGCAGAGGCAGCAGACTTCGGATGGATGGCAGAGGCAGAAGAGGTCGCAGAGGTCGGATGGATGGCAGAGGCAGCAGAGGTCGGAGCGGTCGTCACAGAGGTCGCAGCATCTGAGGAGGGACATGGGACAGCTGTACCATTATGGAGTCTTGAGAACATAAAGGTAACAAAACCTGACATGTTTTCGTAAGACAGAAAGCATTTCCAATGCAGAAGTGAAATGGTGGTGGTACATGACATGCTTACAGATTTCTGGCATCTTACTCATCGTCCATGTACATAATACTCTGAGACAAGTTGAAAAGTCCAGCACAGACATGGACAAGCCTGTCAACTGCACTCTCCTCACTTCTGTCCTGTTCATCCCTCAGGCCCTTCACCAGCCGGACAGGGAGAGGGAACTTCAGGATGCGGAACCGGGTCTTTAAGGCACCAATCACTCGCTCTACAGGGTGAAGACAGCAGATTTTTGTGTTATACTTGTCTGTATGATTTCCTTTGTTAGGAAAAGGTGAAACGCTCACACCTTGTTTAATTTATTAAATGTTGACTGGGAGTTTTGTGTTGAAAATACTGATGTGCCATGACCTGATTTTTTTTTTTTTAAAGAAATATTTGAACATGTCCGAAAGGGAAAAAAAAGGCAAAATAAAATCCACAATCCATGGTTTGTCTTTGCATTTCTCTTCATTTGGGTCATTTAGGTAAGAAAACAATGTGCCAAGAAAAAAACGATCATCATACAGAAGGACCCCTGTGGTATATGACAAGTTTAGTACCGGTAATTGTGATTGAAATTTTTGATAACACATTTTGAAGCTATTGTCATGGTTTGTATGTGTTACACGTCACATGTTGCAACATGTGAAAAAACATATCACATTCCCAAAATCCGGTATTTGTTGATTTTGATTGTTGAATTTGTTGAAGATTTCGATCTTAATCTCACCCTACAGTCAACATCACTCACCAACTTGGATTCGGAGGTTTGATGCTTCACGGGAATAGCCCACTTCTTCTGCAGATAACTGCTTGCGTCCACGGGTAAAGGATGGTGTAATGAGTTCTACACCAAGCAGCGCAAACTCATCCTTTAGTGTGAATCCTCGATCTGCGTGTATCTGACATTCATGACAAAATATTACCTAACATAATCAAGGATGGGTATTTGAAGACACAACAGCATGGCCACAGTGCCACACTGACAGAGGTCGCTGGGGCAACACAAGAAAGGTTGTGCTCTAGAACAGTGTTTCCCAACCTTTTTTGTCTCACGTACCCCCTAAGCCTTTTCGTTGTGCCATGAGTCCCCAAGAATCATGTTCTATATTGCTTTCTCGATCCTAATGTGACTGTGTTACATTACATTATATTAGGCTATTGCTATGTTCCATGCATTTGTTAAAATTATTTTTTCCAAGTACCCCCTGAAGTGTGCTCGTGTACCCCTAGTGGTACACGTACCCCTGGTTGGGAAACACTGCTCTAGAACAGCTAGCAGGCCCGGTCCTGAGCAATATGAAGAAATAATTCCATGATCGGTATACTAGATGGGCAATGTATTAATGGTAGGCCTACACTAGACACACACACAACTTGACTCTTACTTGATCTCCAGGTCTGTGGTACATTGGAGATATGAAGTCACTTGACCTCACAATGTGCACATCTGAGGCTCTGCCACCCCAGCCTTTGGACAGGTACGTGATGGATGGATGGCACACAATGAAGTATTTTGCTGTTGTCCAGCTTTTATATTTCGAGTAAGTGATGGCTCTGTGGAGGAGAGACAAGTCTTGTTAAAGCTCCTATCTTTAGCTTATTCTGTGGTCCCTATACAGTAGGCTATATTCTGCAAGGAATGTGCACCATGCATCATACAACAGTGTGAAGGTTGCTCACCTGGATTTCAGCTGTTTTGAATGGTCAATCCTGATTTCAAAACAGTCCATGATGCCAGTGACCCGAGGGTACTGAAGCAGCACTTGTGTGCTTCTAATCACTTCTCTATCAGGCCACCGTATGAGAAAGTTAATATTGGCATGGAGTAATCTCAGCCACCTTGAGAAAATGTCCAGGAAAGTGCTGCGTGGTAGGTTGGTGATGGTGCAAAAAAGATCAGTTGAGGGATTCTGGCGCAGTTTCACCAAGCAAAGGAAGAGCTGATCCTCTGTGCACAACCTGAATTTTGGATTAGGTGTTACAAGCTCTGCCAGGAACTCATGTAAGTTTTCAAACACTGTCCAGGACACGCCTGTCATGAGTTTGCATTTCTCATCATTGTTCCTTACAGTGTTGGCAGAGAATGCAACACCGTTCAGGAGTGTAAGGGCTTCATCCCTTTGTTTGGCGACCCTGTCCAGCTGTGCCCTACCTTTCTCCAGCTCAAGGCGGAGCTGCTGTACTTCCCCATCTCCATCTACTGAGTTGCGGTCCTCTGGCATTGCCTCCTCGAAATGAAGTGATGTGTTGCTGTCCTTCGATGTTCCCTCTCCAGAATGATCTGCTGTGTTGCTGTCCTTCGATGTTCCCTCTCCAGAATGATCTGCTGTGTTGCTGTCCTTCGATGTGCCCTCTCCAGAATGATCTGCTGTGTTGCTGTCCTTCGATGTGCCCTCTCCAGAATGATCTGCTGTGCTGCTGTCCTTCGATGTTCCCTCTCCAGAATGATCTGCTGTGTTGCTGTCCTTCGATGTTCCCTCTCCAGAATGATCTGCTGTGTTGCTGTCCTCCATTATTCCCTCTGCAGGTCCAGAAGACATGGCCTGGCTAGCCCGAGCTATGGCCCGCTCAGCTCTGGCCACTCTCTGTTTGGCACTTGACTTTGTAGGCCTATTGGTAAAGATTGAGGGGGCAAAGTCTGGGTGCTCTGGATTGCGAAATTTCGGGCCTAAAGAACAAGAGAAAGATTAGGCTATTATGACAGGACATTTCTTAGGAGCGGTAAGCACCATAGACATTTAGCTTCACTGCCCTTCTCCAGATTGTTTACATTGTCTTTTCATATCTTCCATCAAACATGGTGCAAAGACTTCATTGTGTTATTTGACATACTGGTCATGTGCATTATGAAAAGTGTATGTCCATACATGACACAATTTCCTACAATGGTTGTCCTTTGCCATGTCAGACCAACTGTCACACCAAACTTTGAAGACTGCTGTCATTACGTTCACAGCTGTAATGTGATAGTTAGTTTAGAACATGGCCTTTAGATCAGAGGGTTGCAGGTTCAAATCCCATCCTTCTGCTCCCTACCTCACCTAATGAAGTGCCCTTGAGCAAGGCACCTCAAACCACATTGCACTAGGGACTGTAAACAATAGCCTCTCATGACTGGAAGTGGCTTTCGAAAAACAAAACATAGTGAAATATGAAAAAGGACCAATAATCTATGTGTAGCCTACTCTGCCCTACAAAGCAAAAAGGCAGTACCTGCACTGCTGTTTAAAAAGACTTAAATAAAACAATTGATCTTCCAAACAGGTGGAAATATGAAGTAACAAAAATGTCACATTTCAATAATCTCCCAAAAAACACTTATAATGGATTGCAGTATCATTTTAAAGTGAACTAACTCAGTTTTGAGCTCAGTACAGTTACTGCCTCTTTGCTTTGTAGGGCAGTACTGTGCAGTACATTAACAAGGTTCGGGGTCATTCTTCACAGTGCAGTGTAATGTCATGACACTGTGGACATACCAAGAGGCTTACAGTAGGTGACCGTAGAATGAGTGGATGGGCATAGGCTTCTCCTCCTGACATCCTTTTAGGTGTTATTTTGTATTTGATCAAATTACACTGCACTCACGATTCAAACGTGACAAACAAAATCAAACTAAAAAAAAAAAGAAAAAAAATGTCTGCACACTGTCATCCTTTTAATGGCCAGCAATTCAGTCTGTGACCTCAGCTGAGCCCTGGGGGAGGAACAGACCAAAGGCTTGGCCATTAAAAGGAAAAATGACTTAAGTGTGCAGTGTTTCATACACATAGGCCTACACAATAATGTTTCATGAACATTATTTTGAAAGGAGAACAGTAACCAAAATGAACATACAGGATAGGCTTGACCAGCACCGGGACAGGTGAATGATAGCCAAACATGATTTGAGATAAACATAAACCAGTGTAGCCTACACTGATGTATGAGCGTAGTGAGCTATTTTTTTTTTGCAGAATGTAACCTGTGATGAAATGCAGACTGCACACATAGTGGAAGGGGGATCGGGGATTCCACAGCTGACCACGTTCGTCCCTTCGCCCAATGGCCCGCAACCATTGAAGCCGTTGATCGTTGTTCTTCTGGGGAATGCGGTGGAATTTCAGATCTGGGTTCTTTTTACTGTTTGACGCACAAGACACCACGGCACAGCACTTCGGCATGATGGCTCTCATTCACCGCCATTGCCATGTGCTTACCGGTAAATAGTGTACGCTCCGAATGCTCCGCTCGCTGGATGCGTTCTGACAGCTGTCAAACTGAGCTGATGGGGGGGACTGTGTATTCTACAAGTGCTCCTGGTCATCTGGATGTACGTATGTTTGTCCCACTTTTTTGTCATTTCCCTGAATTCACGAGGCAGGCTGTGAACTTTGAAGGAAGTTTCCCCGGACGATTACAAGTTCAAAACAGCGAGTTTTATCCTTCAACACGCTGGCTTCTCATTCACTGCCATTCATTTTGAGGTTGCCTGTGACCCTCCGAGTGCTCCGCCTCCCTATTTTGCATACGAACCGACTGCCTCAATTCTGTGACAGCCAACCCCGTTCTTGAGCATTACTGTTTTTATCTCAGCGGCGCAGGGTTTTTAACTATTGATTTGAATTGTATTAATAAAGAAAAGATTGTTATTCCTTTAAACAAAGGTACGTCTCTTGTGCATTCTATCCGAACCTGTTGTGCCTTATTGGTTGAAATCAAAATATATTCTGGGGTGGCAGTCCCCCAGTGGCGTAGTCGTGCAATTACAAGTATCAGTCTGATGGTTATTATTTTAGGAAAACTAACATCTAAAGGTCCACCTTACTACATTTGGCCTATAGTCGGCAGAGATAGATGCATCAAAGAGACGTGTCCTTTTTTAGCTTTGAGTTTATTTTGATTTTTTTGAAAGGCTGGTTGTAATTAGGGGCAAAACAGCGGTGGGCACGGTGGGGGGCCCCAATCTCCACGACGACCCACCGTCGTGGGGTGCCTGTGCCTGTGAGTGGTGTCCGTCCCCGCTGAAGATGGAGGAAGACTGGGAGGGACTGTTGGAGCTGAAGGACATGGCAAGGCGGCAGGGGGAACAGATCCGTCTCCTGTCGCAGTGGGTGGAGCTGCTGCAGCGGCCTCAAGCAGGGTCGCCTGGGAGCCCCAAGGTGTGTTGGCGGTGCCGGCAGCCCGGCCACCTGGCCAGGAACTGTGATGGGCAACGAGTCCCTGCTTCGCCGCGGCCCTCGCCGGTAGCCCAATCGGGGCGCAATGGGAGGCCCTCCCCTCGTCGGCCAGCAGGAGATCTGCCGTCCCCTGGACTGAGTAGTGGCCGTGCCAGCGGAGCGCTGCCGAACTCAAGGGACATGTCCATGCCTCTCCAACCTCCAACCTGGGTCCTCTTACAATGTGTGTGTGTATGCTTGTGTGTGTGTATGATGCTGTTCAATTGTCTTGGTGCATTGTAGGGTGTGTGTGCGATGGGGTGACTATGTGCCTGTCTGCCTGTAGGTGCGCGACTACCCGTGCGCACGATTGTGGGGAAGCATGCCTGCCTGCCTGACTGTGAGGGTGCTAGTGTGTGAGTGTGCCTGCTTATTGTAGTATGTGCATGATTGTGTGGTTCAGGTCACAGTAGGCCTATGCCATGCCTGTACAAATGCCTGCTTGCTTGACTGCGTGTGCGTGCCTGATGGTGAGTTTGCCTGCGGGTACACCGGTGCTGGGATCGTGTATCGTCGGGACGACGATTCAAAAAGCCGGGGAAAAATGTAACAGGGCGCACTGTCTGTCCAGTAAGGTGTGTCCCTCAGCAGTTCCCATACCCCAATGACGTCACGGGACTCAGGTAGCCGCTCAGTGGCTAATCCGTAATTGGTGGCTATGCCATTGTTTTTATAAAACCAGATGAATTAGACCGGCTCATTGGAGCCTTCCCGGTGTGCGGGTATTCGCTGATGATGCCCGGTGCCTTTGCTACGGGTGCAGCAAGGTATGTGTGATCACAGTTTTGTCTAGATGACTGCAACCAGCTAGAGCTGTGTATTTAAACATACTGTTCATTCTCAGGAGCCAGAGTTTCCGTGGCGTCTAACCCCAGTGGCTTCCCCTCCCTCTCAGTGTTGTCGAGGTGAGCTTGTAAAGATCCTTTGTCCTATGCATAGCTCATGTTAAACATTTGTCAACTATTTGTATGTAACATGTACTGATCTGTGTGTATGTTCACCTAATTCCAGACACCTCAGAGTACGTCGAGGGTCTGTCTCTGTGGGCAGACTGCTTGCGGCAGCTGCTCACCGCTGTTTTGCCCTTACGAAATTGTTTAGCCTTTCTGTTTTGTTTGTTTCATTTTCTTTTGCCTGTCCGCCGCTTTAGCTTGTCACTTGTCATTGTACGGGGTTTGGCTGTCACAGTTCTAGGCCCATGTACGCTGCTCTAGTCGGGCGGCCATACAGTAGACTAGTAGTTTTGAGTGTGATTATACGGATTTATTCTGTGTGTAGTGGATATCCACACTTATTGTCATTTAATCACTTACATAGCGTAGTGAGCCTATGCGCGTGTGTGTGACTGGCGTTTACCATGGGCCCTTGGTTTTGTGCACGAGTGGTGAACTAATTTATTCTCAACTAGTAAGCCTGCCCGGCTGGCCTAGCTCGGTGAACCCCTTTTATCCTGTGGCAGCCAACCCCGTTCTTGAGCATTACTGTTTTTATCTCAGCGGCGCAGGGTTTTAACTATTGATTTGAATTGTATTAATAAAGAAAAGATTGTTATTCCTTTAAACAAAGGTACGTCTCTTGTGCATTCTATCCGAACCTGTTGTGCCTTATTGGTTGAAATCAAAATATATTCTGGGGTGGCAGTCCCCCAGTGGCGTAGTCGTGCAATTACAAGTATCAGTCTGATGGTTATTATTTTAGGAAAACTAACATCTAAAGGTCCACTTTGCTACATACGCATAACACTCGGACCCGAATTTGTGCATCTGGGCTAGATCACACTTCTTCCCTGTCAGTGCTGTGTACGGTGTTGTGCCAATGTGCTTGTTAAAGCATCTGTTTCTGGTGTATGCTGCTTCCTGAACGGCATAATGCCATAAACTCTTAGGTAAGTTGCTGTCAATCAGTTTACACCATGCCATTTCAAAGAGAGTACGCCCTTCCCTCTCAGCTATGCCGTTCTGGTGTGGGGAATAAGGACAGGACGTCGCGTGTCTGATTTTGTTCTTTCGCAGGAGTGTCTTAAACTCTCTGCTGGTATACTCGGTCCCGTTGTCTGACCGGATGCATTTCACATCGCCATAAGGTGCTACGTCGGCCAGAAACTTTTCAGTAGCCTGTACGGCATCACTTTTTGCTTTCAGAAAGTATGTGAATACTACTCCTGTGCACACATCTGTAAATTAGAGGTGCACCGAAATGAAAATTTGTGGCCGAAACCGAATAATAATTAACTTAATCACTTGGCCGAATACCGAAACCGAATATTACAATTCAGTCAAAAGTGATGAAAAGTTGGGTTTTTCACTATTTTTAAATATTGCTGAAATCTACGGTTTAAAATAAATGTTTTGGCATGTTTTTGAAAGAAAATGAATGTGTATTTGAAGTCTTCAAATGTTAGAGTAGAACTGAAATTAGTTTCATTAAAAACCGAAAGTGTCTTTTTTTGTGTTTTCGGACGAATGTTTTCTGCGGACGAATTTTCGGTGCACCTACTGTAAATGATTGGATGTATTTGTAGAAGGAGGAAACCAACGCACACCAGAGGTTTCGAGGTGCAGGTAGCGGGTGCAAGATCAATTTTGTAGAAGAAGATACCGCACACTCTTGTCCATCGTACTGCAATTTATTAACAAAACAATGTTTCGGCCCGTATGGCCTTTTTCAAGTTTTTACACAAGCAAAGTGAAGACACCCCTTATAAATTGTCCTCTAGTTTGTGATTGGCTAACAGCAGCCGGTTAAGCAGTTCCATGACACCTGCCAGAAAAGGTGGAGTCTCATCACATCTTGATTACATCATGTTTTCATTACAAATTAGCAGTAATGTCAAAAGGACAGGTAACAGACAATTTATAAAAATTAAAAGAAAAACAAAAACACATCAGCCCCTGTGAGTGCAAGAGATCCAAATACCAAGTAAACTATATACATAATCACGTGATGGGAAGGCAAAGTGAGAGCAACATAAAAAGTAGGCGCATACGACTTTGTTGCGAGCGTCGATAAGTACATTCGACATGACATCAACGCAGACATGCGCATGCAGACAGCAATGTATCCTGGATGAAAATGCTGCATGACGGTTAGATTTCCTGTCAAACTTCGAAATTTCGTCAACGTTGCGTTGACGAGGTGACATGTCACATGGTGTAAAACTATCGCGGGATGAATGCGGCTGCAGTCAGATCTTGCAACCTCTGCAGTTGCTTATCCCCTTCAACGCTCGTCGGCGGACTGCCTCCGAGGTCACGCGCCCATGAACTGGTTGGTCAACAACTCACTCACGTGTGTATATGGGTCTTGTCTCACACCTCTACACAAGTTTGCGCAGGTCCCCACTTCAGCTCCTCCTCACTGCCTGTCCCCCCACTCCTCACACGTGGTGTGTTAGTAGAGCAAACCGGTGCGAGCTCATCGTCTCGTTCATATTTGTGGCCGACTGCAAATGCGCTGTATTTAATAACACCCACATCGTGACAACAAGTTCTCGCTCACGTGCTTCCGTCAACGTTGGTCGAAAGCAACAAAGTCGTACGGGGCTGATGTTGCGAAAGGCACGTCAGCGAGAATTTGTTGTCACGATGTGGGTGTTATTAAATACAGGGCATCTAAAGTCGGCCACAAATATGAACGAGACGATGAGCTCGCACCAGTCTAAAACCGGGACACTTCGTGCATGACTGAAGGACAATATTTGGCGGGCGGGTCTGTGGGTCCTCCCCCAGAAAAAATTGTATTTTTTAGATGCAATTTCCTGCATTCTAAGCAATTTTAGAGGTCAGAATGACAAATTGCAACTAACTCCTTCGACTTTCTATACAAGCGCTGGCTGCCATTAATTGTGGCAGGTAAACTTTAGGTAATCAGGTAATCTTTACCCTGATAGACATGGCGTAATTTAGTGGGTGGCCAAAACCGGGACATATTTGTGTCCCGAGAGAGTTTGCTCGGGACATGGGACACACAACTCCAAACCGGGACTGTCCCGGTCAAACCGGGACGTCTGGTCACCCTACGCAATAGATCCGACCTGTGTCTTTTTATGATTTTGTGGTTTGCCAACGACAACTGAGCTAATGTTTTGTGTGACGACACACGCATCATCAACATGGCTCCCATGCATGGAACTAGCATGTAAACAGTATCATAAATGCTAAAATATCATCTTGTAATCACTATCAACATTACTAGTTGATGTCACTCAATTGCAGATGCACATATGTCAGTAATGCTGGTGTCTGATTGTTTAATTTTTGCCTGGCTCTTGCCCGACCTGTAGTTCCGCACAGCTTTGTGAGCTCCACTACTAGGTCTGGGAGCATGTAGCAGGATTCCATTTCTACAGTCAAAAAAATAATCTCAGCATTTATTGCTTCAATATCAACAAATTCTTTCAAAACCATTTTCTGTTGATCTCTAAAGCGTCAATATAGTCTATAATATGACCTGTGACTCCTCAATGTGAGCTGCCAGTGATAAATGCTCGGCATTATTTTTTGAGTCCAGAAATTGAATCCTGCCACATGCTCCCAGACCGATGTGTGTGTTTGGAGTGCCACCAGGGGGCTCCAGAGCGCACACACGGAGGTCTGGTAGGAACCAGGCTAGTTTGATTTATCTTACTTCAGCTAAAATGATGGGTGCATCCCAATATATGACCTTGCCTCCTCCACTTGCTTCCTCCACTTGCTTCTCGTCATGATGACATCACTGACAACAGCATTATATTTCAATATCTTGCAAAAGCTCAATTGTAAAGTCTTTTTCTCATTTGCAATTGGGATGGTGAATGAAAAACAGTCCCTCAAAAGTTGTTGTGGCGAGGCTGACAGCTGGGAAACTTTATCGTTTTCTCCACGGAGGAGGGGCCAGGAGGCGGGACGAGGAGACAAGTACAAGTGGAGGAGGCAAAGACACATATTGGGATGCACCCGATATGTCGTGGATGTGGAGGCTCCAGTGGCAGTGAAAAAAAGGAAAGAGGACCTAAACAAAACAGGCATGATTCCCGATTGTTCCGTGATCAGTGGCGTTCATGCGCCAAACTCCAGAAGTCGGTTGTCACGTGAGCTGTGTCGTCAGCTGTCTCGAGAGGTCCCGAGATCGTGAAGGCAACATACGTTTCGCCTAGTCAAAATACAATTGTAGATATCTATAACTATCATTTTGAATAGTGGAAATGACGTTTCAGATATCTCCAATGGCTATCACGACTAGCCAGAATGACATTGTTGATATCTACAATGACAATATGGATATTCGAGCCTAGCTAATAGATGTTAAAACCGCTTGCCATAGTGCAACAGTCTGTTATTTATCAGTGTAGCAATTTTAAGATGCCCAGTCTAGTGGCGCTTTTGCATGCATATAACCTGAATCACAATATGCAGAAACTCGCCAGAAAACGTTTGTCGAATTGGGAACTTTACAAACTCATTTGACATCATAAGAGATGACGACCCGTGTGTGGTCTATGCTTTGCAATGCATTTCAGCCTCGTCTTTCCTAGCAGACTTTTTGGGCAGACCGATAGACCTATAGACAAAAAAAACCCTGAAATAATAGCCTACAAATTCGGTTTTAGTGATCAACCGCTTATAGTGTTGAAATTGGCTCGGACAAATGTGATCACTATGAGCGGTACAGCAAAGTATAAGGAATAGTCACGTTTCAGACTGCCATAAATTATGAGACCCTGTGGATAGGACTTGCTGCAGATTGTGTAGATATCAAAATTAATTCGACCCTTTCCCCATATCCCGTTGGCAACATAAGACCTATACCCTGGGCCTGCATCCCAGTCAAGCTGTTGAGATTACTCTGCTTGGTGACAATTCTGTGGGGCTGAAGGCAACAAGGCGGCTGTCCGGAAACCAACAAGCCAGTTAACCCCAGCTCTCCCAAAAACCCTGCCTCAACACCACACTTCTCATCAACCACTCTATAGATAAATCAATAATCATAGGTCTAGATGGCACTGGGCTGCTGTCAGGGCATGACTTTAACTGTCTTAAAGGTAGCCTACAGTGTGTAGTTTTGGTTATTTTCAGAATGTAGACAAACACAAATGCCATGTTTTGCACAATTTTTTTTTACTACCACCATCAGGTTCATTGTGGCTTGGAAATTGACACTTCATACAATAAAAGAATAGGTGGATCCTCTCCATGCAAATCCTAAAATTACACACTGGACTAAAACAAACAAAATAATAAAATATATCAACATACTATTTTTGTTCTTCTCTGAGTTGAAGCTGTCATGTATATGTACAAATATTTACAACAGTTACAACTTGTGTTCATCGCTGAACTCTACTCATCCAAAGGAAATAGCGTCTTTTGATGTCCATTTCCTTGGGGTTTTTTCCCTTTGCTCTGTGTGTGTGTGTGTGTGTGTGTGCGTGTGCGTGTGCGTGTTCCATGTGGTGGACTATGCATGTACGGTCATTGCTCGCTGGGCACTCATGGTCACTGCTTGCTGGGCACTCCATCGGTGTAGTCCTCCAACAGTCCTCCAGCCAGATGGTGATTGTGGGTCTTGAACCGTTTGGCTTTCTGGCTGCCTGCCTTTTTCCTCTTCTGTACTGGAGCCTGCAGAAACCGGTGAAAGAGAATTAAATTAAGAACAACCAAATGAGTTGACCACTATATTCTACACCCCAAAATGAATAGTGTGGTGGAAATGGTACAGTTAGGGCCAGAAATATTTGGACAGCAACACAATTCTCATCCTTTTCCACCCTATACCCCACCACAATGAATTTGAAATAAAACAAACAAGATGTGCATTAACTGTAGACTCTTAGCGTTAATGTGAGGGTGTTAAAATCCAAATCGCATTAACAGGAAAGAAATAGCAACGTTTTTTGTGTGTGGTGCCCACTTTTCAAGGGATCAAAAGTAATTGGACAGTAGGCTGCTCAGCTATTCTCCAGTCAGATATGTGTTATTCCCTTATTACACCATCACCAAGATGTCAACAAAAGGTCCTAGAGTTCATTTAAAGTGTTTCATTTGCATTTCCATATATTTTTACGGAATCTCCACCTGTCACTATCAGTGATGCAAGCCATCATAAGGTTGAAAAAAATCAAAAGATACCCATTTGAGAGATGGGGAAACATTGAATGTGATCCATTCAAGAGTTCAGAATATTGAAAAAAAGAAATTTCAGAGCAACACCAAATTACCTCACAGACATGGAAAGCAAATGCTGTGAATGACAGACATTATTCTGTATGTGGTGAACAAAAACCCATCTCCCAGCAGTTGGCCAGATGTAGAACAGTGTCCAAGAGGACGGTGGATACATGTCCAAGGCAACAATCAAGAAAAAGATCAAGAACATTCAGGAACACTTCACCATAGGAAATACAGAGGGTTCACTAAAAGATGTAAATAATTGATTGGATCAGAAATAGCAATACCAGATTCGGCTTTGCCAAACAACGTCTAAAAAAGACTTGATAGGTTTTGAGCTACATCCTTTGGACAGAGGAGACAAAAATAATCATGTACAAGAGTAATGGGAAGAAAAGAGTATAGAGAAGGAAAGGAACTGCTTCCAGGCTATATTATCATGTCATATTAAAAATAATTGTTATGAACTCATTGGACAATGCTTCACAGTGCAGATGGACAATGACCCAAAGCTTCATGGGAAAGCCACTAAGCCATTTCTACCCCAAAAAGTGGAATATTATGCAATGGCCCAGTCAATCACCTCACCTGAGTACCATTGAGCAAGCATTTCACTTGCTGGAGGCAAAACTGAAGGGAAAATACCCTAAGAATAAGCAGGAACTGAAGACTGTTCCAATAGAGAGCTCACCATAGCATCACCAGGGATAAAACCCAGTGTCTATGATGTCTATGGATTGCAAATTACAGGCTGTAACTGACTGGAAAGTATTTGCAACCAAATAATTAAAAATTGAACGTTTGATGTATAAATACTAGACTGTCCAATTACTTTTGGTCCTTTAAAAATTGGGAGGCACTGATAGAAAATGTCATAATTCCCTCACAGTTCACCCGATTTGGACGCAAACACCCTCATATTAAAGCTGAAAGTCTGCTGTTAATGTACATCTCATTTGTTTCATCTCAAATCCATTGAGATGGTGTACAGCGCCAAAAAGATGAAAATTGTGCAGATGTCCAAATATTTATGGCCCTAACTGTATGTGTTTAATGTGGGGCTGGGGGGCTATTGTGTTTGTGAACCTACCATTTTCTTTGGTCCAGTCTCCTGCATAGATGTGATACCCTGTTTCTTCAGGTAGTCCTCAATTTTTTCTTCATCCATGGAATCCACTGGAATACTTCTCCATAACTTCTGGAACTCTGTGGAAGCAGGCAGACAAACAGCCGTGTCACTTTTCATAAATAATTCTAGGAATTAACGAGCCAATATTTCATAGTCTGGGTTAGCATCACAAGTAATTACTTGGCTTCAGTGCCCATTGTATCAGCATGTCAGCTGTACACACACGCACGCACACAGCAACACATCCGTGTGCTTGTACAGCAGCAGCTTGAGAAGACTCATACACACACATCACACACATCACACACGTTACACACACACACACACACACACACAACCCACCTTCATCTATGGTGAACTGGCAGTGCTTGTCATTGAAGAATAGAATTTTCTTCTTGTCTGGTCTTGTAACAAATATGATCTGATCTCCCAAAGCCTTCAGACAGAACAAATGAGCTTTCTTAATTAAGCATTGTTTGAAATGTACCCCTATACAGTTCAACTATAATGCCATTGCTAATTGTAGTTCATATACAGGAAATTATATTAGGCATTTGATGAAGGTTAAATTGCAATTTAAGAACCTTATAGGGCAGGGCGGTTCTGGAAAAAATGTGTATCACGGTTTTCATGAAGAAAATTAATATCACGGTTCTCGGCACGATGTTTTCTCATAAACAGCGATTTCCCGCACATCTCAATATTTGTGAGGAAAAGGCTGAAATTACATTTAAAAATGAGATAAAATCCAGAATTTTAATTAAAGGCCAACTTCCGATAAAACAGTTTTACTCACTCCTTTTGAAAATCGGACGGTCACCCCAAGTTAAACTCACATGCAAGGCTCTTATAGCGTTGCGTCACCTTGCCTGGCTGTATTTCCCGGTGTTTCCCAATTAACATAATCAATGCAGAGAAACGAGCGAATCACGAAAGCCTTTCTGTGTTGCGTCACATCGAAAGAAGGCGTTGCCCACAAAGGTTTATGTCGACCCATTTTTCTAAAAACATGTCGAGTAATTTTTTTGTGCTTGTTTTCAAAACCAGCAATGCCTGGTGGCCCGCAACCTGGCTTAGCTTAGCTATCAGCTGGTTGCTACTCTCAGATACACACAGAGCACAAAGCCTCATACATACAGCCGTCTCACTCTGCTCGGTCCATGCCTGCAGTTCGCCTAGGGGTCGCTGTCGAAAGAGCACAGCCCTGAATGGAGCCTGCACGCCTCCGTTGGCTCCTAATAGTGCAGTACCACCCGGGGAAGTGGCAACTCTAACTTTAGATGATCTCTCTGCAGAGCAGGAGGGAGGGAACCAATCAGAGACAGAAATACACGAGAAACCAGGAAGACCCTCTCTTTCTCCACAAGCCACCTTGCTAGCTTGCAAAAACGGCTTGAAACAAAGCAACCAGAACACATTAACATTAACAACACATTAACACATTCAATAACAATGGAGAACACAGCAATATTAATGAAATGACGTTGAGAGGACATCTTTAATCTTCATTTCTATTTTAATCACTTTTTGGATTAAAAACTTTTTTTTAAAAAAACTTCTCTCATCAAAAAGTGAACCTTGTGTAGGTGAAAACCGTTATCATGTTTTTTTTAGCGGCATACCGCCCAGCCCTAGAACCTTACTAAAAATAAACGCTTAGTATGGTGTTATACTAAAATGCATAACTTAAAAATGTATTCATGCTGTACAGAGTGTGAGTGAATAGGCGTATGTACTTTGAGGGCCTTGGCAGAGTTGGGCAGCCCCTCCTCTACGTCGTCTAGCATGATGCCGCCCAGGCCCAGCTGGTCATGCTTGTCCAGCAGCCGCAGCAGAGCCTTCTTATCCTTCAGATTGAACTTGGGCTTGAAGCCATACTTCCCATCAACCACATCTATCTTTGGGTTATTGACAAGAGCCTAGATTGACAGACAAGGAGAGAGTGAGGAGACAAGGAGTATGAGAGAGACAGTGGGTGATTACATTATAATGTACTATTCAAGTCATTTTTGTTACTGATGCACTGTCAGTGCACATTAAAATGGTGGAAAACAACCCCACAGATGGAACAATTTGAAAAGACCAGGTCCTAAGCATTCATTTGAGAACGGATTTGATCTGGCACTCAAGAATGACGAGAGCAGCATACTGGAAAGCAAAGGAAAATGAGAAAAACGGGATCTGCCACCCACTGCTGGTAAATCACCAGTCCTACACAGATGGTGTGAAAACCAAAAGAGAAACTATGACTGGCTGCAGGCTTGCAGCCGGGTCAGTGGTGACGCCACCACTGAACTGCTCCGGGTCCGGGACAGTGTCGACGTCACACGCGATGAAGTGGACGATGTGGCAGGTTCGCGTCCCCGAGGGGGAGTTGTGTTACTTTGGCAACTGAGATAGCAAGCTTGCACTGCACACAATGTGTTT
This sequence comes from Engraulis encrasicolus, assembly GCF_034702125.1. Lineage (NCBI taxonomy): Eukaryota > Metazoa > Chordata > Actinopteri > Clupeiformes > Engraulidae > Engraulis > Engraulis encrasicolus. The sequence continues at coordinate 5,356,838 of NC_085872.1, forward strand.
TTATTATTATTATTATTATTATTATTATTATTATTATTATTATTATTCTTTCTTATGTAGGCCTATGCCTACATCGTCTTTCAGAAAAAGAAAAAAAAGGCCTCGGCTATCTTTGACAGACGGCCACGCCATGTGTCGTTAATCTTTAACTTTAATTAACCCAAGGAAATGGCTCTGGTCAAGATATTTTCCATACACCACCGGCAACATTATAATGTTAGGAATGTGGCAGAAGTATGATAACACAACTCGTCCCCCTCGGGTACGCGAACCTGCGACTATCGTCCACTTCATCGCTATCCCAAAGAAAAACAAGATGCGGGGTTAACTTGCTGAGCCACCATGCCACCTGCTGAATTTTGCCTTCCAAATTTCAAATTTCAACCACCAGCAAAGAGGTGTTGGCCTGTTTTAATGTTCCACGTGATACTCTGTTAGTTGGCCTTTCGTTTCTTTCCCGGCACACACTACAGTTATAACATTACGTGGTGTATCAATAAACCACGAAAAATGCCATATAACCTCGGCTACTCGAACACAAAAGAAATGTTACAGAGTACAGACAGCCTTTCAGCGAAACAAGCCTTTAGCAAACTGAAGGGCGACTACTCCACGAATCGTGTTGCACATGCGCAGAGCGTGGACACAGACCACAAAACATAACATTCGACATTAAGCAGCATTATAGGCCTACGTGTTGAAAACATGTCTTCTCAATTTAAAGTCTGAATTTCAAACGACGAGACCGAGGATCGGATTGTTTACATTTTAGCTTGATGTCGCGGTCTTGTAGGTTTTATAGTTCTATGTTGTAGGCCCACAGACTGTCGTGTGGCTCACGTGTGACGTCGACTCTGTCCCGCAGTTCAGTGGTGACGTCACCACTGACCCGGCTGCAAGCCTGCAGCCAGACCCCTCTCAAGAGAAAAGATACCAGAACGACAGACAGGGGGCGAGAAAGAGCAAGAGCAGAGAGAAACGGCAGGGTAGAGACAGCGAAAAAGAGAAAAAAAAAAACCTTCAAATTATTTTCAGACAGCTCCATAGCGCCCACTAGTGTCTCACTGTGAGAATGTCTTGCCAACCAGGGGGGCAGTAACAGTAGGGATCTGACAGCTGAAGGAAGCATACTGTGCACACCTCACTCATCAGCCACTGTTTTTGCTTCATGCCGATGTCAAGCAGTTTGGTCTCGTCCAGAATCTCATCCAGAGTCAGCAAGTGTGTGTCACCTCTCTGATGCCTGGTCTGTTTGAAGTTGGGAAGTACATACAGAAACAAACAAAGAATTACAAAATAAATTGATAGCCATGGTCTTACAGATGCCCTACCACTCTAATCTTTTCTTACAGTGCCCCTATAAAAAACAATTAAGATCATTTAAACATACTGTATTTTACATTTACATACTGTATTTTACATTTACATACTGTATTTTACATTTACATACTGTATTTTACATTTAAACATACTGTATTTTACATTTACATACTGTATTTTACATTTACATTTTTTACATTTAGCTGACACTTTTTTTTTAATCCAAAGCAATTTACAGTTATTCATTTTCAGGGTAATGGTTACAGTCCCTGGAGCAATGCTTGGGGTTAGGTGCCTTGCTCAAGTGGCTCATGGCTCACTTCAGCCATGGATGAAGGTGTAGGGAGAGGTTAGGATGTGATTCGAACCTACAACCCACAGATTGAAAGACCAACTCCCTAACCACTAGGCCACTGCAAGACTGTATTATTACATTACATTACATTACATTACATTGCATTTGGCAGACGCTTTATAACCAAAGCGACTTTCAAAAGAGGACATAATCAAGCCAAAATCACAAGCAAATACAAAGTGCACAGGAGATATACAGAACAAGTGCAGTTGCAAAGAGGGGTTAGTTTTTATTTTATTTTTTTATTTTTTTATAGAGAGTAAATAACGAGTACACACACACACACAAACACACACACACAAACTAAACTAAACTAAACATCATGTCAGGAGTCTGCCCTGGGGCAAGGCCAGCTCAAGCATTAGTCTAGTAGATACTCTTGAAAGAGGAAGGTCTTTAGTTGTTTCTTGAAGGCTGCAAGAGATGTGCTTAGTCTTGCTGCCTCTGGGAGACCGTTCCACCACTTGGGTACCGGGTTGGGGAAGTTACTTTTTAAATGTAATCCGGTAAAGTTACAAATTACTCTTTCAAAAATGTATTCAGTAATGTAATCCCATTACTTCAATATTTAAGTAATGTAACGGATTACTTTTGGATTACTTTTCCCCCAAAATACTTATAATGACTTAAGTGAATCATGCTTTTTCCCCCCAAACACTTACAATGACTTAAAATAAATTGAGGAAAGCTTACTTAGGCTTAGTTTGTCAATTAAAGTACACACAGCAAGTCCTGACCACACGCTGACAAGATATTGACTTTGGGTTGGCATAACCGGCACTGGACATCGATATTGGCGCCCTTGTCTTCCTTGAAAATGAAATGTTTATTGTATTTCCACCGGGTAAATGCATTTTTCTCCATTGCTCACGACTGCTCTGTACTTCTTTGACTGAGTGATTGATGCAACGACAACGAACTATTGAACACTCCCACCAGCAGGGAAGGGAAGCAAGGCTGAGAGAACGTAGGTCGGTCAGGAATGCTACTCAGAAATATGCTACTGTCACTGTCGTCATTACGTAACAGGTGATGATTCCGGCGAAAAACCAAAAATCACAACATACAAGCCGCGGCATAACAATAAATGAATAAATAAATCAGTTAATATAATAATTAAATAAATAAAAGGGACCAAAGACGCAATTTCGCAAGAATTGTAATCCTGTTAAGTAATCCCCATTCCCACTGAATGTAACTGTAATCTGAATACATATTTTTTTGCTTGTAATGTAACGGATTACAATTACATTGATTTTGTATTCTTTTACCGTAACGCCGTTACATGTAATCCGTTACTCCCCAACCCACAACGGAGAACAATCCTGACTGGGATTACCTAGAGTGACTGGATGGCAGAGCCAGACGGCTTGTGAGGGATGAGCGCAGTTCTCTTCCAGTAACATAAGGCGTTAGTAGGTCCTTCAGATAAGCTGGGGCCGTTCCTGTGATGGTTTTGTAGGCAAGGGTCAATGCCTTGTGCTTGATCTGTATTGATCTGTGATGTATTCTGAGAAGTAAATAGGCAACTTATTGAGTAGGCATCTGTATCATTTTAAACCATTAAGCAGTGGTCAGAGGACCACAAACTGCTGATTGTGTATCCACGCCTGGTCTTCCCCTAACAACTTAAGTCCTAGCACCAGCCCCTTCCTCTGAACACAGCCTCTCCCTTCAGCCTGAAACCTACAGCAACAGCAGACAGGGCTCCGTCCATGCATTACTGAGTCCCACTCTACTGCATGACCAAGCGCCTGCTTTTCTTGTGGCTTTCAGTAGTGGTGTGCATTGGCACTGCCCTTGTGATTCGATTGCGATTACGATTCGGCAGGTAATGATTCGATTCGATTTTTCATTAGTCATGACGCAATACAAGCAGTCAGATACTGAACAACATTTTAATGACTGTTGAGTGCATCAGTCCTGCAGTTGTCAATGCTTTGAACATGCTTTCATTGAATTTAAAGTTCATTTGTTCCGGAAATGCCCACAGACATAAATGACACTTGAAAAAATATGCTGCATCAATTGTGGCATTTGCCAAATCGATTCTTGAATTGTCCTGCCGTGCATTGCAATGCATTGCTGAATTGATTATAGTTGACACCACTTGCTTTCAGACGCGTGCTCCACTGCCACTCAGGAGACAGCAGCTGATACCAGTGCGTGTTGATGAAAGCCCAGAGACATGGAGGACATCATGCATATATAGATGAGTCACATGTATGGTGTGACACACTCACTCACAGCTAAGGCCAAGTTGGCACTGCCTGGTGAACAAGATGTTTACTTCAGAAAGACAAGCCACTAAAACCAAAACACAGAGACATGCTGTACCCTTACTGAGAATTATTAATGCATTTAAATGTATAACCCATGCATACAGTTGAGCACTAGTTTAATGGGATGGCGTGTGGATGGCTAGGATGGTGAGCTATAAAATGGTTACAAATCAGGCAAGCAAGCACACAACTGTTCATTTGTAATAATGAGATGAGAGAGACTTTATTAATCCCCACAGGTGAAATTGAATGTCACCTGGCCATCCACACAGCACATTCCAGACAAATAGACAAACATATAATAGATAGCTAACAATAAATAATCATTAAGAAACAATACACAATAGACAGTCCAACATAAAAACACACAAAGAGTCACCACAGCATATAAAAACACATAGGAGTAAAACCAATAAAACCAATAATACCTTGGATAATACCATGTACATTTTCCTGAATAGCAATGTCTAATCTGAAAGCATGTTGGACACAACACAGAAGTTGTTCACACTGGGGTGATGTTGATACCTTCATGTAGTTGACTATTTTGGCGAGACAACCAAACTTGTATCCCGAGCTGCCAGAGAGTGCCTTCAAGTTAATGGAATCTGTACCAAAGACATGGAAGACAGTGATTAACACAGTTATCTCTATTCTATCTTCATTTTACATTCTAACATTTTGATTCTTTGTATGATTATGTTAATGAATATTTGTTCAGCCACATATTTTGGGCACAATACTTTTTTTTAAAGCACTGAGGTTATGTATGATGAAATTGTCATGTCTTCCATCCGGTAAGTTAAACAAATCCTAAATTTCGGGTTTGTATTGGATGGGACTATTCCGACTCTCCATCTTGTCCCTACCTAACAGCCTATCGAATCATATGCTCTTGGCAACTACAGCTTTCACTTTGCACCCCTGTGGCTTGGGATGAGGTTGAAGGGGACACTGGAATGCAGCCAATCAGAAGACACCATTAGCTCTGACTAATGAATGATTCATGGCGTGGGCGGGACCTGCTGCCTAGCGCTACAGCATCTGAGGGAGGGGCTCTGGTCTTTGTGTTGCAAGCAACGCGAGCCAGTCCCAATGTAGTGCTGTCTCAAAACAGCTCCGAGCTGTGCTTGAATCGCATCAGGGAGAGGAGGGAGCAGTAGAGAGAGAGAGAGAGAGAGAGGAAAGACAGCATCTCTGACCTGTATCACTCCACTCCAAGCACACAGGTAAGGTATGCATGCTTTAGTCATTTGAATGCTTTTGCAATGCCAACAGCCTGAATAGCATCACAGACACCTGACACTGAGCTCAGCGGGAGCGGCAAGGCTGTGGAGAAGCATTAAGAAATGGTACCCTGAATCTCACATTTGCCAGTTCGTGTTTTTATCCTCCACTGTGCTCCTCTCTATAGATCAACTGAGACTGCATAATAGTGTGTCCAGACGGCGCCACTGTTAAGGGCTACTTGGCCAATGCTGACTTGGCATAGTGAGCAATGGCAGTGAGAGCACTGTGCACTGACGGAAGGATCGGCGGCAGCTTAGAGGAAATAAGGGCCGGGCAGACAGTGACAGTACACATTAATAAATACATGAGTGGGTTTCCTATGAAACATCCTATGTTGTCTGACACTCATCAGTCTAGATGGATAGACTGCAGGTATACAGAAGAGGTAGAGGAGGCAGTCAGAGCCTAGCCAGGCCCAGATGGGTCCATTTCTTGGGGGATGAGACCAGTCCAGAGAGGCCTCATGATGGAGCACTACAGTGTGAGCCGGGCAATGTGGGTGTCAATTACAAGGAGGGAAATCCACCTGCTCCTCCATTATAGAATTACTCAGTGAGTTAAACTAATGTTAATGTGCAGTGCCTGCACACGAGTGTGTATGTTGTGGCTTACGTTTTAAGAGAGCACTCAGAGCCGCCCAGAGTAGACACAAACTCATATACACAGAGGAATACACGCATCAGTGAACCAGGTTATGTTTTGAGTGCCCAGTTCACATATAGCCTGACCAAGAAGCGAAAAACATGCTTAGTGTCCATTCATGTCTCTTCCTTTGCAAGCACTAAACCTGATGGAAATAAGCTTTAACACTACAAAACACAACAATGTTAATATATATGTTGTCCTAGGGAATGGGTAAAATTGAATTGGTAGATGTTTGTTTATTATTCTTGTGCAGCACAGGGTGATTCAGGGTTACTGAGTCAGCAGAGAGAATCAGCCTAATATCCTAACACAATAATATTGTTCAACAAATGGGTAATTCCACGTGCTTCTGTTTTATTATCTGGTGCATTGACAGGAGAGATCATGCACAACATGATCACATCATGTTGTGCACTTGAATAAAGAAGAAAAAGAATATTCCGGTGTTGTCTCTCCAGTGACAATAGTGAAAATTGTTCTTAAATCATTGATTTTTACAGCCTAGGTTTTTAAGAGTCAGCAACCAAAATGTATATCGTTATAACAGATTATAATGGTTGTAGTACATGTGGAAAACATTCACTATAAATAGGCTATGTGATCAAGAGATGCTTCACAAGACTTTCAGCCAACACCTGTATAACAGTTAGGCCTAAGTGATTACATTTTAACCACTGCATCATACTGTATCTTCAGAATTGGTCATGTAAATAGCCGGCTATTTAGTGAGACTATGTGGTAGTCTGCCTAGTAATGAAGATCATGTTACACAGCTGACCTGGTTAAAGCCTGGTGTATCTTACTAGTAACCAGGACTCTAAATTAACACTAGCCAACCAGCCAAATTCTGGTAAAAATACAGTTTAGCTGGTAGAAAAGAAACTAGCCACTTGGACTGATAATAAATATATGTTTGGCTAGGACAATAACAAACCAAATTTACAAGTACAATCTCCTAACCAAATTTGGCTGGCGCTGAAAAAAGTTAATTTATAGTCCTGCTAATAACACAACACAACCTGTCCACTCTTCTATCACTATTGGGTTCCCAATCTGTGTAACCTGACTGCTGCTTGTGCTGTTTACACCCATGAGCTCATGGGAAAGGCAGGGAGTGATAGGTAGAGGGGTTTTCAGTTCAGTGTTGATGAGCTGACCAGTTAACTGTTCCTTCTATGGTGGCTGAATCAAGCCCCCTTCTCTTTCTTTGTCCGTGTAAAATGTCAAAGTGGGGGAAAATGCTATGCCATTGAAAACCCTTTGGCAAACCTGTGGATTTCACGGAATCAAAAATGATCTTGTTGTGTTTCGCAGATAACCATGTCCATGAACATCTCAGAGGGAGAGTTGCCATGGCGACCAGAGATGCCGCTGAAGAACGTGCAGTTACAGGTTCAGGAGTTATACCCATTCCACGATGGCTGGAACGTGGCCTGCTTCGTCATCCTGATGGTCTTCATCCTCACCGTCCTCTCCCTCGCTGCACTAGCATTCATGTATGAGCTGCTGGACTGCGGATGCTTTGCCAAGGGCAAGACAGTGCGGGAACTGCGCGAAGAGAGAGGCGCTCTTTGCAGGGACACCAGCCACACAGAGGTGGTGTAGTACAAGACAGTCCTTAATTAAGTGGCTCAACAAACAAAGTGTACTTTGCTGACCGCACACAGCTCAGCATCTCCACAATGGCACATAGGCATATATCTTTTGGTTGTCCCGCATCACAGACAACGGACAGACAACAGGCTGTAAAACCGCCTCAGATGTCAATTCACCAATTGAAGATTCTGTACCAAGTAGACATCCTTCCCTTGAAAACATGTGTCAGAATATTCAAATGTCTTTAGTCTGATGTTCCTCTGGCATATTGGGCCAACTAAACAGAGTGTGTTTAACGTTACACTGTTTACAGGGAATACACACTGCTCAGTTATCACAGCTGGATTACCAGTAGAAAGGATCTTTGAATGAGACAGGGAAATTGCACTGAAAATCATTAATTATGCAGGTGACATGCTATGTAACCTTGCCACTAGAATTGTACATATTTATGTCTTCAACCTGCTTTTCCGTATGGGAACGGGGAGGGCTTCATCACGATTGCTTAATATTGTAAATGCACTGTGTTATTAAGAATCTATGGAAACAGTGAAATGCACTTGAAGAGAAATGTACATTACCGAATGTGTTTGTATTTTGAAAAATGTGCCAATTCATTGTTATGCACAGTATATCAAAAAGTATGTGTGGCTTGTTATATGTAAAATCTCAACTCATGTACATGTTTCATATAAAATAAAATTCACACATGGCAACTTTTGTTATGCACTGCTGAACCAGAAAAAGAGAAGCCATCCATAAGGGTTATGTTGAATCTAGTAAAACAACACCCTGAGTTTGAGTGAATTATAAGATGCTCAGGTGAACTGTGCTGTTTTGTCCTCCTCATATCCTCACTGAGGCAATCCTTATCCAACTGTAGAATGAAAACAGCACCACCTGCCAACACCACTGCCGGGCAAATATTGGATCATGTAATAATCCGGGCTCAAATACAAATACCACATCATACTAACGACGGATGAAAATAAACTTTTATCCTCTTCTCCAAAAACACTGGATACATTTAGATATCTGTATCAGGAAATCAACCTGAACCCAGCACAGCTCTCTTCTGGCTCGACAAACAAACGTGTCATCAACACAAACAGCATGCTATCAGAGTATGAAAAGCTCTATCTTGGTTCTATCTCTAGCTCTATGCTTGGTTCTTGAGTCATTTCAGAGATAATGTGACTTAAGGGATGAAAGTAGTAATAGCGAAGTGTCAAAGGAGATTACCCCACCTGTCCTGTGTTATCCCACCTGACACTCTGCCCAAATTAGCATAAACATTAGCATTTTGGGTGGAGTGTCAGGTGGGGTACTTTTCCCTAAAACCTATACTCTATTGCTACTTTATTACAACTCATTTCTACTTTTAAGTCACATTATCTCTGAAATGACTCAAGAACCAAACACCATCATTTCAGGTGTTATTCGTGACATTGCAGGCTGGGTTTGGATATGCTATTGGCCATTTTAAAATATATATTTTTGATATGGAACTTTTAATATTTTAAAATGTCATAATTCAAACTCGGATAATGTGTGTTCCATATTGCTTGTGCAATTTGTAGAGCCAGAAAAGAGTTTTCAAACAACATCAAAATAATCTTCTTTTGACTTAAACTGACTGACATAATCAAGGATGAATAGTGTCATACTCTTTCAATCAAAACTTTCATTGTTCCTCCCTTAATATTTGTGCTAATTCATGCAAATGTCGTTCTAGGGTTCTTAATTGCACACTAAATTGTATTTAACTCCAGATCGGTCGGGCCATAAAGTGTCGCGTGAAATGACCCAAATGAAGTTCTTGGGGTTCTACCAGTAAAAGCAGCCTATAATCAATGGGTTCTACTTTTCCACTAAAAAGGCACACTACGTTTTCAATTAAATTCTATGTGTGTCTGATTTCTTGTGAAGTTACCCTAATTCCCTCTATTGTATCCCAAGACCTGGAGCCTTCGTCGCTTTGGAGAAGTTTCTAAGTATGTGAAATATAGTAATGATAATATATTGCTTGTGTGCTTGTGTTAATATATTGCTTGTGTGCCTTTCTCATGAATTTCTGACAGCGCTAGGCCTATTCAATAAGAACAAACACGTCTTCTTCACAATCACCTGGTACAGCATGGGTGGGGAACCTATGTCTCGAGGGCCATTTATCTCATCTGGCCCCCGATATAATTCTAATGTTCTGCAGTTTCACATGAAATATGACGTGTTTTGTAAAGCAATCTTAGTAATCATTACATATCCAATACAATATATTTTCAGGGGACCTAATGAAGGTGGGGTTCGTTGTGGGTTGGCTGCCTCCTTGTACATATTCACACTTACAGCTCTTGAAGGACTTTTGAAGTGGCCCCTTCATGAAAAAGGTCCCCCCCCCCACCGTGGTAGACCCACGGGTAGACCCGATCAACTCAAAGCAATCTCTGGTCCTTGCTGGCTCACATTGTGCTACAGCCTGCATCATCTCACCTGCGTTGTTTTTGGATCCTGATGATGCTTCCTTTTCTAGCTTGGCCTTCTTCTTTTTAGAAGAACTGGATTCGGAGTGGGCTGACCTCTTCTCAACGGCAGGAGTGCTAAGGGCCCTCTTCTTGAACAGTTCCCTCTCCCGAAGTAAGGCTGGATCCATCTTGTAGCACCCCTTTAGTTATGAAAACACATGGGAATAGCGTACAATAACCAGTGGTGGGCAAGTTACAGGGGTTGGACAAAATAACTGAGACAACTCTCATTTTAGTGTGGGAAGCTTCATGGCTCAAGTGGACCAGCCTGTTGGCCAATCTTCATTAATTGCATATTGGACCAGTAAAGTGAAGTGTGAAGGTCCAATTAGCAGGGTAAGAGCACAGTTTTGTTCAAAATTTTGCAATGCGCACAACATTATGGGTGACATATCAGAGTTCAAAAAGGGGAAATTCTCGGTGTGCGTAACTGTTGCCTCTTTGACCGAGACAGCAAGTCTTTGTGATGTATCAAGAGCCACTGTATCCAAGGTAATGTCTGCAAGAAGGATGAACCACATCCAACAGGATTAACTGTCGATGCAAGAGGAAACTTCCAATACTAAAATGGGTTGCAACCAACCTGTAAAATGGCAGGTCTCTCAAATTGTCCAACCCTTTTTACTGTCTTTTGAAAATAATAATTCTAAATATACACTCAATATAGCTAAATTTAAAATGTAAGGCATTTCACTTTTGCATTACTTTGGTTATACGTTTGCCAACTGTGGGCCTAAATTATGGATCTGGCTGCTATTTACAGTGTAAATCAAGCTCACGAGTCATGACTTTTTCACCTCCAGTCCAGGAGGTGTTTTTGCAGCATGCAGACTAAAAGCCTACCAGGTTCAGGAATAGCTTTTCCCTTACCCACCACAGTGCACACCATTAAAATGCAAGTCATGGCACGATGCTTTGTAACTTAAGTTAGTTAGTATTGTAACTAATATTACAGATTTTGTCGTGTAATGCCATACATTAGGCTTATTGCGTTACTGCAAAAAGTAATGCATTATTAGGCCTACAGTAATTATTTACTTTTTGTTATGCGTTACTCCCAACACTGACAATGTATCTCCGAAACACTACATAGGCTACTTTGTAACATTTCTGGAACTATGTCCTGCAACAAAACTAACTGCAAGACAGTGGCGACAAAGCCAACAACAAACAACTTGGAACTTTCGGAAACAAGCTTGGCCTATTTATATCGTAGCCTATCGAGCACAGGTATGGTGCAGTTGTTTCGTAATGTTTGATAAATATTCATTGTTAAACAAATTAATTTGCTACTATGAAACTCATGAAAGGGCTCACTGACAACAGGCGTACGACCTGAGAAGATTAAGCTATTTTAGGCCTACGTGAACCGAAAACCAACCTCCTAGCCGTTGCAATTCTCTCTTTGAAGTTATGTTTCCAATGTCAACCTCCCGTACATCGGGTATCTGAAACACTTCTGCATACAGCTTTCAGTGCACTGTTTGTCTGGTTATAGCATAGGCCTACTGAGGCTAGAACCACTTGTTGTGGTGCGTAACTCTGCATGCGTCTATCGACTATAGGCTCGTTCGTGACGACGCAATAAGATTTTTGCTAGGCAGTGGGCATGCGCACTTAGCCAGTTTGATGCATTGTGGTTGGAAAATTCTAACCAGAATCAGAGAATCTCTAAGCTAGGAGAAAGGTATCTACCATTGACTCCCACAGTGACTACCATTGACTCCCACAGTTCCCCGTTGGCGAACGCAGGCAAGTGAAAGATGAATGGGAGTCTATTGGGCTAAATGGCTCAGCAGGGATTTGTGACGGTTCCGTTCTCTGGTTTGTAAAGATGTGTGCACATTCTGTACCTTATCATGGAAGTTGTATTAGAAGTGAAGTTAAAGGTTCATGACATGACTTCGTTCTCCCAAAGACTTGTTAGTTTTGTCCTGCAACACGCTAGCATTCGGCTAATACATGCTGGCTGAGGAATCTCTGCGACTATTCACGACCAGAGCTGACAAGAGACGTACTCTGACTGATTCTCGCAGACATCTACGGTCACACACCTAACCCCCCCCCCACCGTCCAACATGTTAATTGAAGGTGCCCAAATGAGCGCTGTCATTTCCTTTACCCCATTAACACTTACCGCTTTTCCACCACCTTAAATGCAATAAATAGCAGATGTCCGCAACAATCATAACATAACTTTAAACACATCGACATCTGAAGTCAGACTTAAAGCTACAAAACAAATGGTGAAGTGCCGTAAAGTCGATTGTCACGTGTTATGTCATTGCTATAGTTTAAATAAGGGTTATTTTCATGAATCTAACACTTGACAAGATGCAAACGTGTCGGCAAATGCTTTCACTTACTCTTATCTATCGAAAGCGACTTCATTATTTCCAGGGAAAAAATTACATGGGCAGATACAATTATAAGAAGCATACAGCCCCATTGGGACCCATTCATTATTTACTTGGCTGCGAGAACATAGCTGCAGTGCCACTCCTGGCCACCAGCTAGTGACCGTTCTCGTACAATATTCAATTTTCTCTGCCAGAATGCATCAAACTGGCAAAGTGCGCATGCCCACTGCCTAGCAAAAATCTTACTGCGTCGTCACGACCGAGCCTAATGATGCTAAGTCACAATCCAAAATAATAATAATAATTCAAAATAAGAGCATTTGTAAGGGTACAACACCTCCAAATATGACGGCTACCAATGGAGGATATTGAGCAATATTTGGCTATTTGCTGTAGGCCTACTTTCGTGAAGCCACTGTGACCCCCACTGACCAGTCTGTGTACATGTCACAGGCTTCCAAAGAGAAGTGCCTGTTGGATATCCTATTGGCATTTATAGCCAAGGCCAGTTATTTTGTGTAGAGGGCGATAGGCCTATTTTACGAGTTTCGTAAACTAGACATGAGTCAAAACAGCATCCAACTTCCAGGATATAAACTCGACACACACACACACATACACACGCGCGCACTGCCCAAAATGATCAAACAAATAGATTTGCTGTAGAGCGAACCACATGGCTTTGTAGGGCTGGCTACACACCTATTTATTCATAGGCCTACGACTCCTGGACACTAGGCCTGTCTTTATTTTGTCATTCTTTGTTCTCTCAAACGTAACAAGTGAGTAGGTCTAGGCCTAACCTACTGTATGAAAGAAACAAATAATGTAGGTTCTAATTGGTGAGAAATGAAGGCTAGTATAGGCTGCAATTAGGCTAGTATGCTGCTGCTGCTCTAGACCTACATTTGTATTTTTTTACCACTAGGCCTAATGTCTATTACCTGATTCTTACCACCTGATATGCTTTATAATGTCTATAGTGGCGTATGATTATTTAGTGTTGCTGTGCGAAACATCCGTTGTGGCTGAGCTTTTACAGCGTCACTTGCTTACAATCAGAAACCATAACTGGATCTTAAATTTTGCACTTCATGTATCAGTGCGTATAGCGTATTAGGCCTAATTACGCACTGAAACATAGTGCTCGAAGTGTACAAGTGCACTATCTGAGACAGACCATAGCCTATCCACCGATGAGGCACCCGATTTGGTTTCCCGTGATTCCTTTCATAGTTCATAGCTTTGCAGTGAGAGAACCGACGTGCTGTCCGTCCTGTAGGGGGAGCCACTTCACATTGTTTTCATATGGAGGGAGTCAAGGGACACAGGGGAAACCAAATCGATTGACTCACCGGTGCCTATTGACATTTAGCCTATTTAGAGTCACTAGCCTATCCATATTCATATAGCCTAGAACTTCGTATGGCAAAAGTGGCAATACTGTCCAACGTTAGCATCATGCACAAAGGTGCGATGTTTTGTCTATCTGTGGAAAATGTAGTTGCATTTGGGCATCAAAATCTCTGGTTTTACGCGTCCTGAAACGCAAACTCATACGAATAATTAAAGCTGGGCGACAGGGCATATCCATTCTTTTCTCTAGCCTATTGCGTGTAATTATTACATTGTAGGTCTATCCTTTAACCCGCCAGGGATTTGTCATTTCCACAAGTGTTGGTTTGTTGGTTGTTTGGCTCAACACCAAAAGACACAGCGCACCACACATATCATGCTGTAGGCCTACAAATGCCCATGTGCTGTTGCAAAGTGCAATAATAAAAGTAGCTTAATGGGATAATAATAAAATCACGTGACTTGTGCGCCCTTGTACAAATTTATCAAAGCGTTTGCGAATAGCTTATGAAATCGTGTAGTTCGGGAATGCATCCGTCCTTTAATTGCTGTAGGAGTTCTCTTAAGCTAGATTTATGCTTCGCTCGCATAGAATCTGCGTCCGTCCGTTTTCTGTCTATGCGAGTCCACGCCCCCCTCTCAGAGGCTCTGCGCCCGTTGTCTAGCGCCTCGAAAAAATTCTAACTATCCGTCGGACGGACGCGGAGTACGCAGACAAAAAGGCACTATGATTGGTCGTCTCGCTACTTCCTTGTTCTGTTCTTGTGGCAGCGCAATGCCAGTAGTTTGCGAGAGCAGAGCTGTATTCTGTTAAAAACTTTATTAATGCCTTGTGTGTAAATGTGTGTAATACACGAAGCTAGCTAAGTAACAAACAATGCATCAGTTGAACACTCGTGGCACAATGCCTGCGGTTTTACTACCGTTCCTCCACCGAATGTAAACACACATCGGCAGAATCAACTGTCTTTACATGCTTGCATTTTCTGCTCGTGAAACAGACTGGGTATGTCAAATAATGATACCACTGCATTGCCTTTGCAATTTGTGTGAAAATACCTCGCTAACCGGGATAGAAAGCAACATTGCTTAATAATGACCGCAGTGCTTACAATGTAGTGAAAGTAGCCTAATCGCGCAATTTCAAATGTGGCTGGCAACGAGACCTCGGACCTCGCAGAGCTCGCAGATGCATGAATACAAAATTGGTTCGTGGCCACTCCCACGCGACTTTTCACGCTCGCAGTTGCTGAAGTCTAATCTGACCTTTAGACGGTAACCAAAAACTGTCAAAACATCCTTACCAATTTTGTTATTTAAAGCCTCAGATGGTGCCTACCAGGATTATGTAATAATTGACCATGTGACTCGACTGCAGTTACATGGCGTATTATTTATGGTTAGCTGAACAACCACGTTGAATTGTGTTACTGCCTGTACGCAACCGAGAGCGTAATTTCTTTTTGACACAGGGAAATCAGAGTGTATCCAGCGTAGCGTCTGTTCTGCGCCCATACTCTCTCTCTGCGCCCTCGGTCTTCAGTTGGAATGAGTTGACATGGGTGGAGCTAAACTGCTTCCAAACTCACCTTACCGTGGAACAACGCTCAGGTTAGACAACTGATAGTCTACCCAAGGTGGAGAAGACGGCTGCAGTCGGCATGTAATAGGTCTAATATTACGAATGTGGCGTCTCTGATAAGCCGACGAAAGTCCACTTGAGGAAAATGAGTGCGGGATCCGTTCATTACGTGAATGGTTTGGGAGTTTGAAGGTGGTCTACTGAAAATATAGCCAACACTGCACGGCTATTTAAATTTCAACTCGTCAGCAACGATCAGGTGGCCTATAGCCTACTACTGGAATAGAGTTGCGACGGGCAGTACGACGGTAAGTTTAACTAGGCTACTTCAAAATACTGTTCGCATAGCCAATAGGCTATTTCCATTACCAATCCATGCTTAGATCCCAGACGGGCACTGTTTCCTCAGCGCAAAGTTGAACTTTCATTTCATTGATGGGGCATATAAATTGTAGCCTACCTTATATGTTGTTCTCCAATTGGTTTTGGTTTACACAGAAAGCTTAGACCGTCTCCACCCATTTGTTAAATAGCAATTTTTCTGATGTGACATGGATGAACGCCTGAGATTGAAGACAGTGGCATCTGTAGGCTATAACAGTAACTCCAAATGTATTCCTTCAGGGTTACTTAAGTAAATTCAACTAAATTTAGTTGGTGTTCTGCTAAGTTTGAAAACGTGTGAACGTATTAGACCTACGTTTTGATCATCTATAGTTGATTCCCTATGTTGGCCTGACTTGTTTTGAGTTTCACCATAGTGACAGAGTGACAACTACCAACTACATACAACTACAACTACCTGTCTGTGTGTGTGTGTGTGTGTGTGTGTGTGTGTGTGTGTGTGTGTGTGTGTGTGTGTGTGTGTGTGTGTGTGTGTGTGTTTTAACTGAAAACTCAACTTTTTTTAGTAGTTTTTGTAGCTACAGGTGCACTCAATACTGGATGAGTGTCATACTTCATGCTGGCTTTGAAATAAGACATAATCTGCGCCTGGCATGGCACCTTGGGTTACATCGGATATATGGCACATTATGTTACTTATCGATGTGTTCATTTAATGGTGCTGACCTGGTCCTCTTCAGAAAAAGAAAATTGTGCTTGAGGACATAAATAGCCTATAGGCTATTTTATAAGCAAGAAGCCATACATGAGGATGATGTTGTTGTTGTTTGTGAAGTAGGCTACCTGTGTCAGATGACGGGTGATTTTCAGTGTTGTACTGAGTCGTAGCTAATAACAGTGGCATGTGAATCTCTATAGTGGCTCATGAGTCATGGTGCACTTACTGTGGTGATTGTTACATGGGTGGGAGACGTGACGCCTTGTTTTTTCGTAACATTGGTTAAAAACCTACAAAACTGTTATTTTCCTTTAAAAAACAAATGTCAATGAAAGAAGATGTGGTACATTATGTTTCATATTAGTCTTAGATGAGAAGAAACATTTTTGTTAAGATTTATGTAAAGGTTTATATGTCAAATTTCCTGCGGTGTGACTGTAACATTAATGAAACAATATATAATAATATATATATAAATTAACCAACAACATTTTGAATAATGTATGAAGCATTTGGCATGATTGCATAAATCTTGACTTTAGATTAAGATATGCGAATGTGGAAAAAACTCAAGACAGTAATATTAACTACAAGTTCAATTTCTTAACACTAATTGCATCCTGTGGGGTGACATGTATGTCAATGTTTGTGAATGGGCAGCTGCAAGGCCAACTACAAGGGTCTGAAAGACTGGCTCCTAACTAGAGGTGCTTAACTCGAATCTTTGAGGCGTCCGGATTGATTGGATCATTCCAAGGAGAGTATCCGGATTACACGGATCACTCGGATCACACGGATCACTTTATTTAAAATAGGCCTAAATAAAAATAAATAATAATAATGTATTTTTTAAAACGTTTCTGCCGTTAAATAGCTATGCCTTTGTTGTTCCATTTATCAATTCATGTTGATAAATCAAAGAGTAAACTCATGCTGCGATCCGACCCACCTCTCCTCACTAAACATGCAACCACAACTCGAACAGCCTTTGGCAGCAGTGAAACGGCATGTTCCTGATTTTGCAATAAATAATGTGTGTTGTTTGTATTTAAGAAGACTAAAAGTCAAATATTTGGGAGCAGAAGTCTAGTTGAGCAGGGATAGTCAGGAGGCGAGCAGCAGATGACCACTCGCTTCCGCTGCCGAGTTGCCTTGCGACTCGCACACTCGTGGCAAAAACGAAACTTAAGCGTTGATCCGAGGGGATTCGCTGCTACCAACAACTCAGTCAGGATTCGTCTCACCGAGTCGCAGAGGGCGCCGCTGCTGAGTGACTCGGACGAGGGGAGTGACAGCAGTGGCTTTAAAGACTGTAGCCTACGCTGTAACGCAGTGAGTGATAGAGTCACGTCTGTAGACTATAATTTCCCTAAGAGTAGCCTACAGAGTGAGATGTTAAAGCGTTGGCAGAGCACTGTTAACATTTAGAAATGTAGAGCTCAACAGAGTCAGAAGCACAAACATAGGGAGCGGGGATCCGCGACTCAATTGGCCACAACAGGCTGGACGGATCAAACAGGCTCGATGAATGACGAGGCGGGAGTTGGTTCAGTTTTACTCAGTGAATGTTCGTGACTGAACAGCATACTAGGGAGATTAGAGAATGGCTGTTGTAGTCAACTAAAGAGGATATATTCCGGTTTCACAATTTCTCGCGCTGTAACTGCCATTTTGTTGACATATTAATGAAATGCCGTCTGACCCGCCTTTGGCGGATCAATGCACGACAGCCATCCGGTCTGTTCGGATGAGGTCTTTACCCGGCTCTCCAACCGGATCCTCCCGGTTTTTTATCATCTCTACTCCTAACCAGTCAGTACCTCAGTTATTGGAGAGTGCTGTGGAAGTTTAAGGTGACTCTTAACCTCTTAATATGTCTTCATATTGCAATCTTTCTGTCACGCAATGCTTGGGTTCATTTTATGGTGTCCTGTGGTGTGACTGCTCTTATAGGAGGAAAAAAAAGTTTTTTTATTAATGAAAACACATATGAAGATTAAACACAATATCATTATCAAGTTAGCATGAGCTCAGATGTCAGTCATGTATACAAAAGGATTAAAATGGCCATAATGCAGTGAATTCCCTGTGGTGTGACTCCATTTTCCTGCGGTGTGACATGCCTATGCTATGTGTTGATGCAGGACACATTTTCCCAAAAATGGCAAAAATAAGGTGAAATTCCACAGACCACTAAGTGCTTTATTTTTTTCTATTTTTTTCCAATTTTTATCCATCATTTTTTTCAGGAATTTGAAAAACTTTTTTTTTTTTTTGCGTTACGCCCTTAAACGTCAACCACCCACATACACTCACCGGCCACTTCAATAGGAACACCTCTATAATGCTGAGTTTTTGCCTTCAGAGCTGCCTGAACTGCCAGCAACAATACTCGATTAGGCTGTGGCGTTGATGTAAGGCAGGGTTGACCCATGTTTTCATGCTGTTGACGCCAAATTCTGACCATTCCACCTGAGTGTTGCAGTAGATATGAAGACTCATCAGACCAGGCAACATTTTTCCAATCTTCTAGTCTCGTTTATGGTGAGCCTGTCCAAATTGTTGCCTCATTTCCCTGTTCTTAGCTGACAGGAGTGGCACCAAATGTGGTTTTCTGCTGCTATAGCCTATTTGCCTCAAGATTTGATGTGCTGTGTAATCAGGGATTCTCTTATGCATACCTCGGTTGTAATGGGTGGTCATTTTACTTAAATGTTGCCTTTGTATCAGCTCAAACCAGTCTGGCCATTTTCCTCTGACCCCTGCCATCAGCAAGGCATTTTTGCCCACAGAATCGCTTTTTACTGCATTTTTTTTTTCTCGTACCATTCTTCGTAAACCCGAGAGATGGTTGTGTGTGAAAATCCCAGTAGATCAGTATTTTCTGAAATACTCAAATCAAGCCCTTTCGGCTTGACAGTCATGCCATGTTCAAAGTCATTTAAATAACCTTTCTTCCCCATTATGATGCTCGGTTTGAACTGCATCAGATCATCTCGACCATGTCTACATGCACAAATGCATTGAGTTGCCACCATGTGATTGCCTGATCAGAAATTTGCCTCAATGTGCAGTTGTAATAGGTGTTCTTAATGTAGTGGCCGGTGAGTGCACATTCCTGCACATTTCTGTGGACCCACCAAAGTAATGACTATAATGTCAAGTAAGTTAACTTTGACCTTGCACACAAGAGTTGGCTGAATGGGCC
Source organism: Engraulis encrasicolus (assembly GCF_034702125.1). Taxonomy (NCBI): domain Eukaryota; kingdom Metazoa; phylum Chordata; class Actinopteri; order Clupeiformes; family Engraulidae; genus Engraulis; species Engraulis encrasicolus. Next base: position 5,376,417 of record NC_085872.1, read on the forward strand.
GAGCACATGCAATTTTGTGAATGGAATTAGTTCAGAACAAATTCAAAGAATCTTTCTGCTACAACAATCCAGACTTAATTGTGGATGACACTGGTAGCATACAGTACAGTTGTTGATGTTTTTGTTGTTTTCACCATCCTCTAATACTGTGTTCAGACAAGATGCACCATATTAGTTACAGCTGTCGTAACACTTTATATTTTACTTTCCTCTTCCATACCCATAATACTTTTTACATGTAAAAAGACAGTTTGTGAGTTTTGGGAGGCAGGACATGTAGGATCTACATATATGTAGGCCTTCTTATTAATAGGAGACTATAGAGAGATACACCAGACCTTGCGGTTTTCTTCAGCATGTATAGCAACTAGGGCTGGGCAATATGACAAAAATGTGATATCACGATTTTTTTTAACATAAAATTTCGATTTCTATTTTTATTTTATCACGACCTTCCATCAGAAAAATAATAACAACAAAAAACAACTTTCATATGCAATGTGAAATTTGTATTTAATAAAATAACACACTGATGACACTCATAAAGTACACAATTGGAATACAATAATGTAAAGAATAAAAGTGAAGACAACAACACAAGTAAGTAAACATTACTCTGATACTGAATAAACATCCTCACTGCAAGACGATCTACACGATTTCTCCACTTTTGCAGATTCGTACTCTATATCATGATTCACGATTTAATATCATCATATAGCCCACTGTTAATACTCATATACTGTCTTATTTTGTATTGTTTAAACTTTAAGTGGAAATCTGAAGAAGCACATTCCAGAAATGTGGTCAACTTCAGCTTTAGTGACATTTCCGGTTTATCCTCTTCTGCCACACCTGCTACACCCTTTGCAATGGCAAGTGTATGCGGTAACCACTACCTTATGTTTGGTTTTGTCAAGAGAAATAGAAACCAGACGCAGAAAAGAGTTTCTACCCTGGTGATTGGAGTTCAGAGTGCCACATTTCTGCCTCTTAGTGTCAAGATAGAACACATGCAATTGAGTCATCATGCTCTGAAGAGTTTTATGAAACTCCTGGTGTCATAGGGATGACACTGCATAGTACTGTTATTTTTTTTGGACATTATGTGGCAATGTTGTGTGATTTATACAATACTTTGGTTCCCATAGTTTTTGGCACACCATGTAGCCTGATCACCTCAGCTCTGTCCCGTGTTTGGGATTAAATCTACCTTCAATGACTTCTAAGCATTCTTCATGGCAGCCGCAGTGAGCCCCCAGAGCCTGGGTGTATTATTGCCCCTTATAATATAATCCTAAAATGGTTATGAAGTCTAGCCGTGTAATAAAATTCGAACTCAAGAATGTCCCTCTACATATTTGTGTGTTGATGTTCATGCATGATTTAAAAATGTCTTTATCAAAGTACAAAGCAGCTTTTGATTCCACATGCCCAGATTACTATAAACTGATTGTAATTGTACTCAAAACCAAATGGAAACACACACCCTTCTCCAAGTGTCATTGTAGCATGCATCTTTTCTTCTTGCATGGCTACACACCACCTTTACCTCTCATCTTTGAGGTTCACAATAGTTTTTTTTTTCACTGCTCATGCATAGGTGATCAGTCTTTTTCATCTGTTTTTGTTGTGTTGAGGCGGCGTAACAGAGGAAGCAGTGATTACTCTCTCAGATCACTCCCACACAGACCCTCATGCCAGGGGACTCTATTGTGTGAGAGCCCTCTGCTCACTGCCGTCTCTGTGCGGAATCAAAAAAGAAGCTGCAAGCAATCTTTTTCATGTTTTGCACACCTGACCAAGTGACATCATCCTGTGAGGAATTGCTACGATGTAGATGGTGTAGATAAGAGGAAAGAAGGACAAATAACGTGGATCATATTTGCTGTGCTTCTGTGCTCTCATCTGTTGGGTGTTCTCCCATGTGGGGTCTGTGTGTCATCTCCATCTCATCTCCGCATTCCTGCCAACGTGAGGTATGGTGATAAGCCATAATGCCTCCTGCAGTGTGTAGGCTGCAAGCCAAGCGTTACAGTCCACATAGTCTGAAATCATGGCAGCCAAAAATAGTGGCGCTGGTTTATACCCATGCTTACCCGTCTGTTATGCCTTACTAGCAGCACTGCATTGCTCATAACAATAGTAGGAGGAAAGGTATTGCCCATGACCTAAATGTTATCGGTTTGTTTGATTGCACTGTGTTTCTTTCTGTGACTGAAAGAGTACCTCATTAAGAACCCTTATCAGCAAGGCTGTAAGGCAGGAGTATAAAACGGCATAGGCTAAACATTTTTTCTGCTCTCAAGAATTACAGAGATCCAGAGACCTTCACAGCCTCATCGCTAGCAACAGCCGTGCTTATCAGAGACTGGCAGGATGCCGTCATTGTTGTTGTTGCCATTGTTGAACAACCATAAAAGGGTGGTTGACGTTTAAGGGCGTAACGCAAAAAAAAAAAAAAGTTTTTCAAATTCCTTAAAAAAATGATGGATAAAAATTGGAAAAAAAATAGAAAAAAATAAAGCACTTAGTGGTCTGTGGAATTTCACCTTATTTTTGCCATTTTTGGGAAAATGTGTCCTGCATCAACACATAGCATAGGCATGTCACACCGCAGGAAAATGTAGTCACACCACAGGGAATTCACTGCATTATGGCCATTTAATCCTTTTGTATACATGACTGACATCTGAGCTCATGCTAACTTGATAATGATATTGTGTTTAATCTTAATATGCGTTTTCATTAATAAAAAACATTTTTTCCTCCTATAAGAGCAGTCACACCACAGGACACCATAAAATGAACCTAAGCATTGCGTGACAGAAAGATTGCAATATGAACACATATTAAGAGGTTAAGAGTCACCTTAAACTTCCACAGCACTCTCCAATAACTGAGGTACTGACTGGTTAGGAGCCAGTCTTTAAGACCCTTATAGTTGGCCTTGCAGCTGCCCATTCACAAACATTGACATACATGTCACCCCACAGGACGCAATTTGTGTTACGAAATTTAACTTGTAGTTAATATTACTGTCTTGAGTTTTTTCCACATTCACATATCTTAATCTAAAGTTAAGATTTATGCAATCATGCCAAATGATTCATACATTATTCAAAATATTGTTGGTTAATTTATATATATATTATATATAAAGGTTTCATTAATGTTACAGTCACACCGCAGGATATTTGACATATAAACCTTTACATAAATCTTAACAAAAATGTTTCTTCTCATCTAAGACTAATATGAAACATCTTCTTTCATTGACATTTGTTTTTTAAAGGAAAATAACAGTTTTGTAGGTTTTTAACCAATGTTACGAAAAAACAAGGCGTCACGTCTCCCACCCAAAACACAATCTTTGAACTGAGATCAGCACGAGCACAGGCCCCAATTCTGATGTACTGTGTCTGATGGCAGAGAATGCTATCTGTTTCTGTAGACTACATGGTTCACCTCAAACCAGTTGTCATATATTTCATCTTGCATGGTACTGTAATTATTATGATTTCCACCAAGGAGGTTACACTTTTGGTCCCGTTGGTTTGTTTCTTTGTCTGTCAGCAGCATAACTCAAGAAGTTACGAATGGATTTTGATGACATTTTGTGGCGTTGTTGGAAATGACAAAAGGAACAAGTGATTTAAATGTCATTGGTGATCCGGATCACAATCCGGATCCAGGATTTTTTAAAAAAGATTCTTCACGATGGCGGGATAGGCGAATTTTGACATTGCAGCTTCTAACTCCACAAAAAAAGGCAGAAAGACTTGAAAAACTTAGGGTGTAACAGTCAAAAGTTTGTAAGTGATATTATAGTATAGGCATAGGATTCCACAGCGTATAGATTATGAGTTATGGCGTCAGTGTGCCTGGCCTTGCCATGGCCTTGACGAAGGTTTGCCCTCTACGAGTGCTTCTAGTTATATTCTTGCCTGTCTGTGCGCTGGTACTTAGTGTTCTGGTGTAAAGTTTGGGAAGGATGTGATGTTGGCTTGTGTTTCCATGGTCTTCTGGGTGTTAGGTCTGCATGGTCTTAGCTGTTTACACTTCCTTGGTTACAAAATAACAGTCACCCCTCCCCATGGGCTCAGCACTGGTAGGCTACTTTAATCAGGCTTCTTGCCTCAGTACTCTGTTTGAACATGTAAATTAACCTTCGGCAGGGTGCACGCCTGCTGAATGCTGCACATGGCTCAGGGGAGAGTCACATGTTCAGCTCAGCCTTCACAAACAGGTGCTGGGCCCAGCAGTGTGTCAGCATGTCAACCAGACAAGTTTAATCTTGCTCTATTATACCAATTTCTGATAGCTGATAAGGTCAACAGAAACAACCTCTCTGTAGGGATGCAAATTATCGATTAATTCATTAATCATTAGTTGATAGCCTTATGGATCGACTTACGATTAATTGATAAGCGACGTTTTTCCATCGAAATCTTAAAAAAAACCTACTAAATCTAAAAATTTTAATTAAAAATTGAGATAAAATGCCACATTTAAATTAATTCTATTTCAATTCTTTAATCCAAAGGTGATTTAAATATTCCCACTATTCCCACCCCTCTTCACACACACTCTTCACATGCCCATTTCACCTGGGTCTCTTGTCAGTTGAATTGTCGATTAATTGTGATTAATGTTTTTTAATCGATTAATGCATTGATCGATTAAAGTCGATTAATTGATTAATCGTTTGCATCCCTACCTCTCAGTGATACCAGGCTGTTCGACATTTAAGTTAGAAGCATTTTCAGTAATGTATGAATTCACAGGAGTCCAGGTGTTGTTGAAGGTATACACGGTACATGATTTCTCCTTTGTAAACAATCCTTGGCTGCGTGAGCCTTGCTCTTCGGCTCTGGCTGCGCACTGTTCAGCCTTTGATTGTTGGTAACTGCTGTCACTCAAAAAATGCGCTTACATGATTGGCGGCTCAGCATCTTGCCCCTCCTCACATTGTGAATGTTTGTAAAGGGTCATTCCATGTCAATTCACACGCCTTCCCCACATGACCCTCTCCGATTTACCCGATATCTCACATACAGGTACCTTTTGATGTCAATTGAAAGAATACCAAGTATTAGCACCCTACGTCCAACAGTTGCGGAGATGAAGCCCTCCAAAGTTGGGGTGCCATGCCCACTTTTCAAGCCTGTGAATTGCATACAAAATTTACAAGCAGATTTTGACACCTCTGGTTTTAGTTTGAAGGAAGATACAGGCCTAAAAATCACCATGGCCCCTCAATATGACCCTGTCTACCAGATGAAGTACTTACAAATAGCATGCCTTGGTTATTTTTGGCTATATTAAGCCTTAAAAACTGAATTTGTGAAAAGCGTGATGAAGAGTCTTGCCATTTTGGGGTTCCAGATCTTGGAAACTATGTATGCTTTGGGAGTTATAATTGATTTTCCATCATATTTGGGAACTGTACAGTGTATTCCAAAAAAAGAAGAGCACTCCGACTTTTAATGATGGAATGGGAGGGACTCAAAAACAGCTTTTGGACAAAATGACCTTACGGTACCCTCTACTTCAGGCCTTAAATTAACCATGTGGGCACTTGATGACTGGAACGCCCTTTTAACCCCATGTACAGTAGCACTGTATCAAACATTCAAGCTTGGAAAAACTTTGTTTTTCAAAGTTCTTCATATTAATCTTGGCCTTGAAATTATATGTATTTGTCTATGTCTCATCACAGTGTCTGTTTTCTCTGCCGCCATCTGCTGGTCAAAAAACGCAACAACAGTGTAATGTAAGAAAACAAAAGGGGCTGGAAAATCTTGCCCATAAGTTACCAATAAAGTAGCCTAGAAGCCTAGACGCCCCGAGGGGTTAAGCTCGCTAGGCTACCAATAAATATGATTTTTAACGAGCAATAAATTCTCAATCATGATTACATTTCTACCAGGACACCCCCACCCCCATGTGTGGTAGAAATGTAGTGCAGGGTGAGGCCATCTTGGCACTGGCATCATGATTGAGCATTAAGCAGTCACACTTAAGAAGTTATTTAAACTATATTCATCATGCTTGTTAAAATCATAATTAGTATATAGCAATATACGGTATAATAATTACAGCGCTTTATTGCTAAATTATGGGCAAGATTTTCCAGCCCTTGTTGTTTTCTTACATTACGCTGTTGTTACTTTTTTAGACCAGCAGATGGCAGCAGACAAAATAGACACTGTGATGAGATATAGAGAAAAACATATACTTTGAAGGCCAAGATTAATATGAAGAACTTTGAAAAACAACGTTTTTCCAAGCTTGAATGTTTGATACAGTGCTACTGTACATGGGGTTAAAAGGGCGTTCCAGTTATCAAGTGCCCACATGGTTAATTTGAGGCCTGAAGTAGAGGGTACCGTAAGGTCATTTTGTCCCAAAGCTGTTTTCGAGTCCCTCCTATTTTATCTTTTAAAGTCTGAGCGCCCTACATTTTTTGGAATACACTGTACAGTTCCCAAAATATGGTGGAAAAATCAATTATAACTCCCAAAGCATACATAGTTTCCAAGATCTGGAACCCCAAAATGGCAAGAATCTTCATCACGCTTTTCACAAATTCAGTTTTTAAGGCTTAATATAGCCAAAAATAATAAAGGCATGCTATTTTTAAGTACATCATCTGGTAGACAGGGTCATATTGAGGGGCCATGGTGATTTTTAGGCCTGTATCTTCCTTCAAACTAAAACCAGAGGTGTCAAAATCTGCTTGTAAATTTTGTATGCAATTCACAGGCTTAAAAAGTGGGCATGGCACCCCAACTTTGGAGGGCTTCATCTCCGCAACCGTTGGACGTAGGGTGCTAATACTTGGTATTCTTTCAATTGACATCAAAAGGTACCTGTATGAGAGATATCGGGTAAATCGGAGAGAGTCACCTGGGGAGATTCTAGGGAATCATGTGAATTGACATGGAATGACCCTAAAGGGAAAACCCATCTATACATAAAACATCCCATTTTTAACAACCATACGCATGAACGGTCATCCAGTTACTTTGCTCGTGAATGTGCGTTAGGCCTACACCCCTTTTTGGGGGAAAACAAACCGAACGTCTCATTAACTTACATGCTACATCGGCTAGCCTAAATGAACACAGTCCATGCTCCAGCCACGGCTGTTTGGCTATATTATTTGAACAGCCGGCAACACAACACGTTTTCGGGATTTTGAACGTGAGCAATGCTAGTGTAGCCTACAGGTCCGTCTATTTTTTCCCAACCAATTAAGTTGCATTGGCTTTCCCCCAAATGTTCCCCCCCCCCAAAAAAAAGATGTAACACACATGGCACACATCATGCCGTTCATGCGTATACACCTGTAGCAGTGGTAGTGGTGGGATTGCATCCACAGGTGTCAGCTGTGGAGGAGTGGGTGGCTGTGACTGTGAGTCCTGCTGTCTGTGTCTTTGGTAAGGGCTCTGCGCTCCCCGAGGCTATAAATAGTGAGTGGTAATCTGGTCCTCTAGACTGACTCCCACCTGTAAATATTTCAGTAGTGGCTGACATGACAGTCATCCGCTTTCTTTTGATTCCAGGACTCTCAATCTTCCCACGCATTGCCATTATATCATTGTGTGCGTGCGTGCGTGCGTGTGTGTGTTTGTGTGTGTGTGTGTGTGTGTGTGTGTGTGTGTGTGTGTGTGTGTGTGTGTGTGTGTGTGTGTGTGTGTGTGCATAGCTGTCTACATGGAAGTAAAACAAACAAACAGAAACGAGTAACTGAGCTTTTTCTTGAACTTAAAGGGGTATGCCACTATTTTGGGGCTTAATACAGTTAAAATCGTTAGCCAGGGTTTATAAAGGTGGTAAAGTGTCTTATTTTTCATGTAAGCCGTTGTCTTGCTTTAAGACAAGTTAAAAGAGGGAGCATGTCGCTACGCTAGTGAAAGTCAATGGATCCGTGTCGCATGCTACAATACTACACGGATTAATTGACTTTCACTAGCTTAGCGACATATTCCCTCTTTTAACTTGTCTTAAAGCAAGACAACGCTTGCTTTAAGACAACATGAAAAATAAGACACTTTACCACCTTTATAAACCCCAGCCAACGATTTTAACTGTATCAAGCCCCAAAATAGTGGCATACCCCTTTAAATACAAATTATTGATACACAAGGGGCAAAGTGCAGAATATACACTATTCTGATATGTCATACCATAGAATAAGCTACTTGCCAAATTGGCTAGTGACACTGAAATTGTTACCAGCCACAGCCAAGTTTTACCAGCATTTGGCTGGTTGGCAGGTGCCAGTGTCAAGCCCTGGTGTGTGTGTGTGTGTGTGTGTGTGTGTGTGTGTGTGTGTGTGTGTGTGTGTGTGTGTGTGTGTGTGTGTGTGTGTGTGTGTGTGTGTGTGTGTGTGTTCACGCGCGTGCGTGCATGCTCTTTGCCAAATTTTCAGAATGTATTGCAATGTAATTGATTGAAACAAAGCAAACCATAAACCATTAGTGAAAGGAAGAATGTGTACCTGTTTCTTGCTGTGTAAAAATGTAAAGACCTGTGGCAAATGAACATGCCTTAGCTCTAAGGGAGTTGTAAGCGCAGAGTTTAAATACAAAATCATTGTGAATACTGATATCATTAGCAAGCACTTTCACTGGCAGCAGTTTGGGGAACAATGTGTTCAGGGCTTGTCTGGTTTTACCCAATACAAAATCATTCCTAACAATAACCTAAGAATGTGCTCCCAGGGAGAGACTAACTGTAGGTAAAAACCAATGGTCTGCTGAGTAGGCACAGTACAGACGCTGGGTATGTGGTTGTGTTTTCAGCTGGTGTAAAGCAAGCAGCACAAGTTTCAGCAGTCCTCCCAGGCAGGTGTGGTAGCCGTGTCAGCCAGGCCTCGCCCTGCCGTTTTAAATCTCCTGGGAGACGACAGCAGTCACCAGCACTAGGTGTGGAGCAGAAAATGGGTGTGGAATATCTCTCTCTCTCTCTCTCTCTCACTCACTCACTCACTCACGCTCTCACTCACTCACTCTCTCACTCACTCTTTCTCTCTCTCACTCACTCACTCACTCACTCACTCACGCTCTCTCTCTCTCTCTCTCTCTCTGTCTGTCTCTCTCTCTCTCTCTCTCTCTCATTTTCTCTCTCTCCTCTTGCTCTCTCTCTCTCTCTCTCTCTCTCTCTCTCTTTCTTGAACACACACACACATACACGCACGCACGCATGCACACGCACACACACACATGTATGCAGACACACATACATTCTGCCTTAATCTATAAGCTCTATGACAGTGGTACTCAAACTTTTTGTTTGAAGTACCACCTGGGAAAATATTGAGCTCTCCGAGTACCACCTTGACTATCAACATTAGAATATCGCGGGAAAGTCCTTCCATATTCACTTTTGCTAGTCAATACAGGAGAGGTTCATAATGGCTCATAACAGCTCCTGTCACATTCAGTGCGAGTTCGTTTTTAAATGTCTGGCTTGCCTAGTATTATTTCTGCATTATGTTTTCAGATTCTTACAATTCAACCAAAGACACATTTTCAACTGCAACAACTTGATCAGCTTTCAAATCAATGCACAAAAATAATTCTTCCAAGTACCACTAGAGATTTCTCAAGTACCACCAGTGGTATGCGTACCACAGTTTGAGCACCACTGCTCTATGACATTATGCTGGTTCCAAACCCCCTCTCAGCTATTGTTGCGGTTGCCCCTTTTGAAGTTGACTGTGAGCTTGTCTTTAGTGTGGGTCTTTTCTAGAGTATGTCACATGAGCTCCCTGCTGTAGGCTATGGGATTTGAACAGGTGCCTTTTTGAAGTGGGGAAGGTCCACAATGTTCTCTGGTGTGCCCTTAATATCAGGGCTCTTTTTTAAATAGCCAGGCCTGTGGCTGTTCTGTCATAAGCCAGGACCTAAATTACATGCAGAATTGAATTTCAGTGATATTGGATCGGATATTCATTGCCGGTGTGTTAGATGCCAGCAAAAGAATATCCATAGCTTTTATGAAAGCCACCCGGAGGAAAGAATCACTTGTGTTTTGTCCTGTTTGATAGAAAGTTGTCTCTTACATTGTTGTGTCTAATGATTTGACGCATGTAGTTTAATTCTACAATTATGCTTACTTGCCCTGAAGATCGGCATAAACAAACAGTGTGCCAATTTTAGTGTGGAAACACAATTTTAGAAATTGTACAATGCTTGAATATGTATTATGATGAGCCACTTCCTCACAAAGCAGGTGATCAAAGCAATAACAGAAAGGTGTATCGGAGGCCATTTTTCTGTGACAGATTTTCACTCACTGCTCTGGGTTTGTGTGCTTTTCATGTCTTGCCTGCTTTTACTGTTACCATAACGTATTTCACAGTAACTCTGTAGCAAAGACAGAAGCTGTTGTAAAATATTTAAGGGAACAGCACTACTAACATTATGCCTGCCTTAGGTTCAGCCTTCACTTAACATTTTATGTTCCTGTGAAATGATTTTTTTTCCAGCAGTCAGCTCTCTTGTTCTCTCTCTCTCTCTCTCTCTCTCTCTCTCTCTCTCTCTCTCTCTCTCTCTCTCTCTCTCTCTCTCTCTCTCTCTCTCTCTCTCAGCACGCTCTCATGCCATGTAGAGCACTCCACAGTACACTGCCACATGCCTGAATGAAATGAGTTTGTCCATTCAGTGAGGAATGTGCAACCCCCTCTGACCACCCCATCACAGTCACGTGTGCACACACACACACGCGCGTTCCACGTGAATCCACTGCACTATACACAGAATTTTGTAAGAGTCTTCCCTCTCAAACTGCTGCCGTGCTAGCGCATGGATGTGAATGTGTGTGTGTGGGTTGGTGCACCCACGCTGCTGCTACTGTGCAGGCACGTGTGTGTGCGTGTGCGTGTGCATGGGTGGGAGTGGGTGTGCATGCGTGTGCGTGTGTGTGTACGTGTGCATGTTTGTGTGTGCGTGTGCGTGCGCGTGTGCGTGCACGTGCACGTGCATGCGTGTCAGAGGAAGACACAGGAAGTTCTAATTAAGAGGCTGGCTCTGGGTGTTGCTGATGAGGTGCTTGTAGATGAGGCCGATATCTCCACGGGGGGTTCTTTTCACTCTCTGTTGGAACATGCGAAAGATTGATCTTTCCTTTTAGAAGGGCGAGCTGGCTCTTGATCAGTGGGGCCCTCAAAGCATTTCATCTCTCTCATGTTCCTGTTTACATCTCAACTCTCTATGCTGTACAGCAATCCAGTGCACTGCATTTGCATCTGCAGGTGGCTTTGAGTTCACTCACACCAGGGATCTCTTTCCCGTATTTTGTTTATGCAATGCTTGTTTGGCTTTCCCCCCCTCATCTCCATGTTTATCTGTTACTAGATCTTCAGTGCACTCTGCACATTATCATAATTAACATAATCACTTAATTTGATAATTACAGGTAAGTGGCATACAGGCTACTTGGGAGCCAAGTGTCTGATAAGGAGGCCCCTGCTGTGTTTCCTGGAAACATTCACACACAGAGAAGAACACACACACACACACACAGTCTGCACTGGCCGACTCGGAGATCCTGTGGAATCTAGTGGGCTTCGTCTTCATAGGCGGTCTGTGCTGAGTCGCTGTCCTAGTTCAGCTGTGTGACACACGCGGCCCTCGCTGGTTTATTTCGGGGATGTAGAGCATCATCTTCATGCTGCCTCTACTCCCCGCCCTCTCTCCCTGTGTGTGTGTGTGTGTGTGTGTGCGCGCGTGTGTGTGGGTGTGTCTGCGTGTGTGTGCGCGTGCGTGCGTGTGTGCGTGTGTGCGTGCGTGTGTGCGTGCGCGTGCATGTGTGTGTGCGTGTGTGTGTGTGTGTGTGTATGTCCTGAGGGGATCGAGCATGGCCTCCAATAACTGCTGCAGAATGAGCGGAGTGCACCTCTCATTTGGGTCAGCTTTCTCCAATACAGTGCAGCCAACCGAATCCATGCACCGTGGCTTTAACCCACACAGCGTGATACAGTGCAGTACTGTAGTAGTGCATTGGTGAAGAACTGAGGGTCTTTTACAGTCCTGGGGTGAATTTCTCAAAGCCAAAGTTGCTTACTATATTAGCTACTTTGTTGTTTTCAATGCATTTTCCCATTGGCAACTACCCAAGTTGTTAACAGGCTAACAGCTTCTCTTTTGAGAAACTCGCCCCTGGTATGTCACCTGTCATTATAGTTAGCCCTCGTTTATTATCAATGATTCTTTGTGGTAAAGAAAATGCATGTTGTGAAACTCACCCCCTCCCTCGTAGGAATGCATTGTTATTGCAGTGGAGTGTTTGATTCCAGGGGAGGAGGTGCAGTTCGATTTTATAACCTCCTGCTTTCAGGCGAGGCATACCACACAGGCAGAACTCTCTAATTGAGCTGAGCAGAAGATCCTATCCTGAGCCCGGCTGCATTTTACTAAAGCACAGATGGACACCCATCCGTTGTTGGTGTATTGTAGACGGGCTTGAGTTAATCAGAGCTGAAGAGTGGGTGTAATCCCCAGGCCCTTTGTGCGAGTGACCCCATAACCAACACACTCGGTGTGCTTTGGAAATCTCTCTGACTGCCCTTGAAAAGCCAGATTAGCCCCGAATTAAGAGTTTTTTTAGGGATCTGACAATCAAACTAAGACCATTTATACACAGATCTGGGTCATCTTAATGTACCTGTATGTAAAATGTTTGAAACGGTCGGCATTTCAGGGCAAGTATTACCGATGTGTTAATAATACAGCTGTAATGGTGCATTACAATATCTCTTTCATGAGGAACACACTATTATAGTGTATCGCAAAAAAAAACTGTGTGTTCGTGCGCGTTCCTGTGCGCGTTCCTGTGCGCGTGCGTGTGTGTGATGACTAAAGAGCCCATCATGATCATGAATGCTGTCGAAATCTCAGTCACAGGCCTCCTGTTTCCCCCAGTGCCTCTTCTGAGTGGCGTTAATGCAGCTGGACCCCCTGTGTGGGGGCAGATCTGGGGTGAGCGACGGCTGTTTTAGCCCCCGGGTGTGAGGGTGAGGGGCAGAGGGGTGTGTTTGTCCAACAGTTGCCCAGACGAGGCACTGCTGCTGCTGCTGCTGTTGACTGTGTTTCCTTAAGCCCATGTTTCATGGGGCGGTGTGGGCTGGGAGGAACAGATGACACAGTGGGAGATGATGGGATGGGTTGTGTCATGAATGAATGAAACTGTTGGTCTGGTTCATAATGGCTGTTTGTCCCACAGCATGGGGGCCCTGGCTTGCCACTTCTGTTCAGGGTCATTGTCTCATGCTGACTGGGATTGGCTGGCTGGCGTCTGCTGCTAGCTACTAGTAGGAAGAGATTTACTCTCCTATAATTCCACGAGCCACTCGATTACTTTTCCCTGTGTCATGCTTTCCCTTTTCCATCTGTGTCCTCCATGTCCTGCGCTCCACTTCTTCCTCTCCTCTATGTCTACATTCTTAAATGCTGGCTCACATTTACTGTCACTTCCTCTCGCCTTCGTCTTTCTTACACACACACACACACGCACGCGCACACACACACACACACACACACACACACACACACACACACACACACACACACACACACACACACACACACACACACACACACACGCACACACGCACATTCCTCCCCTCCCTCCTCCTCTTCCTCCCCCTCCACACTCTAACATCAACCACATCATGGTTAGAGCAGCTCAGCGCTACAGTGCTGTAGCTTACCGCAGCAGTCTTGGAGCCTTTCTGTTTTGCTGCTGCCATGTATAATTTCTGTCTGAACATTCAGAACTTGCTGCTCTTGCACTAGAAACTACTATATCACAAACAAGAGGCCACAATGGTCTGAGTGAGGTAGGTGGAATTCTGATTCTGTTTCTTGCGTGTGTGGAGCAGTGGCTCTACATTCTCAGTCCTCCTTCAGCTCTGGCATTCTGGGGTCTAAGTAGAAGCAGATGGGATTTACTCTGATATTCCAAGTATTTCTCTCGTGCCTTGTCAATGTCATGAGTGTTGTGGGGTAGGTGGCTAACTATAAACGGCGCTATCAAAGTGAGCTTTTCTTTTTTAAATATGTCACAGCTCTGATGCTCATTAGAGGCATCCAACTGGTCATTTGGAGTTGTCTGGACCTGAATAATTGTCAGTCGCCCGCTCTCTCGCACGGGTGACACAGAGGTCAAATATTTAAAGGCAAACACACACAGAAAGTAATAACTGAACTGTAAGTATACAACTACAACAGGTATTTTCCCTGGATATTTCAGTAAACAGAGAGCTGTTTAAATGCTGGTTTAGACTTTGTAAACAGTTCAGATGGTTGCCATGAGCCTGGGTTGCTAGTGGTGAGTTGTGTCTTCATGTGAGGGCTGCTGTAGAGCAAGGCGTTATTCTAGGAGCAACAGGACGCCACGGGGTGGGTGCCCTCAGAGGAAAGGCTGTCTGCCAGGGCTGACTATCTGCACTTCCCCAGTTATTTACACTCGGGCAGATATGAATTGAATCCGGCAGGATCATGGCTGCTCCCTCTCCGGTGTTTGTTTACTGTATACACTGTCTGTTGCTGACATACTGAACTGTCCAACAAGTCCCCCACCTCCAATTCTTGTTCTGTAACATTGTTTTTAAGGGTAGCCACATGTTTACATCATGTATATCTTGTGCTGACATGATACATGATTACTGACTCTCACTGGTCACTGAATGAAAGGCTAGTAAACATATAGTAAAAGGCTAGTAAACAACAGTAGCGCATCTGTGTAACTGGTCATGTTTACTTGCACCAAAGCATTGATTTACCGTCAAGCTCCCACTTTTAATCGCCAGCTGGCTTTGCATCAGGCCAAGACCTTTCTCTGTGTGCTCTGGAAGGTTCTGTGCTAGAGCTGGAGTGGCTGCAGCCTTGCTCAGGCATTCCTGCACCCAGTGAACTGGAACACTCCGTGCGCTGTCTTTGGCCAGAACTGCCACCGCCGGGGCTCACACAGCATTGTGGTCTTGCGGAGGACTAGCCCTTTCCTCTCTGGGGAGCGGGGCTGTCCACTCTGGCTCTGCTGTGCTGGCTCATTAGTTTAACGGCCAACATGTGAGGCCGTGAAGAGAGCCGAGTGCTTGGGCAGTTCGTCGGTGGGAGTCGGGTGTCAGAGGCTTGACACTCTTTGGGACTCTCGTGTTTGTGGTTGTGGTTCAGAAAGGCTTGCCTCTGAGATGTCAGAGAACCTGAGATTGTTTGGCTGAACATGGCTGCTATGGTACTGTCTGCTGGAAAAGGCATAGCAGGGCGAGACTAGGGGTCGACCGATACAGGTTTTTTTAATGGCCAATGCGATACCGATTTTTGTTCATCACCCTTGGCCGATACCCGATTTCCGATACCCGATATTTGGGGCCGAAATTACAACTATTCCAGGTCTCAAATTAAAAATAAACATTCCTTTAACATTATCAAATTGAGGTAGAACTTGTAACATTTAAACACCCACTCTAACAATCAAGTAATGTCTAACAATCAAGTAATTAAAAAATAAAGTGTCTTTTAAAAAAACCCGAATGACATAAAATATTGCGTATCGGCCAAAACCTCACGTGTTACCAATACATTTTAAAAATGCAAATATCGGACCGATACCGATTTATATATCGGTCTATCCTTAGGCGAGACCATCCTTAACTTCTAGTTTTTTCTGTGAGAGGTGCAAATTTATTTGAGGAGGTTGGTGAAAAAGCAATATTCTAATTCAAAACTGCGAAATATTTATGCTGGATGTATGTTGTAATATGTGCACATAACGCTGTAGCTTAGTGTTTATTTGTATTCGCCATCTGCAGAGTTGAACTGTGTCCATGATTCATCGTACAATGATGGTGTGTGTGTGTGCATCATTGCCTGGCGTTCCACAGGCCAAACAGTGCATCCATAGGAGATGTGAGTGTGTGGGTGTTTGGGTGTTATGTATGGCTTACTCTCTCTGTCATGCTCTTCCACAGGCCCTCGGGGCTCCACAGCTTCCGTGTGGTTGCCATGGCGTCCACTGCTCACTGAGGCCCTCCTACACTACACTATGGTCTAACTCCACACGGCACGAGCACCAGCGTCATGATGGCCTCCGTGGTCGCCAGGGGGAACCAAGCCAGCCAATCAACAGTCCTTCAGGGGGTGGACCCTGAGACATGCATGATTGTGTTCAAGAACCACTGGGCACAGGTGAGCGCATTATGAATGGCCTATACATGGATTCTAAATTTTGTTTATAACCTGACTGCGCGAAACTAGCTGCGCACAACTCAACCTCTGATTGTTGGAAACCGCTGTCGGTCAAAAAATTAGCTCACGTGGTTGACTGCCAGTGTCTTGCCCCTCCTCATAACATTGTGTTGATAAACACTCAGAACCCATGTATTCTGACTGCACCCAGCACACTGAGGGAGAGATACAATTTCACTCTAGTAAAAGTGTTGGGCAAATAATTGATTGGCAATTGATTATAACCACAACTTGAAACTGAAAATCACAAAGATCCGGTTATGACATGGCATATCCCAGAAAGCAATACCACTCTTTACCAAAAAGATTGAATGTGGTCAGTTCTGTGACCATTGTTAAGTTGTGGCCATGTGACATGTGTATGCAAGGACCTACTACTCTCAGGTTAATGTACATGCTCCTCAATTATCAGTATAAAAATGTGGTCCTGGTGAAATCTGAAATGCAGTGCCCATCCTCCTAGTCCTGCATGGATAGGTTAGCTTTAGTATGTGAATTAATCACTGAACTGCTGATTAATTCAAATGGGTTGTGTGTTGTGTGCAAGGCCAGAACAGGCTGTACTGATGAGGATCTTCGGCATTCTGCAGTGATGCCATAACATTCTGTGCTATCTGACAGTCATAGCATCGGCCTCAGTCCCAACTGTTGATAAACTAATGATCCCATTTGTCAGCTGAAGTAGATGTGTGTGTGTGTGTGTGTGGGTGGGGGTTGGGACGATGAACTGTAGCCCTCCCTGAATTTGTGCCACACATGCCCCACTCACTCCCCCTGTGGGTGTTGGCAGGGAGATCTGTCCCTCCACAGCAGCTGCCCTGAACGTCACTGGTCGGCCAGTGCCCTCGAACACAACAGGCTTTGTTGGTGAACAGGAGCGCGCCGGCCACCAAGCCTGAAATTAGACTCCTGGCTGACTGATGGAGGGCAGTGAACTGTATACATGGGTTCTAAATTTTTGTTTTCCACTGACTGCGTGAAACTAGCTACGCACAACTCAACCTCTGATTGTTGGAAACCGCTGTCGGTCAAAAAATTACCTCACGTGGTTGGCTGCCAGTGTCTTGCCCCTCCTCATAACATTGGCTTTACAAACACTGCAAACCCATGTATAGCGAATTGAAAACAAATAGTTTGTCAGAAGAAATATGTCTGACGCATGAAATATTTGGTTTAGTATGTGAAGAAATGTTTCATTTATTTAAAACGCAAGATATAGTATAAAGATACATTTAAATTTGGACTCCCTGCTACAGACAAATTCAGGGGAGATGCTTTGAGAGTTTAAGTGACCACGTGAGTGACATGTCATGTGAAACCATTATGTAACTCCTTCACTCAATCAGGTTGGGTCACATGGGTCTTCAGTACGGGGCCTCAAAACTCCCACCTATGAAGCCATACGATCACATAGAGTTGTGGAACAACACCACCACACTTTATTCAGATTGTACTTATTATGTCCGCCAAGGAGGTTATGTGTTGCGTTTTTCTGTCTGTTTGTCTGCTTGTCTGTCAGCAGGATGACTCAAAAAGTTATGAACGGATTTGGATGAAACTTTGTGAAGTTGTGGAAATGACAAAAGGAACAAGTGATTCCATTTTGATGGTGGTCTGCATTGTGTGCTGTGGTGCAGAGGAAGTAAACTTCAGCTCTGTGTTATCAGAGTGATGAAGCATCAGGCGTTATCAGCCCTGCCTCTCTGTCTCTTCCTGGTCTTAGTGTCCACTGCCTTACAGACGTCCTCTAATCTGTCACCTGAATGACTGTTGCGTAGACAACCATTACCATGGTAGCAGACTGCGAGACACTGGTCTTATTGTTTTTGGTTCCATGCTTCCATAGTGGCTTTATTGGTAGATCCAGGATCCTCTCTCATTTCAGTATGAAAGGTTGAAACGGTGTTAGAAGTGGGGAAATGACTTTGTACATATAATTTCCTTAAAGCCTGTTAATGAACAGAATTTTAAACAGACAGGTCAAGACCATCTTTGATGGTTTTCCCAGAACATTTGCATTTAAAACAAAACTGCGTGCGTGTGTGCGTGTGTGCGTGTGTGTGTGTGTGTGTGTGTGTGCGTGTGTGCGTGTGCGTGTGCGTGTGCGTGTGTGCGTGTGCGTGCGTGTGCGTGCGTGTGCGTGCGTGTGCAGCTGCTAGTGTGCCATGCATGCTTGCTTGCTTGAGTGTGTGTGTGCACACTTATCAATGATTTGTCCTCTGCACCTGGCTGTTTTGCATCACCTACCCTTCTCTGTGTGAATGGTGCAATGAATGTGTCCATGTATTTTCCTACTGGACAGATTCCTTCCTGTTAAAGCCGTTTTCCGACCAGTCCAGTGTCTGACAAAGATGTACTGAGAGCGGAAGCGCGGAAGCGCTTGGTCGTAAATGGCACCATGTCTATAGAAGAATGTCAGCATATGATGACTTATCATGAGAGACTGCCACCAAAAACATTAGGTCTAACAATTTAGGTCTAGGGGTGTGATGCTCAGGAGTCCTAGGTAAAGTTGCAAGAAGGGAAAAGAGCAATTGAGAACAGAAACTGATATTGTTTTTACCACATAGTATGTCACAGGCATAGTCTCTTGATGAACATCTGTAGGCTTTGAGTTGCAGCCTGAAAATGAAAGATCCATGCAAATACACCTTGGATTGATGATAACCTTTGCGATTGTGATTATTATCATGATATGAATACAATATACTGAGCCTACCAGACCCTCTGTACAAAATGAAATTAAGTATACACCACTGTTTTTTTGGGATAGATGAATGCCTGTTCACAGCTAGCTTCACCAGTAGGCCCTTCTCTTTGCTGTCTTTTTGTTTCCCTTTCCCATAATTCAGATTGAGAAGGATGAAACCTGACAGCCCCTCAGGATGTTGTGTTATTAGCATACGTTAATAGTAGCCATTCTGTCTTCCTTTTCCTGGTCAGGTGGTGAAGATCCTGGAGAAGCATGACCCCCTGCGCAGTGGTGGCAGTGGAGCTTCAGGCCTGGGGGGGCTTGGTGTTGGCAGTGGCGGCCTGGGGGGCCTGCGCTTTGGACCCATTCCAGGCGATGAGGCCAGCGCCGTGCAGAACTACGTGGAGCACATGCTCTTCCTGCTGATGGAGGAGGAGTGCGGGCAGGAGGGCGCCATGGGCCCCATCCTGGAGTTTGTGGTCATGGAGAACGTGATGGAGCGCCTGTTCCTGTGGAGCCTGCGGCGGGAGTTCACGGACGACATGAAGCTGGAGCAGCTGAAGATGTACGAGATGCTGGTGGGCCAGGCGCGGCAGCCACTGCTGCACCACAAGCCCGTGCTGCGGCCGCTCATGATGCTGCTGTCCGCTTGCTCCTCAGACCGTGCCACGTCCTCTTCCACGCCCACCGTGGAGGCGGAGCTGGTGCTGCTGCTGCATCAGCTGTGCTGCGTCTTGGCCAAGGATCCATCGGTGCTGGAGCTCTTCTTCCATACCAGCGAGGACCAGGGTGCTGCCAACTTCCTCATCTTCTCGCTCCTGATTCCCTTCATCCACCGGGAGGGGGCGGTGGGCCAGCAGGCCCGGGACGCCCTGCTGCTCATCATGGCCCTGTCGGCTGAGAACCACGTGGTGGCCAAGCACATAGCGGAGAACACCTACTTCTGCCCGGTAACATACAGCACATTACATTACATTACCAAGCACATAGCGGAGAACACCTACTTCTGCCCGGTAACATACAGCACTGAATAGATGCACCACTCACACAGTTCAGACAACTCGACTCAGAAAGTCGAGTAAATCTTTTTCCCTCTTCCAGCCCTCATCCCTCTGCATCTCACCATTGGATACAATTACTTAGTCTTTAATTTTTAACCGATGGAAGAACCCATAGAAAAGGAATGTCTACTCATGTGCAAGATTACTTATTCTGATTACAGTTTATTTTGTGTTTGTGTTATTCAGTAGTCAATTTTAATTGTACGCTATTAGGGCTGTAACGATACATTCGACTCACGATTCGGTTCATATCAGTATTTTTGACCTACGGTTCAATACACCTCACGATTTCTGAAATGCACTTTATTTTAGGGATACATGTATTAGCACTAATACATACAGTGTTAATGATAAGTAACTTGTAAGGCAGGTACTAAGCAAACGCTAAGGCCTACTAGGCTAAGGCCTACGCTAAGGCCTACTTACTAAGGTTAAATTGGTAATAA
This sequence comes from Engraulis encrasicolus, assembly GCF_034702125.1. Classification (NCBI taxonomy): domain Eukaryota; kingdom Metazoa; phylum Chordata; class Actinopteri; order Clupeiformes; family Engraulidae; genus Engraulis; species Engraulis encrasicolus. The sequence goes on from NC_085872.1 coordinate 5,396,878, forward strand.
ATCCCTTATTGTGCATTAACAAAACATTTGCGAATACATGCTTTACAAATGTTTGATTTTGCTTTGTACATGCCTTACAAGTTACTTATACAGGGACACTGTATGTATTAGTGCTAATAGATGTATCCCTAAAATAAAGTGTTACCATGTATCTTATTTTACGCTTGGAAGCACTATTACAATGTATCATATGGTTGTTTTCTGGCCTGAAAGATAACAAAACTCTGAAAGGGCGTATCACGATACTGCCTCCTTACATCACGATACAGTATCGTGACTGAGTATCACGATTACTTGCTTCGATCCCTATCGTTACAGCCCTATATGCCATGGTTCCATATAGTCTCTGCCATGACTTTGTTTTGAACCGAACAATGTGAGGCAATGTGGAGGTGCTGAAGTTATAGTTTGCAGGTGAACAGTGGGTTCTGATGTGGAATGTAATTCCATCCGGCAGAGCAGTGCTGCATGCTAGTCTTCACTGATGACCTCACCGGCATAACCTGAGCTGAGTCAAGTGCCTGTGGCTCTATTTAGGACATCCCTCACTCTCCAGATGATTAGGCCTTACATAAGACCCCAATGTCACATCAGCAGGCCATTCAGCTGATCCATATTAAGTGATTACTCACATAGTAGAAAGCTCATGACAGTTTGAGATGGAGCTGATGACGGGGCAGTGTTTATGTTTTCCCCGCTGCTCTATACCTTCATTTGCTTTGTTGCACAACATCACCTGAGTACTAGAGGTGATCAAGATATCATGTCACTCTGAGCACAGGCACTGTAAAATATGTAATGGATATTACTCCACCATAACAGCACGTCAGATGCAAGCACGCCTCTCAAATAAACTATTATTACAAGTGACTATCATCCTTCCTAACAGACTTGTGTTCTATTCTTATTCAACCAATACGTCGTCTCCTGACTCACCTCTTGTCTCTTCTCTGTGTGTTTTTCCAGGTCCTGGCTACAGGTCTTAGTGGCTTGTACTCGTCGCTACCCACCAAGCTGGAGGTCCGCAGTGATGAGTGGCACTGCCTCCACAGGGAGGACTGGCAACAGATGCCCACACTTGTACAGTTCCTCAATTCACTTGAATTCTGCAATGCTGTCATCCAGGTGACATTGTGTTATTATTAAACATAATATTTAAATTGTTTTTCTCCGTTCCACATTCTCGTACACTGCGGTGCAATAATTTGTCCTCATTTTTAGGAGAAATGCTGCACTCTCAGGTGTAAGTCTTTTATTCTTGTGGATTAGCATGACAGACAGACGTTTCGGCCTTAGCCTTCTTCAGCGTCTTACCCCAGAGTGCGGCTTTTCTACTAAATATAAACTTTGCAGTTCGCTCACACCCGAAGACCTTGCTAAAAAACAGTTGGGAGTTGAGCGCACTTTCTGAAAAAAGACATTAATTTGTCCTCCTCATACTGTACATTACGTTGCAGGTGGCACATCTTTCCATAAGAGATCAGCTGTTGGGGTACATCTACAATGGCTTTCTGGTACCTGTCATGGCCCCAGCCCTGCACAAGGTCAGCATTATAAATTACAAAATGTGTCTTCTCCTGACAGTAGACCATCTGTTTATGTTTCAGCGACTTGTTTCAAACTGTGCGTGTGCGTGTGCGTGTGCGTGTGCGTGTGTAGTTGACCCTTGAGGAAGTGATGACCACCACCGCCTACCTAGACCTGTTCCTGAGGAGCGTGTCTGAACCAGCCCTCCTGCAGACCTTCCTCAGCTTCATCTTGCTCCATCGCCATGACAACGTACACATCCTGGATACTCTAGTCAGCCGCATCAATGTGCCTTTTCACGTAAGCCCAAACCATTGGCCTCCCATTTTCACCTCTGAATGTCTCCGTTTCAGTGACTTATAATCATATAACATCTAACAACCCCTATTGTATTCCATAACCTAAAACATTAAAACTTAAATTCATTCAATTCTCCATCACGTCACCCCTGAGTGAATTATTGCAATTAATTGTAAAATCTAGGAAAGAGAGCAAGGCCTTGTCCCTCCTCTTTTGCAATGTTGCTCATTGTTGCACTCCCATTTTTGTAGTTGGGGACAGTTTCCTTGGCCCTCTTCCGCACTCTGATTGGCTTGTATTGTGAAGATGTCATGCTACAGCTCATACTACGGTGAGTACTTTACTTGACATCTATATTATCTTATTGATGAAAAGGATGACACTCACACTTTTGACCTAATGGCCATTGGCAACTAAGGAGCTGTCGATTGAGAATGAAAGACACCTTTGGATAAGGAGGATTTGGTACCTACTACTAAGAGGACACCCGTCTTACCACAAGTAAAAATCCTGTCACGGATTTCTTCTAAATCGTGACTGAAATTAGTAAATGGTCTACCTCTCTCGGCTACTCATTGTGACCAGCTGATTCACAACTGTGTGGATCAAATTTGTGGTTTTTACTTTCTGAACCTGGAATTGACAGCTCTGCACTTCCTTGACCAAACTGAACAGATTTCAAAATGTTCTTCGCAGAGTCTGTTCACATCTGAACCCTAACGCTATGTTTACATTTATCTGTTTCTATATCGTTTCTATCGCGGACATACAGTATACATTAAAATACTGGAAAACGACTTCATAGGTGGAAGGATTGGAAGTGTGGTTCTCAGTTTGTCCTGGTCGGGCCCAGAATGGTCTTTTAATGCGATTGGTTCTGTTCGACGTGCAGGTACCTAATCCCGTGCAATCACATGATGCTGAGCCAGCGGGCAGTCCTGCGGGAGAGGGACTGCTACTCTGTCTCAGCTGCTAAGTTCCTGTCTCTCACACCCTCCTGCTGCTCCCCAGACCTCAGCCCTCCTCCTCTTCGGCAGCTGGATGAAGTCGTGTGGTCCAAAGCTGCAGATGAGGATGATGAGGATGACTACAAAGCTATGGGTGAGACGGGAGAAGGATGTGGGGCAAAAAAAGCTTACTGTTCATTACAAGGATTACAGTTTTAGTAAATAGACTTCACTGTGACCAACATTGGATTTGAATGTTTTTGGCCTTGAAAATGAATTCTGCGTTGGCTTAAAGAGGTAGATATGTCATGACCTTGTTAACAGTCCATAATAGCGCATTTGGATTTTTTGTGTCAAATCCTCTGGAAGGTATTATTGTCAGGTAAACAAAACAATATTTGAGCCAAGCAACAAATCTGTCTATAACAATAACAGTGCGCGTGTATCCCATGTTAATCACTGGCTTTTCCAAGACAGCCTCAGAATTTCTAGGGAATATTTGCAGATGCAATCAGAAAATGATGCTTTAATGCTGATCATGCTCTCAGTTGATTTGAGTTGCATTGTCTCCTTTGTCTCTGTTACATTTTACTTGTAAGTTCACTTCTAATTGTGTCAAGGATGTTAAGTGGCACTGATTAATGAGCTGACGACATTGCATTTCCTCCTTCCCAGACACAGAAAAGGACTGCCCTCAGGTAGACAGCTCAGGTCCCTCCTGCGTCATTGGCTCGGAGATTTACATGGACGTGAGCTACTTGCATTACTTGTATGATGCCCGCAGTGGCATCAGCAGATGCATCCGTGCCTGTCAGGTGTGGTCAGCACCTTACGATGGTGAAACGCCCCCACCTGACGAGTACCAGCCGAGTACACTTGAGGAAGTGGGCAAGCCACGTGCGTCCTCTCTTTCACGAAAGCCTCCTCCACAACCCCGTCAGCCTCAGAAACCCCGTCCAGACCCCCAGAGGGACTCCCCTGCTGCCCCAAACCTGCAAGAGCTGGAGTGGGACGACAGCTACGACGCAGGCCCTGCTCAGCCCCTGCCAGAGCCAGAGGTCACGCAACCAATGCCAGTTGAACCTCCGAAACACATCCAGGAGCTTAGGAAAAATGCCATCATGCTCATTAAGGGGGCCTACATTGAAGAGTCAGATTTTCAAAATGATGTGATGGTGTACAATCTTGTGGCACAAAAGGATGCAAGTGACCCTGTAGAACGTCCTACAAATTTGAAAGCATCTCTTGCGGACAAGCAAACAAATTCAGCTGGGCAAGAATGTCTTGACAGTGATGGGCCTGTCAGCAATGGCCTCACCTCCCCTTCACATAGTGTTGAGGAGGATGAGGGCAAAAGCAGTTTACAGACCGCTTCCAACCTGGAGGGTGAGGAACTGATGGCCCAGTACGAGGAACTGATCCGCACTCTGGGGGTGGAGGCCGGGAGCCCTGCAAAGGCCGAAAAGGAGATCCAGCGTCCCGTTTCCCCCATGGAGGAGGAGGAAGAGGAGGAGGTGGACTTCAACTCGTTTTGTCCCGAAACTCCAGAGGCTGAAAAGATCCCCACCCCATTTCCCACAAAGCCTCGCAGTGGGAGCAGGATCCATGGAATGCCTTTCACTGGTAAGCAACTAAATGTTAAATTGCATTAGAGTTTTCCCTCATAGTAGTAGTAGTAGTAGTAGTACCCCTTATAGCACTAGTAGGTGCAGTTCGTCTGTACAGCGAAAGCCACCACAACTTTTTTTTTTTAAATTAGGACTATTATTACTGTGTGCGTGTGCGTGTGCGTGTGTGTGTGTGTGTGCGTGCAAGGATGTGTGTCCACGCACACCTGAGTCCTTTCTCACGTGAACCTGGACAATTGCCTCCTTCTTGGCAGCCTGCAGAACTGCTGTGTGAATGTGAACGCATATGTTTGTACAGTATGTGTATTTGAAAGCACTTTGACTCAAACTGTTTAGATGTCATATTGCCATATAAATTCCTATATAAATACATTTTGATTGATTTGATTCCTTATATTTATACATTTTAAACTGAAGAGGTAAAAAAGTAGACAGCCATATCTTTGGGACGCGAAGCACCCTTTTCATTAGAACGGGTTTATTTGTATTTGTATTTGTATTTGTATTTGATTTGATTTGATGTTGAGGGATATGCCATAAAAAATCCTATCAACTTTGTTGACATGGCAAATAAACTCGTGAACTTGAACTTATGTCCACCTCAGGTCCCTTTGTGAGTGTTCTGCTGTCACGGCTGGAGAACATGCTGGACAACTCTCTGCACGTGAACCTGCTGCTGACGGGCATCCTGGCCCAGCTGGCCACCTACCCCCAGCCCATCCTGCGCTCCTTCCTCCTCAACACCACCACCGTGCTGCAGCCCAGCGTCCGCTCCCTCTACCAGGTCAGTCTCAAACCAGTCTGGGATCTGTGTGAGAATACACCACTACCATCGCAGGATTGTGTTTGATGGTGCATCAGAGGTGTCAAAAGTAAAAGTAAAAGTACATTCATGTGGTATTACATACCTGTTACACCATTTACTCCATTGTACCTAAAGATGTAGAGGGACTGTGTTGTTACTGAATAACATAATAAAAATCCAACAAGGACCAACCACAAACCAGTGCAGAGTCCGCTGAAGACAAGTACACGGGTCTACTGGTTCCTCCATAAGTTACCCGTCTTGTGTTTTTTTTTACATTTACTTATACTTTTGACCATAGGCGTGCACAAATAGGGATGAGGTGGTGCTAAAGCACCTGCCCCTTTGCCCTACCGGACAAAAATGCCATTTTTGAAAACTCTTTTTGGGATTTTTTTAGTCATAGTGTATTGTAGTTCAAGTTGACATGATTATCTACAAGTTCTTGACCATCAAAAGCATGTGACAACAATTTCCCGACACAATACGTAGACTGTATAGCCTTGTAAGGCAGCCTGAAGTTCCACATGCCCCCCAAAATGTCTGTGCACGCCTCAGCTTTTCACACATCTGTGGTGCACAATCCAACAAAATGTCAGTTTGAGTGTGTTATCACAGCTGAATCTCTCCTGTTTAGAAAGTCTTTAAACCTTTTGCTGCATCTTCATTGCTCCTCTGTTGTGACTGTTGACCTGTGTGCTCCTTGGTGTCTCTGGGGGTTTCCGTCTGTGCTCGGGATCCATTATGCGGTCTGTACTGGCACAATGTGTACTGCCTGTCCCCTTGAGAATAGCTGCTGCTGTGCCCAGTCAACAGCTATTTGTCAACGTTAGAGGTGAAAAGACAATGAGGGAAAACTGTCTGCTTGGTTTTACTCTCGGCTCCCCTTAACGCCTCTGAGACTCCTGAAACAAGCCACTCAGTGAACCTAGTGAATCTCGGGTCTTTGGTCAAATGCTCGCCATCTCAAAAATCTTTGCAAGTGAGACTATTATGCTAATGTAGCCCTTTACCACAGAAACATTGTCAAGAGAGACCATCTAAAGAAGCTCTTGAGTGTTCCATGCATAATTGAAAACAACCTGTAAGCAATTTAATCTAATACAGGGGTTCCCAAACTTTACCATGACAAGGCCCCCCATATACCAGTAGATTCCAGCCAAGCCCCCCCCCCCCCCCCCCTAACATAGGCCGTGCCACACTATTTTTGCTGTGCACTCAGTTTCACAACTCGATGAAGTTAGTGCATTTATAAACTCATTCAAGTACTACAGAAAGCATAATACATCAAAATATATTAACATTGTAAAGTAGAAAATGACTCCACTGGGATTGTTTAGTTTATTTTTGTTTATTATTTTGCCTTACTTAAGTTAGTCAATTTATTAAATTATTCAGTTTATTCTGCTACACTTTTCCTTCCAACCTGCCAATCCCCTCTGAGCCCCCTAGGGGTCCCCGACCCCCACTTTGAAAACCCCTGACCTAATATAATGCTGGTGACTGATATGAAGCCCAAGCTTAAATGGAAATGACAACAGTGAAAGATGGGTTGAAGATCCTTATATATCCTGTACATATCGGCCATCTCGTCAGTAGTTGGGAAATGTGATGAAAGCTCACACTCTGCAGGTCTTCAAGCGTCTGGCTTTGGTATGTGTCCACCAGGCAACTGATTTAAAGAGCTTGGGTATTTATTTTGCCTGTGACTAACTTTTTTAATCAATGCCTCTGATTGCAGGTGCTGGCTTCTGTGAAGAATCAGATTGAGCAACTTGCAGTGACCCGGAAGGACTTTACTGGCCTGCTGACAACTGCTCAGCACTCCCTACTGGCCAGAGAGAGTTCTCTCTGGAGTCAAGGCAAGTTCATCACTAGTCAGCTTGGGTTGTCTACTTGACCATTGGCTATCAAAGCAGTTAATAGTCTTTATTAATACTACTAAAAACGTAAAAGTGTAGCTTTTAGTGTTATATTCATCATCACCCTCACATATCTTTTTTTAAAAGTTTTTTTTTTAAGTTAAAAAGAATTGTTTTTTTTCCCCTCAGAAAATGAACTGTAATGTCACTGTGGATTGGTGCCAGTTGAACATACAGTGCTACAAATTTTATGTAAAATAATTCAGAAAACTTCAGAAATATGAATACGGAATGTTTAAATGTATTCAGTTTGTATATTTGAAGGAGAAGTGCTGTTCCTATTGCAACTTTTGCTGCATCATTTTCCCCTGGCTCCCCTGGCATTCATTATACATTTTATGGCCTCGCTTGGGTCAATGGTCTTGGAAAATCTGACTTGTATCCTCATGTTTCCCCCGTTCATCTGAAAATATTCTTCCCATTAGTCACAGCTGTCTTCTCAGCATTTAATATTAATGACGATTGTCGATGAACATACGCACATTAGGATGAGAACATGTCAAATGTATTCTGTATCATTTCCAGTGCACACTGCTCTCGAGTTGAAAAGGGCATGCTTTCTGACATAAAATCATTGTGCATGTACTATGCCTATTTACAATACTATGGATCCAGTTTCTAATCCATACATGTCATGTGTCTTTTGTGTGATCAGATTCTCACAGTCAGGAGAGTCTGGACAAGGGCAGGACAAAGCAACCGGTGGTCCAGCCCAAGACGATCCTGCCAGCCAACCGCACTGAGGTCTATGGTACAGTCCTGTTCACAGAGTTCCTGAAGGAGCTGGCTGCTATTGCTCAGGAGCACACTATCCTCTCACACCTCCCCATGGAGGAGTAGCCGTGGCCTGCCTGCCTGCCTGACACATCTCCAATGTCTTAAGAACCTTTCGATAATGAACTTCGTATCTTTCCCTGCACTAATAGATTTCAAGATACCTCTCGTTTGGATGGATAATGAACTTTTAAATCTGTGTTTTGTTTTTACAAAAAGGTCACATTATTTAAAGTTTAAAGATTTTCATATGAACCAAAAAAAAACATTCCCTTTTTCTCTGGAAACATCACAAACCCCGACCCTTAGTGGCTTAACAGTTTGTGGGCAATCCTATGCAAAGTGTCTTATGTGAAAGACAGCCACAGAAGATGTTGTAAACAGAAGATGACCTACATTGACGGCCAGCTCCACCCCATCAGGGAAACTGAACACCAGTAAACAGCACTGAAACAGGAGCTGTGTAGAAGACCCAGCACAGGGGAGGGCAGTGCAGGAACCGGAGATGACCCTGTCTGCTAGCACACCTTCTCAAAGCACCGTTGTTTTCCTATGCCTTCACATTGGGTGACTTGGATCGTCGTATGTTCTTTGCTGTGGCCTTACAGTATAATAAGGCTGTCTGGGCCTCGTTGGCTCAGATGAGCTTGTGGACAACACTGCTGCCTATATGTGATGCAATGGTTTTTAAATACAATGGTTCTTCCCGAGTTTCAAACTTCACTTGGTTGTTTTTGGAGACTTACTGGCCAAGGTTAATGGCAGAGGATGCTAATTTTTGGAGTCCAAAGTCTTTGCACGTAGTCTTACACTGAAATGTGATTAGTTATTTTGCTGACAAGTTAATTAATGGTCCCAATTTCTCCATTCAGTTTGCGTGTATATATCTGTCTATCTGTGAGTAGGTCACCTAGCTGACAATCAGATTTGAGGATCTCGTGGGTTTGGTTAGCAAAAGCACAATTTATTTTTGGTTAAACATTATGATGGTACACAAGTGTTATAGAAGGCAATAGTTTATCTCTACATCAAAGGTAGAGTTCAGAGTTCAAGTCAGTAGCTGTTATGCATGTAGTGAAAATCTGAATCAAATCTTATCTTCCAAAACATGGCGGATCAGCCAAAATCACAACGGCTCCCATTTATCGACACAACACACCTCCTTGGATTTGAATAATTTAGCAGATTGATATTTTCTCCTCATTTCCACTTTGTTAGTTCATGTTCACGTTACTCTACTACGTCACAAAAACAGTCACGACACTTCCAACACTTTCATAGTGTGTACAGTCCATTAGCACATTTATATAGGCCAATAGTTTAGTTATAGTAGTGTATTAGTAATCTTTATTGTACTCTATGCAGTATAAAGACAGCGACTTGTTACCTTCCTACCTAATTACTCTGACACATTACCCTCTTGCAACTACAAAATAAACTCCTGCTTACAGGTGTAGGCCATGATACATCCACAATAAAAAGAAAATACAACAGAATCAATGATCAGTATGAAACTTTTCCGTTAGCAATCAAAGTGACTATGTAATTGCAGGTAGGACCATAGAATGATTCATGGGCTGTCCGAGGCCTGTGATATTTCCTGGCTTCACTTAAACAGTGGATATTGGGAGTTCACAATAATGTTTAGTTTTAAAGGTGTGAGCACTATCTTCATCTCAGTTGCACCTTGCCTCACTCTTGCCACTGTCTCAAAACACATTTGATACCGATTGTTGAAAGCAAACTTTTAACCATAGTGCATTATTAATGATGGACTCAGAAGTGGTAATATTCGACTGCAGTTGTCAGCGTAATGCAAATAGACAATACCTCAGTGAACTGTCTTCATTTCAGTCCCCAGTAACGAACATATCATATGGCACTCTCTACACGTGTCATACCCAATATCTAAGCCTTACTCCCTTGTAGAGCTAATCACTCATTAAGGACACTATTGTGGAAGTTTTAATGTAAACATGTTAGACATGTTTAAATTTATATATTTGAGAGGTTAATAACCATGTTCTGTACTATACTGTTTATTTTTCTGATGGGGATGGGTATTTAAACTATTTTGTAGAAAGAAAATATTCTATTGCCATATTTTTTCACAGAATCTGTGTATGTTCTGCATTTTTTCTGCTTGTCAGTTCTATGGGAGTTGACATCTATGTGTGTATAAATACATGTATGTGTAAGTTTGCATGCCTTTGGGGCTGGGGACAGGTTTCCTTCCACCACATAAGCACAATTGGTGTTATCTGTATTTCCATGAATAATGTTATGAGCCTGCATGGACTATGTTTTAGATTACCTTTTACTATGTTTCTCTCTGGCTCAAAACATTTGCCTTGAATTTGGAGGATTTTTGTAATATTTCTTCATTTCGCAAAACAGGTGTGCACATTGTACCATATAAGATGTTTTTAACAGAGTTATGCATTGGATGCACAGATTAGAACATGAACCCAAAGATATTTATGAACATGTGTAAGGTCAAGCAACTGTTAATGTGGAGTGCTTAATACAATGTCATATGCATTCCTCATGACAGTGCAGGTCTCTCAAAAGGCATTACTCCTGAACAACTGGAAATGTCATACTTTCCCCCCCGTTAGCATATTATGTTTTTGGCTACAGATGTGTCTCTATAAACACCTGTATCTGGACACTTCCACATTTACCTCCCTTCTGATTAAAACATTTATCTTCATTTCCTTTTACTCGTTTCAATTCTGTCATGCACAAATCTTTGATGATCCTCATTAAAGAAGTTAAATTGACCACGGTGTAGTGCTCTTTTCTGATATTCAAGAATTATTGTGAAGGCGAATGGTAAATAATGGCAAATCTACAGAGCTGATGTATTCAGTCTTAGTGTGTGTGCTTTTAAAGTTACATTTTTAAATTTCAAAATGTAAGTATGTGATGTGCTGACATTTATCAGAAGCAAGTGGCTTAGTAAGATGACAAAATACAAGGGCTGGAGAGCTGTCCTTATAAGGCTTTGTCCTTCTTGTGCAGTTATCTTCCATTCAAATGGAGGCTTTTGTTGAAAACTGGGTCCCCACGCAGTCATCCAAACCTTTTCTGCCTTCTGGTCAGATAAGCCATTATGTGTTTTTACACTGACCTTGTAGGGAAGGACATCAGAGGAAAATAGCCTAGGTTGACACAAAGACTAATGTAGTCCCTCAATGGTGTTTTGGTTTTAAAAATAAAAAGCAGCACCTTTAAGTGAAGGGATTGAACCTCAAGGAGGTTTTAGACAGGTCAGCCATGGTTTTATTTTGTTACCAGCAGGGCATCCTTTGCTGTTAGTTGCACAAGATCAAACTTGAAGATCGAGGCAGTCATGTACAGGCTACTTACTGTAACTCCAAGTGAAATACTCAAACTCAAAGTAGCATTTATACATGTCTCCAAAAATAAGATACATTTTTTGTGACATGACATGTTCATTGGTGTCAAGCTACTAAATCGACGTCCCATCACTACCAACTTAACCACATGAAAATACTGATTAAATTCCAGAAATATATAATCACATATTATTGAAACATATAATTACATATAAATACAAACAAAAGTCATAAGGAGGAGCCTATGAGAGTTATGATTAATGGTCATTTACCTTAGGCCTACTTCATCTTAATACGCCGTCTGTTCATGTGTCAACATAGCACTGTATTCTACTACGCAAGGAAGACTTGTCCATTTCTGTCCATACACTTGCTTCTTGGATGTATTATTCTCTAACATCTGCAAACTTCCCCAAATGAATGTAATCCAGTCTAGCTAGTGACTACTGTCATTCACCATTACCACCCACACAGCAGCCGCATGACTGACCAAGTAGTCAATTCCCCTCTTATAACACGAAAATGCAAAATGAAGATAAGATACTCTTCCTGAAAATGAATTCTATTCACACAATGTAACTATTACATATTGCTGTTGTGAACCATGTAAGTATTGCATTTATACAGTAATGATTCTGAATATATGGGGACCAGGCAAAATCTTAAGATAATAATACCACAAGAGGGCAGTCACCACCCATCTGTTTCAGAGCTGTACACAGAGATCATTATTTGGCTCTGACCAGTATGTCTGTCAGTTCACTTCACTGCTTGAGAGACACAGACTAGCATCTGCTACCAGTAAGGCCAATGGTCATGTCTGTTGACATGCAAAGAATAAGTATCAACTGCTAAGTTAACTGATGTGACTATAACCCTGAAAATGGGATAGGCCTATTAGTTTCTCATCACCCTTCAGCTTGTTGTGGGTTGCAGAGAAATATAACATATGAAGGAAATGTATTGTTCCGATACTATAAACCATGTACACAGTATATTAGCATATTGTGGTGGTTAGGTGATTATCTTTTACATAAGGAGTGATGTCATGAGAATCTTGGAACAGCTGATTTAGTAGACAATGAGCTGCGGAGGTGTTTCAGTGCTATGTAGGCCCAACCTAATTAGTATTCACAGTTCCTGCAGTACCACATAAGGGTGCATGAAAATGACAATGTGTGCAGGAGGAGTATGAAAGCTTTTAAAACACTCATTTTCCTTTCAGTTGCTAATGGTGCTCTACAATTTGATAACTGTTCCTACTTCAACACAGTACCAATTAAACTCTGGGTAGAATTGGATTATTGCAGAGGAACAAGATGCTGCACATTTCATTTTGGTACCGTCATCATCTTGGAGGAGAGGCCTTCCTTTACAATCCATAGCCACGAAAGGAGACAACTCATAAATTACAAAAATAAATAGAATTTATTTACATGACTGCTGATGCATACAGATGCAGACTACTAGCACTACTGTTTTAGCATTATCATAAAGCAGGGCCATGAGGCCTGTGAGCTCCCATCTCAGATGTTTTCCCCACAGAGGCATTCCAACGAAGCGCCCACTGGGCCCGTCCCTCAGACTGAAACCATCTCCTGGAGAATGGCACGCAGCTGTACTGGGTTGGCTCGGCCTTTGGTCTCCTTCTGCACCTCACCCATGAGTTTGTTCAGGACCTTCTGGTTTCCTTGCTTAATAGCTCGGACCTGTATTAAAGATTGGTGGTGAGCCACAATTTACCGTAAAGTGAAATGTAACGCGTCAATTAACATACAGTAGGTTGTTATCTTTTCGAACCTAAATAATAATACATTGTGTTTGTATGTATTTTAGTTTCATCTGCAAATCAACATGTCATCATACAAGTAAGTAAGATAACGCGCCGATTTGAACCATCTATCACGTTTGTACACTAAGCCTTTGCATGTTGACTTGTGCTCCACAACGACCTTTGTCAGGTTAGGTTTAGGGATGGCGTTGGTCTCAGCACAATTTCGCCATTTCCCTTGCTTGTTTCGCTGTTCTTGGCAAAAGTAAAGCAGCAGAAACATTGCTTTACTTACAGGTTAGGGTTAAGCATGGTTTTGGTCAGGGCAGAGCAGAGCATTTTGGTGTTTAATGTTTAGCGAGCCAGATAATAGCCTCAGATGATGGCCTCAGCAACAGAAATTCGCCGACAGTGGGAAAACTGTGTGAACCGTGTCACATCACAAAAGTGCTTTCCCCCAGCGCTAAGAACCACGACTCTACTTGCAAAGGCATCGCACCTCAACGCTGAATGCACTGGCGTGATATAAACCTTCAAATGATGACAGTCTGTGCCGAAATCAATGGTGTCCCTGCTGTATCTGTGAGAGGCACTCTGGCCCAGACAGCTGTCACCTGTTCTGGGTGCGTGTCCACCACCCTCTGACAGACCGAGCGGAGCTGGACAGGGTCAGACAGCAGGCCCAGGTCTTGCTCCTGTACGATCTGCTCTGCACTCTTTCCTGGGCTTTTCCACAGCTCTGTGAAGACCTGAAACCAAGACCAAAAGCAGTCGCATTTATCTCATCCCATCAGCTCACACGAGACCAAACCTCTTCTGCACTTACACATGCTGTTGAGTCTGGCGCTCCCTCTGACAAAAACTGATGTCTGTTATGAGTAGTGATCTGGGCCACACTCCCCAATCGAGAGGCAGTGTCACTTACGTGCTTGGCAGCTGAAGAAGAGATGTGTCCTGCCTCCAACAGGTCCAGCAGCTCAGCCAGGGCGTGAGGGGACACTGGGCTGAAAGCAGAACACAACAAGACTAGCCTGGGCCTTGGAACTTGTGAAAACCAGGCAACAACAAGACAGCATTCATATGTTATCATCATTAGCACCTAAGGAGAATCCAGGCAGCGATGATGCATCTCTGACCACTGAACCAAAGCAATCATATAGTCATGTGCACACATACTTGTTATCATACACACAACCTTGTAAACTCACTCAGCTCACATTGATTCATAGTCATGAGAGGAAAACACAATTACATTTATATAGGTTGGACCACATACAAAAAGCTGTAAAACCATTGATAAAGAATACATCTCTTAAAACTCTACACAGTAAAGCTCTCCTATGCACCCCTCAATATAAGAATCTTATTTGAGTGCGGAGAAAAGGTTCTGCGGACGCCACTGGGAGTCTCTTACCTCTGGCTGATCTCCAGATTCTGCTGGTTCAGGGATCCCACCAGCTCCTTCATCACCCAACCAATCACCTTTGAAGGGGCAGCTTTGGTCGACTTCATCACACTCTCAAAATAGTCCAGCAGTTCGTCATCATTCTGTGGTAAAATAAAAAGAAATTAGCCTCAATTAGTCAACCAGCACCTTTGTCCTGCAGCTATTGTTGCAGTAAAACCAAAGGTTAGGCATAGTCCCCTACGCTTACACATTGCCACTGTCAGAGAAACTCAAATAACCTTTACTGCCCCCTGCTGGTACTACTATGCTTGTGCCATACTGCTGCTGTGATGTCTTGTAACGCTAATTTAGCATTCTAGAATAGCTCTAAAATAGATTATATACAGAGTGTTAAAAAACATAGACACTTAAAATCTACAGTATGTTAGGTGGGTATTTATTAAAACTTATTCTCATGATGACTAAAGCCTATGCTATGAAACCCAAAACTGTCACTGAAAGTGATTGCATCGTCAGCAATCCAGAATGGGCGTCATTTGGAGAGCAGGTGGTGGCAAAATAATGAAATGATGTCTGTAAGTTCTATTACACAAAGACTTTTTAATGCATTTTAAAAACCACTTGCTCTACAATGATCTAGAACAGGGGTATTCAATTAAAAGTCACTGAGGGCCAATTTTTCACATTCCTTCCAGTAGAGGGGCCGAACATAGAATCTGCAAAACTGCGAGCAGCACAGTGTTCGAGGTTACGGTGCGAAACAAGTGGATAGCTTTCCAGACAGAACAGATATTTGCGTCTCTATTTCCTAGTAGCCTTAGTATGGTCTATGAGACTGTTTTAGATAGAATTTCACTCTCATGTGAATGCATAGGAGATATATCCCCAACCTGCAGTGTTAATGATCAGAAATTATGCACGGCCACAGATAGCACATATTTGTTTTCATGTTGTTCTGACCTTCTGGGGGGGCAGGACCTTGCCATCCAAGGGCCGTATTTGGCCCCAGGGCCGCCATTTGAATAGCCCTGATCTAGAGTGTAACTTTTTGGAATGCCCCGTATACATAAAGTGGTCACTTAACTGAGAACATCTTACTAGTGAAAGCGTTTAAACCTGTTATTGCATATTGCCTTCAGGACTTCTTTATAGTGTGATATACGTATTATGCATTCAGAGATACTATACAACGTTCATAGTCATTTAAATCCACCATCATCCGAACTCTGATCCCCTTTCTGAACTTCAAAAGGCAGTCTTGACCACCTACATGCCTCAATGGTTGGCAGTTAAGTGCTGGGCTGATTATCTGTTGGGTGTGTGAAATTAAGTGACAGCTGAGTAATATTTCAAAGCATAGTATTCATGATTATGAGGATTCAGATGTTGTGCTACAGGCCCCCCACATTATTCTTCATGCACTCCGTCTGCCGTATCCTTACCACCAGTGTGAAGCTGTGCTCTGGCAGGATGCTGTAGGTCCGCACCAGCCTCTCCCTGCGCACGCTGGGCAGCTCAGGCAGGCCGGCCTGCAGCTGGTCCACCAGCACCAGCTGGGATGAGTCCAGCCCTGCCGGCACGCTAGCACTGTCATACACCCGCAGAGGGGGCAGGTTGGGCTCGGGCATAAACCTGCACACAAAAACACATGACACTAATAAAAACCAAGACTAAGGTACTTTATGAACACACCATCATTTTTTGCTTCATGTGTAGCCATTGCATTATAGCAGTGTTTCCCAACCTTTTTTGTGTCATGTACCCCCTAAGCCTTTTCGTTGTGCCATGAGTACCCCCAAACTCATGTTTTACAGCACCTTCTTTAATGCAGTGTGACTATGCACCATGCATTAGTTAAAATTACATTGTTCCAAGTACCCCCTGTTGTGTGCTCCCGTACCCCTAGTGGTACACGTACCCCTGGTTGGGAAACACTGCATTATAGCACCACCACATTGTCTCTCTGGTTGTAAGGATGATGACTCACCTATAGTCCTGGAAGTCCTCCTTGTCTCTCATTGGAACGGTTGTGCTGCAAACCAAAGCATACATCTTAATGAGACGGTACACATCAATTTATAACCCAATGTTGACATGTTGCTCTCAAAGTGATGAGAAATGTGCAGGCTGAATTTCTTCAGGAACAGCAAGCAATACCCTGAACCTAAAAAAAACTCTTTGTGTAAAAGCATCTTTAGTGTAATAGTGTAATGTAATGTATGGAAACCTGACTGTTGTTGAAGTTATATTCTTCCCATGTCTATCACGTGTAAGCCAAAAAGGCCAAGCTTGAAATGTGTATGTAAAACAGAGAACAGAGAGAGAGAGAGAGAGAGAGAGAGAGAGAGAGAGAGAGAGAGAGAGAGAGAGAGAGAGAGAGAGAGAGAGATTTGTTTACTTTTTCAAAGTGTGTGTGTGTGTGTGTGTGTGTGTGTGTGTGTGTGTGTGTGTGTGTGTGTGTGTGTGTGTGTGTGTGTGTGTGTGTGTGTGTGTGTGTGTGTGTGGACCCATCTGGGGGAGATGCAGCTCATTTCATGGCTCTAATGGTGTCATTCCTC
This sequence comes from Engraulis encrasicolus, assembly GCF_034702125.1. Classification (NCBI taxonomy): domain Eukaryota; kingdom Metazoa; phylum Chordata; class Actinopteri; order Clupeiformes; family Engraulidae; genus Engraulis; species Engraulis encrasicolus. Next base: position 5,413,880 of record NC_085872.1, read on the forward strand.
CAGGTTTGTGTGTATGTCTGCTTGTGAATGGGCTGTGCAACTGTGCAATGGGTGTGTGCACATTTCTTATGAGCCAAGAAGCCAGTTGCAGAACAATCGACCCAGTCCAAATGGCCCAATTTATCATTTTATACAGAATTCCCAGCAAAGCAGAAAAAAAGCCATTACTCCTGCTTATCAACTCTCTGCTGCAACAGGCTACACATCTTAGCCAAAGGTACACAGTTACAGCAAATCATCAAACAAAACCGTGCCGTACGTATTTAATATTTTCATGACCCAACACCTTTAGTCCATAGAAAATGGAACACATGTGGCATCTACATCTCTGTACAAAAGAGACAATAAATGATGGCATGCTATAATAAAAATGTGTGCCACATGGGGTGTATAATAATCTGTGAACGTGCCACATAGATCCTCTTACCTGGTTTTCTGGTCAAAGGCCCGGGTCTCATTCTGCACAGTTCCACCTTGCTCTAGCAGGTCTGTTTGCCTTTGTATCTCATAATCTAATAATGGACACACACACACACACACACACACAAGCACACACAAACACACACACACACACACACACACACACACACACACACACACACACAAGCACACACAAACACACACTTCAGGATAAACTGAAAATGCAAATGAAAGTGAAAATAACTTTATGAGGACTATGTTCAAAGCAGACCACAAAAGTGGCTTCCCAAGTTACCCGGATTATTCTGGCTGGCAGTCATTGCTCATATTTTAGACTGTCAAATGCATTGAACCAGCACGTCCCAAAACAACAAGGCCGACAGGCGGACAACAGATGCGTCCCTCTATGCCAGTTCCAACCTTTTTCCCCCCCAAAACGCCCCGCTGGCCTCCTCCTAACCTGTCAACGCCCACCCCCCTCTGAGGATGTGCTTTTTGTTTATTGGTCATAGCCTATTGCCCATGGAAACTCCAAATAATGTGGCAGGCAGTGAAATGACGAGACAAAGCTTTGTATTTTGCAGTTTAGACTAGGCTATAATAAGGTCATCATGCTTGGATTTGGAAAAGAAGCATCTAATTTCAAATTTCACATAGATCAAGTGGCTACATTACAAATTACCAGATATTATTAGTACTAGGTTATTTTTCAACCTTTAGTAGGCTATCACGCCATTTCAGCGTCATGTGCATGTGGGAAAGAAACTAAACATCGCCAAATAGCCTAATAAATAAATAAAACCGTTTGGGTGAATCATGCGCTATGGGTTCACACTTTGGATGCATTGTGCGCTTAATTTTTTTCAATGCCAGCTTTTTACCGTCAAGGCACAAAGCAGTGAGCTTCAGTGGCAGAGTTTACCAAATGCATACGACTGCAAACGAAGCAAAAGACGCGTTCTGTCCCGTGCTCTCTCTGAGCGCAAGGGAAAGCACCTGTGGGGTCCACGCGCCGCCAGCAGAAAACGACTCTCCCTTGCAATATGCCCGAGAACATCAGTAACACAGCGTATGTGAAATACAAATGGCCCATCTGTGTACTAGTTCGAGAACACAGACTACTCACTGAAACGTAGTGGCAGAATGTTTGCAAACTCACGTTTAGAGGAAGAGCTGTAGCGCTGCTGGTCGCCTGTGAACTTATTACGGCTCCATGTCGTGGAGCGTTCTCCCTTGCAATATGCCCGAGAACATCAGTAACACAGCGTATGTGAAATGCAAATGGCCCATCTGTCTACTAGTTCGAGAACACTGACTACTCACTGAAACGTAGTGGCAGAATGTTTGCAAACTCGCGTTTAGAGGAAGTGCTGTAGCGCTGCTGGTCGCCTGTCAACTTATTACGGCTCCATGTCGTGGAGCGTTATGCAATGCTAACGCCCCTCTATCCGAGCACAAACATCTGTGTGAAATACTGCCTGCCGACTTGTAAATCGTTAATTTCCATTCTGATGAACCAAAATAGCTGCGCAACGCGACACTATCAGCCGAATCGTTAATTTCCATTCTGATGAACCAAAATAGCTGCGCAACGCGACACTATCAGCCGAAGTGTAGGCCTATCACAAGACCGTGAACATTAAGTGACACTCACAGTGGTGTTGGTGTGCTGTGGAGAAGGAACGAAGTTGCCTACCACTGTCCAAACGCAAAACAATGCCGAAAATTGAATGCACCCCTCAGTTGTCTCACAATGCAATCAGCTTAGCCTTGCCGGTTTGGTAACATATCGTATTAGTCTAGGCAGGATTTCTGAAAAGATGCTTATTTAAGGGGCTGAAGGCAAATCTTGTTAATTTTTGGCATACAACTGTTTTAGGGGTATTCAAGGGTGCTGAATCCAAATCTGCCGTATGCCGGACGCAAAAATGTACAGAAATGCCTCAAAACGGGCAAAATCCAATATGGCCGCCGCCACCAGGTAAAAATCTCACAATCGCTTTTCTTTTGGAGCAAACAAGGTATAAATTTTAAAAAGGCATGCATTTTGATGTTTTTATACATGGGGAACCCCATGGTGTCTTCAGATTTAAGATCAGATTTGAAGAAAATGCTTAACTCATTGCCTGGCAGCCATTTTCTAATCGGGGAGCCTTGTATTATCAATGTTTCGTAACATTTTGACTGACCTTTCAAGAGCCACAGAAAATATTTTACAATGCCTATGCCTAAAGCAATACTACTAAAAACATCACTGGACTGTCTTCTTTCAGTTGGAAAAAGAAGTATGTGTTTAACATTTTCTGTTCTTTAGTAATTGGCAGTAGAACATAGGGTGGCGTCACCATAAAGACATGGCTTTTTTAACCCCAGAAAGAGGCCTCTTGAGGAAAACTAGACCTGCTTTTTGCTTTGATGTCAAAGGTCCTATGATAGTGTTAATCTTTGGCATACAGCATTTTTAGGGGTATTGAAGGGTACTGAAATAAAATCTGCTGTATACCAAGGTCAAAAATTCCCATAATGTCTCAAAATGAAGGTTCAAACATGGCCGCCATCACCAGAGACTAATGCACATTTCATTGCATATCTCTTTGATTAAACAATGTAACCCCCTCAATATATTATGCATTAATAGGTTCTCCTATTAGGAGAAGATATTGTTGTGCTATTATTTGAGATTAGAAGCAAAAACATATGTTTATGTCTTAGCCTACATAGGCAATACAGGCAAATAAATAAACAAATAATCACCATCATTTTGGTTAAGGCTAGGTGTAGTACATACAGTGTAAGATATATGTAATTAAATGTTGACACAAGCCATTTAATTTATTGAATCAATCTTTTGCTTGTACTATGGGTGAGCAGCCTATATGGTAGCACCAATGTTAGCTAGCAAACTGGAGCAACTGGTGGCTTTACTGATTGTATAACGACTACTGTTCCATAATGGAAAAATATCACATCAGGATTTATCATTAGTATTACGCCAAAGTAGCTGACATAATCATTATGATCTTTGTACTTTTACATCAGAAACCATGAAATAGCTGAGGTAGCTGAAGAAGTTTCTCCATTATTTTGCTGTATTTGCTCTGGATATGGCATTGACATGTTGTAGTTACTAGTGCTAGTAGCTACTAATGACTCTAGCTTGAAGATATGAACATTCCAATTGTTTTTTGTTGAACCGTGCCATAAGGTTATTATCATGTTAGCTGACTTTTAACCACTGAACTTCACTATGGTTCAGTATTATAAACAAAAAAAAAAAGCTGAAAGCTGGCATTGGCTCTTGGGAAAGTCGCCGGAGATCGCCAAATGACATCATGACATCATGACATTGCGTATGACGTCAAGCATAACATGCTGATGTCCGGAAAATATATCCAAATGGCTAATTTCACAATGGAAAAGGGCTAGCAACTTTTTAGAAATCATTAATCTGATTTAATGATTATTAAATATCAATGCTTGTGAATGATTCCAAAAATACTTGGTGGCCTTTATACGTAACATCCCAAAGGACAAAATCGCCTATTAGGAATTTTCCACTTTGTTGGCATGTCACCGTGACACTATGACCTCTGAGATAGATGGATAATCACACACTATTCAAACACTCATTGCCCTACAACTCTTTCTAAACATTTGCCAGAATGTACAAAGGATCATGCCCTCCCTTCAACAGCTATTGCAATATGCTTTGACACAAAGGATATGCAAGTAACCAGTTCTTATAAAACCTGACTGTTACATGCAACATATTCAATTCATTCACATATTCAGCTCACAGTTCTGTCACTGCGCTCCTCGCTGATGCAAGTTGCCTCTAATTAATTGCGACAGTTTTCTTTTAGAATGTTCACTGAGCTATATGCCTGTATCTGCCTTTAGATAGTTTTCTGGTTCAGTTGGTCTCTGCCTTCAGTAATGATTCTTGAAAGCCTTGCCTGGTCAAAACTATATAAGATCTGGTGAATGTATTTTCTTGCTTCTCATTTACTGCTGGGTCTGCCATCGAATCCATCTGTAATTTCTGTGCTGTAACTCTACTCTTTGACAGCCTGATTGTGCACAAACGTATAGTCCCGTCAGGTGAATTCATTCCATAAGCGTTATAGGTTTAAAAAAAAAAAAAAAAACACACACAAGTACTTAAAATAAAGCGCCTTTGGGCGCGAAACAAAGCTTATTGGATAGAGCTAATCATGGCTGCTGAAAGACATGCACAGAAAAGAACAGTGCCACACGAGTCACAGCTTTGCATCATATGCCAAAAAGACACTACTGAGAGGCTCACTGTCACCAAGGAAAGCCTTCAGTCAGTTGATCGTGTGAGGCAACTCAGGTCAAAATTACAGAATGACAATTTCCGAGAGGCAACAGACCGTTTGAATGCATTATTTTTGAACAATCTTACGAAATTCTCATGGCACAAAAACTGTCGCTCTCTTTATATGAGTAAAGAGAAATTGGAAAGGCTACAGAAATCTGGATTGAAAGAGAACAAAAGTGCAAGCCTGCCTGCATCAAGTACCTACTGTCAAAATGTTAAACTACGAAGCAAAACACCTACAACAGATTGGGCACAATGCATCTTTTGCCAAGACGAAAAGAAAGAAACACTTCATCTTATTCAAGAAATGAAAGTCAGTAGCAGAATACTCGAGGCAGCGAAGTATGACCAATTGTTAAGAGTTCGTTTGGCATGTGTAAATGACCTAACAGCTGCAGATGGAAGATACCATCGGAGTTGTATGGTTAAGTTTACTCGGCGGACCAAACAGTTGGAGGCACACCAGAGCTCAGAGATGGCATTTGTGTGGCTTTGCCAAGAACTCCAACAATTGGCAAATAATGCAGATGTTCTAGATCTTGTTGATGTTTGGAATAGGTACTGTGCAATAGTGTCTGATGCTGAACTTGACATACCACCTTCATTTCTGAGTCGCAGAAGCACTTTCAAGGACAAATTGGCAAGCCATCTTGATGGCATATATGATTTTGTTGTGCTGCATGATCAACCTCGAAATGAACCTCACACTGTGTTGGTACCATTCAAATTTCGCCATATCCCAGTTTCTGCAATGATGTCAGACAAAGCCTTAAATGATGAAAGACTCATCCCATCATTTCAATACCACAATGAAGATATGTTTCTCAGCATGGTTCATGTGGCATTGACAATCCGAGGTGACATGATGTCACATCCCAGGCCAAATGGATTAGACATAAGTGAAGAGCGGGTTATTGACAGCATACCCAACAGCTTGTACATGTTCCTTAGTTTGCTAGTAGGTGGTCAATGTCAGCTTGAGGATGATGAGCCAAATGACGAAAAGAGTGCAGCTAAACAACATCTTAGAATCACCAGCATTGCACAAGATCTCATGTACACTGTCAGTGGAGACAAATTCCTTACTCCTAAGCACATTGGCATGGCTAGTGCCCTACACCAAGCCACAAGATCAAAGAGGTTGGTGAACATGTTTCATCAGGCAGGCCATGTGATGAGTTACAGGGAAGTTCTCCAACTTGACACAGCTCTAGCTAAAATGACACTGCAAACCATGGGGAATGATGGATCTGTTGTGCCTCAAAATCTAGTAAAAGGTCGATTTGTTCATTTCTCCACTGACAATGTTGACATCAACGAGTGTACGTTGGATGGAAAGGGCACATTCCATGCCACTCAAGTTGCTGCCTGGCAGCGTGGTCCAGCAGAAGAAGATCTGCTTAAAACAATTACATTTTCATGCAAAGTAGGCCCCTTAGTCATCCCCAGGGCAATGAATGACATCTTACCTGCATCAAAGAGAGGAATCACAGAGCGGCCATACAGTGGAGTGTTGTCGAACAGCTGTTTTAGTCTGTCATCTGACTATGTTTGCTCTGCCGCACAAAAAGCACATGCTACAGACATGGCATTCATGTTGTCAAGAATGTCACACGATCCAATGCCATCCTGGACATTTTACAATGAAGAGGGCAGCACAGTAAATCCACCCAAAACAACAGTGGGCTACTTACCTATCATACAGGCACCTGCATCAGACCTGGACACACTTAACACAGTTGTTAAAAGAGTCCTCCACGTATCCAAATCCATGGGACAGCACCATGCTGTTTTGACAGTTGATGAGGCACTGTTTCCGAAATTGCTTGAGCTCAAGTGGTCAGTAGAGGAATACAAAGATGTCCTCATACCATGCCTTGGAGGTCTTCACATTGCCATGAACTTTTTAAGTGTAATTGGTCGACACATGGCAGATTCTGGCCTGAGTGAGCTATGGGTGGGATGTGGCTTTCTGGGGGTCAATGCAGCCCAACAAGTCATGACAGGTAAAGGATATGCGCGTGCCATGAGGGTACACAAGATCACACTCCAAGCTCTCTGGCAGCTGTTAATTCCACATCTTTATGTGTACCTTGATGGTGTTGACGGCACACTTACATCTGAGCTTTCAGAGGCCTGTAAATCAATAGATGCATTACACATAGCACAGATGGTTGAAAAACTCAGTAATGACAGATTTCAACAGCCTCTGAAAGACTTCAGAGCATCTCTGGTTGAAGACCCAAATGCTGCGTTCTGGTGGGGGTACATGACGATGGTGAGCATCTTACTTTGCTTCACAAGAGCACAGCGTGATGGGCTGTGGGATCTCCATCTTTACGCCTTCAAACGCATGCTGCCCTTCTTCTTCAGATATGATCATACCAACTATGCTAGATGGGGAACAGTATACCTGGCTGAGATGTCAGCTCTCCCACCAGAAGTCCTCCTTGAGTTCCAGCAAGGAAACTTTGTTGTTAAAGCAACTGAAAGGCGCTTCAACCAAGTATCAGCAGACCAAAGCACTGAGTGGTTGAATGCCACAGGAAAAAAGAGTGGAGGCCTTGTTGGCATCACCAGGAGGGCAACTGCACTAAGTAGATGGACTCTGTCCTACAATTTAAGAACAATCATTGCATCAAAGACAACAGCACTTTTGGGAATGTGTCTGGAGAATGAAGATGATGAGTATACACACAATGAGTGTTCTAAAAGCAGAATGGAAAGAGATGACACAGATGAGAACAGAATAGTTGCATCATTGAATGAGCAAGGTGCTTTTCAGCATGGTGATGATATGTTGAAGAACATAATGAACAAAGACGTTGTTACAAGAGAAATTCAGGAATCTCTGCTCAATGCAGAACAACTTGGAAAAGAACAACTACAGGAATTTGTAGAGAAACGCCTGTGTGAGCCACCAGGTAGTAAATCACACATTGATCTGAGGACACCCATCAGGAGGAATAAAGCACAGACATTTTCTTCACTCTACGAGGTTGTGCATATTTCCAAGGGCAGGCAAAACACAATCAAGACAGATAGGAGCATTTTGCAAAGGCTCATAACAGCTTACAGAGCAGGACGCAAAATCAACCTTGACAACATCCTCCAGCATGAACTCATGTCTATTCCTCTATCTCTAGCATCAACCAATGGTAGCCTCCATTCAACTAACAAATCAGTGATGCTCAACATTCTAACAGATGAAGTACAAACTCTGTCTGAGATCACCCTTTCTAACCCTAGTTCTTTGCTAATTGATGGCCAAGCACTTGTTATGGCACTTGGCAAGCCATCTGACATAACAACCTTTGGTGAATATGCTGGCATGTTTTCTAACACTGTGTGCAAGATGGGTGTTTCCTACCAGAGGGTGGATGTTGTTTTTGATCGGTACCAGAAACAATCCATTAAGGCAGGTACAAGGAAGAAGAGGACACAACGCCACCAGCCAATTCGACGCAAAATTGAAAGTGAATCAGTGTCTTTACCAACAGACTGGTCCAACTTTATGGCACTTGATGATAACAAAGCAGACCTTGCACATTTCCTCTCAAATCATCTCATCAAACACAGCCCAAAGGGAGAGCAGACAATTGTAGTGTCTGGGGGGTTTGCGGACACAACCACTGCCATGGCGTCAGATCCAAGTCTTGACATCTCCTCTTTACAAGCTGATCACGAGGAAGCTGATACAAGACTAATTTTGCATTGCATACATACAAAACTGGACACACTAGTTGTGTCAGCACGAGATACAGATGTGCTTCTTCTACTTCTAGCACACTTTAACAAAATGGCTTGTACTTATCTTTACATGAAGGCTGGTACATCAAAAGTTCCAAAATATTTTCCAGTGCATGAAATTCACAAGGTGCTCACAGTTGATCAATTAAATGCATTACTTGCTTTCCATGCCATCACTGGGTGTGATAGTGTATCTCAGTTTAGTGGGCACAGCAAGAAAACAGCCTGGAAGGTGTTTCTTGATCACCACAAGGATCTTGTTGACCTTGGAACAGGACCTCTAACAGAGAATGCAATCAAAATGGCTGAGAGATTCATCTGTACAATGTATCGTGTTCCAGAGATTCATACCTGTGACAAAGCAAGAGTGAAGTTGTTTTGCAGCGGCCGTACCCAGGAGTCTTTGCCACCGACTTCAGATGCCGCACGATTCCATATTATGCGCGCACATTATCAAGCCACTGTTTGGAATCAGGCCCACATACCTCATCCTGTTCTCCCACCAGTCACTGAGATGGGATGGGTGGAATTGGATGGGACTTTAGTCCCACTTCTTCTGTCTCTACCACCAATTCCCAAAGCATGCCAAGAAGTTACAACTTGTGCTTGTCTCAAGGGGTGCCTCAGCCAACGCTGCAGCTGCAGGAAAAGTGGCATGCATTGCATGGAGTCATGCAGTTGCCACAAACTCACTAACTGCTGCCAAAACACTGGACAGGTGGAGGATGATGATTCGGAGTAAGATAAAATAGTTCTTCTACAAGTAAATTCTTCTCAATATTAAGTTAATTCTTTACAATGACATGAACATGTCTCTTCATCCTCGTAGATTAAGTCTCAATATCTCAATACAATAGGCATGTGGTAAAAATTCTAATAATCAGAAACCTAAATATAGGCCACATATAGATTCAGCAAGATTCTGAAGAGTCTTTCAATAGGGAAAAGGGGAAGGACTTTATTTTAGGGGAAACATGGATTCATATTAAAATGGGCATTGCATTAAAATCGAAAGAAAATTGCTATTTGTAAATATGTATATAGAATAATCTGTAAATAGTTTTATAAATATAAAATACCTAAAAAAAATATAAAAAACATAAAAATACAAAAATATATAGGAGTCTAACTTGTTTAATCAAGGAGATATGCAATGCAATGGCCATTAGTCTGATGATGGCGGCCATATTTGATCTTTCATTTTGAGGCCTTATGGGATTTTTTTAACTTATTATACAGCAGATTTTATTTCAGCACCCTTCAATACCCCTAAAAATGCTGTATGCCAAAGATTAACACTATCATAGGACCTTTGACATCAAAGCAAAAAGCAGGTCTAGTTTTCCTCAAGAGGCCTCTTTCTGGGGTTAAAAAAGCCATGTCTTTATGGTGACGCCACCCTATGTTCTACTGCCAATTACTAAAGAACAGAAAATAGTAAACACATACTTCTTTTTCCAACTGAAAGAAGACAGTCCAGTGATGTTTTTAGTAGTGTTGCTTTAGGCATAGGCATTGTAAAATATTTTCTGTGGCTCTTGAAAGGTCAGTCAAAATGTTACGAAACATTGATAATACAAGGCTCCCCGATTAGAAAATTGCTGCCAGGCAATGAGTTAAGCATTTTCTTCAAATCTGATCTTAAATCTGAAGACACCATGGGGTTCCCCATGTATAAAAACATCAAAATGCATACCTTTTTAAAATTTATACCTTCTTTAGTCCAAAAGAAAAGTGATTGTGAGCTATTTATTTGGTGGCGGCGGCCATATTGGATTTTGCCCGTTTTGAGGCATTTCTGTACATTTTTGCGTCCGGCATACGGCAGATTTGGATTCAGCACCCTTGAATACCCCTAAAACAGTTGTATGCCGAAAATTAACACGATTTGCCTTCAGGGTTCATCTTTTTGGAAAAATGACCCTGACTATATACGTTTGACACACATTCGCTCCAGGCCAAAATGCCTCTCTGCCTCCGCCTTGTGGACACAGGAAGGAACGCGTTTCAGACAGCGTTTCAGACAAGACAGCGTTTCAGACAAGGAATGCGTTTCAGACGGACGGACGGACGGACAGCGGACGGACAGACCCTCTTATATAGATGCTGGGACGCATCTAAAAATCCACACACTTGCTATCTCAACCAAGCGAACTGCTCTGCCAAATGTGTGCCCCCAAATGGTTCAGCACTCATCAAAAGTAGAGTAGAGTAGAGTAGAGTATCGTTTATTGATCCCAGGGGGAAATTAAGGTGTCAAGTAGCATACACACATAAATAAAGACATAAAGACATTGTCCACAAGACATAACACACATATTTACACATAAAATAAAATAATCATATATAGGTCGCTGTTGCATACTTATTGCCAAGGCATCTCTCTCTCTCTATCTCACACACACACACACACACACACACACACACACACACACACACACACACACACACACACACACACACACACACAAACACACACACACACACACACACATACACACACACACACGCACAAATATAAAGTGTAAAGTGTCCACAGTGTTCACATGTGCCTTAGCTAAGTGGCACATAGTAGCCAAGACAAGGTGGCCATAAAGTGTCCAGGAGTGTCCATAGTCTCTTTCCTAGAACAATGTCCATTGTATTCCTTAGAAAAAGAGATGGGGGGTTAAACACACGTCACCCCCTGTGTCACTCCACACACACACACCCACACACACACACACACACACACACACACCAAAAATAAAGTGTACATAGTCCAGGAGTATCAGTAGTCAGGGGGGTTACACACATCGCAAACTGAGTATCTACCCACACACACACACACACACACACACACACACACACACACACACACACACACACACACACACACACACACACACACACACACACACACACACACACACACACACACACACACACACACACTCAGCTGTGCATTCCACTGACAAGGAGTCGAAGGGTAGAGAGTCCACTGGTGTAGAATGCGTCCCTACTGCTAAGACGTAAGACTGTGTGTCTTCCTGTCTGATCACAGCAAGAGTCCCGTCTCTCCCACCCCCCTCTTTACAGAGCGACAGAGGCCATGGCAATCTATCCTCTTTGAGCTCAACATCAGACGAAGAAAAGTCAAGTCAACCTTAAGGGATTAGGACCTTTGTGCGTGCACGTGTGCCGTGCGTGTGTGCGTGCAGTGATGGAGGGGTATAATCACTGGATTCAGATGACAGTGTAGGAGTTTGTATGTGTGGGCTTTTGGAGACCTCCGCAGGCTTCTCCTATCTCTAGTGTGTGGCCGTGGAAGAGCATCAGCAGGCGCAGCAACAGACAGGGGAGGGTTATAGGCTCATTGTGTGCAGTCTTATCTGTGTCTCCCAGTGTGACTGAAAGCATGTGCATAATAATTACAACAGTGAGCTGCCCTTAGCTGCCTGCACCCACTCAGAGCGATGGGGCACCGCAGTCTAATCAGAACACACACAAGAGAGCACACTACAGACTACCCCTTTATCCTGTGTGTGTGTACAGTGTGTACAGTGTGTGTACAGTGTGTGTGTGTGTGTCTTTCATTTTCCTAGTCTTCCATTTCAATATGCAGATGTTTAAACAGCAATAGCAGGTAAATGTAGAGTAAAAGCAAAATTCAATTCCTGAACTCATGAAAACCATTTCCTGGGGTTGCTGCCTGAGTTCAGCCGGGGACATATCTCAATCCTACCCCATCTCTCTCTCCCACTCACTCACTTCCTGTCTCATTCTTCACTGTCTTTGCCATATTAAAGTCAAAAGCCAAAAACATACATTTTAAAAAGTCTGACTCACACCTCATTACAGGCACATTGTTAAAAAATGATGTGAACTACTACTATGTGATTGTATGCAGGAAATAAGGGAAATGGAGTGTTTAAGCTTTGACAACCTCAGGTCTTCTTTCCAGTGTGTGCCCTCACCTATGGCCCTAGCCAGGAATCGGGCACTGTTGATGTTCTTCACTTCAGTCCTGATGCCAAGCGGCTCCCCAGGCATGTGCACTGATACGTTGGCATCCACCCTCAGCTGGCCCTCTGTGGAAGGGGAAAGGGAAATTGTTACCGCCAATCGGCCTACCCCTATATTTCTACATAACTGTAGATGATTGTTAATGACACCAAAGGGCATTTTATTTAGACCAGAACTTGGTATTTCTGCCATCTGATGAGTTTATTTAACAGCATGTGGAGTAAATTGTGCTTGTTCAGTTCATCCTCCCCATTTAACAGGCATACGACTGCAAGTGACACAGCCTCCTCTGTAATAATTTCTATTTTTTCCCGCTAAGTGAATGCTACGTTTTAGTTCAGTCTGACAGCAAAAAAAAAGAACATAATAAAATGTTAAACTTTCATAGATTATAGATTCATGGCACACAAAGTATTCCACTGATTAATTTGTTTATTCTTACATGTCTTGGGCTTCCAGCCCAAATAAACCATGAATTGTGGATTTCAAAAAAATAGAAAACTGTGATGAAATCACCCTTTTCTTCAGGAAAAAAATAAATATTTGGATCACATCAAATCAGTTGAAATATAGTACTTTCTAAATGACATTCCAATCTTCAATATTTGGTTAGGAATCTCTTTGCCTTAATCACTGCCATGATGTGCATTTTTTTCTTTAGCATTGAAGTCAATGGTAGTGGCATTGCATGGGAGTTGTGGAAGCCCAGATATGCCTGATGCTTTGTTGTCAGTTGTTTTTACCTCCACCAAGGAGGCTATGTTTTCCGTCGTGTGCGTCTGTCTGTCTGTTTGTCTGTCTGTCTGTCTGTCTGTCTGTCTGTCTGTCTGTCTGTCTGTCTGTCTGTCTGTCTGTCTGTCTGTCTGTCTGTCTGTCAGTCACCAGGATAACTCAAATACGCATGAACGGATTTGGATGAAACTCTGTGGAGTTGTTGGTCATGACCCAAGGAACAAGTGATTAAAGTGTTGGTGGTGATCCGGACCACGAACCGGAACCAGGATTTTAAAAAAAGATTCTTCACCATTGCTAGTCTAGAAATCTGGACGCCCCTAGTGACCGCAAATTGACAGGGCGAATTATGGCATTGCAGTTTCTAACTCCACAAAAAGAAGGCAGGAAGACTTAAAATAAAAATAGGGTGTAAAATAGTCAAATGAATACTCAAACAGCTTCCTTGGCGGAGGTCTGCACTTTCTGAGTTAATTTCTAGGGTTTTTTTAACTGCTGACCCACACTTCCCTCTTGATCATACCCCATAAATTACCACAACACGTTTTGGTGCTTTGGTGGTATGGGCATTCTCTCAACTCACCAGAAATAAAACCCTCTTGAAAATCAATGGCATGTTATGTCTGGGGAGTTATAATGCCCATACCACCAAAGCACCAAAACATGGTATGGTAATCTATAGGGTATAATTACATTACATTGCATTTGGCAGACGCTTTATAACCAAAGCGTCTTTCAAAAGAGGACATAATCAAGCCAACATCACAAGCAAATACAAAGTGCACAGGAGATATACAGAACAACAAGTGCAGTTGCAAAGAGGGGTTAGTTTTTTTTTTTTTTTTTTAAATAGAGTATAATCAAGAGAGAAGTGTATCTATCTGATCCTATCATCGGACAAGCATCATGATCTTCTGTCTTATCATCACATTATTCCACTGATCAGAAGTAGCAGTCAATGTTTCCTTTCATCTTATTTCATACATTAGCCAGGAGCACCTAATGATGAAGGATTGACTTACACCCCACGATGAATGTAAGGTTCTAGTTTAATACTTAATTGAGGGTTTGTTTTACTACATAACTTGAAAAATAAATCAGTGGTTTGATAGAAAAGAAGCAAGAGTAGAGAGGGGAGAAATATGGGAAAAGGGAAAAGAACTCTTGCCTGACATGTTTCCCCGGCATGTCCCCAGTGTCTGCAGAATGAGCTGCAGTTCCCGGACAGCTGCCGCTGCCTCCTCTCCACAGCTCATCTCAGGCTCCATCACGATCTCCATCAGGCCAACCCCTATAGGCGCACACACACACAAACAGGGACGGTAACACACACAATCAATTACATGCTAAATTAAAAACATGTTTGAGGACCGGCACACAAACACACAGACAATCCATGCTGCATCACCTGCCCTGTTGAGATCAATGAGGGTCTGGTTGTGTGGCTCATCGTGGAGGCTCTTGCCACTGTCCTGCTCCAGCTGGATCTGTTTGATGTTTACGTTCTTGGTCAACATCTGATTCCTCTTGGGACCTCCCAAGTAGCTGTAGGTCAGCTTGCCATCCACTGCAATAGGCAGCCTCTGCTGGGTGATCTGGTAACCTGCCTGGGGAATTATGACATAACAGTAAAAAATCGTAAGTGGAAATCTGTGCATGGTTTCAAGACATGATATTAACATGCAACAGTGAATAAGGTAATTTCAATGGTTGAAAGGGTTATTTCAATGGTTGTGTACAGAGGCAGGCATGGGTGCTTGTGTTTGGAAAAGTCTTCAATGATTTTGCTGCACTGGGGGAACAGACTGTGTACTCTTGGCATGAGCCTAATACTAAGTTTGTCCCCCATCCACACAGACAAACCTAATGAGGAAGAGGCGTGCGAGCATGTGGCCATGGTCTTTCTGAGTCCATTAGCAGCTTGTTGTTACTGTGAGACATAAACCACAGAATGTCTTTCAGACATATCTCTTCCTTCGAAAATCTGTTATATAGCCATCAAACAAAACCATCTGTGAGCTGATGTAAATAATAAATCCATCACTGGCACAAGGGGTTCATCTGTTGTCATGGTAACTGTGACAGCACTAGTGTTAACAGTTACTTTTTGTAACTGAATAATGTCCACATGTAACCATCATTCCCATAATACTCTATACATTATAGAGTGCATACAACATTTATTATTTATTTACTCATTTTATTTATCCTAGACTTTGCTTTTTGACAACTGACTGAAATAATGGATGTATCTTGTTAGTGACAGCACTGATGGGCTTTGTGTTAAACATACTCAATGATTTCATTCTATGTGTAAGTCCAATTGTTGTATCAATTTGTCACTAGCTGTTGGTTGATGAGTCACACTAACGTTTACAGCCATCAGTATTTAGCTTATAGCCTGATGATCTTATCTTCACAGGTTAAGAAATCCTGCTGACTGACTCATCTATATGATGAGTTCTAATCTTAATATCTTAAGATATACTGTTCGTTTCTAAACCAAGCAAGTGATTCTAAACCAGAGTGCCTCTCTGTCAGGAACGATGGATTTTACGGACTCAGAGATGGATTCTTGTGAAAACCGAGCAGCGAGAAAAATAGATTACCATCTAGTATTCTGTGTGTCTGCTTGAAGTTGTTGTAGTACATTTTTGCAATAGATTGCATCACCTTTTCTTATTTGGAGCTGAATTTGGGAAAGAGGAGGCAAGCTCTGCTCTGAATGTAAGCTCTGTTCAACAGAGGATCCTATTGAGCTGCTGGTATCACACATGCATACCTCTTTAGCAAGGAGATATGATATGTGTGTTTATTGTTGCTGGATTGACAGAATTGCTGATTTTACATTTGTAAATGTTTGCTTCAGTAATATAATCCAACAGCCTAGATTTAACTTTGCTAAACAAACTTGATGAACTTAATTGTTTATGTGGTTGGGATTTTACTGGGATTTTAAGTTAATGTTAAATTGCTTTACGTCACCCTTTCGGCACCCTGTTAGATCATGCCCTTCAACAACTATAACAAGACATGTGAGCCTTGTAATGAGGCATTTGGCTAGGGAAATATTCTTTGGGATATTAAAATAGTCTGGCAGTGTTAATGTCGAGATTTGAAACATATGTTGATATCGTTGGCACAGGTTTTAACAAGGTTTGACAGAGTTTTCTAATCATACGAAATATGAGAGAACTGCAAAACAGATTTCGTATAAGTTTTGCATCAGTAAGTTAGTAGCCTAAGGGAAATAAAAACAAGGAAGGTTTTAAATCATTCAGGGGACACTAGATCTGTTTCCTTCCTTGGTTATCTTTCCACCCTAATCACACAAATAAAGCTCTTATGCCAATGAGGTTTGAAAGTGTCTGATTTCATATGAAATGACATCATTCAAAGTAATGATTACGGCACTTCTTTATAAGGATGTCACTCAGCACTCAAACTACACAATAGTTAGTTCTGCCTCAGTGTCAGAGAAAGCTGAGGAACACCTCCATCTGATTGAGTTTTTCAGTATGCATGTCAGCGTACATTATATTTGTGTGTAGTCTACTAAGTTATTCAGGATTCTCGTCATTGCAGGGAGGATGGGGGAATTCATATTCATCCTAATGCCATGGAGCTGATTCCTGTCAACATCTTTTTCTTCCACAGACATATTAATTAGTTCTGAGAATGGAAAGACAACAGGTGGACTCACGGGCATATCTGCGTAAAAGTAGTGTTTCCTGTCAAACAGGGATTTTCTGTTTATGGAGCAGTTGAGAGCCAGCGCTGTCATCACTGCAGCCTCCACACATCTCTTATTCAGAACCTGAGGAACAGAACGGAAGCGATTGAAGGTTTTTTTTCATCACAAAACTGTAGATTGTCAAAATACAAATCAGTCCACAAATAATCTAAATCAACTTGCCCTGCATACTTACTGGCAGTGTGCCTGGAAGAGATGCATCGAAGAACGATACGAGTGAATTCGGAGGTGCCAAGAACCTCACTTCTGAAGCAGAGAAAAGTTTTGACAAGGAGTTGATCTGAGCATGGATCTCCAGGCCAACCACCCCCACCATCCTTTGAGGAACACTGACACTGTAAAATAAAAATTAAAAAATGTGATAGCTGTCAAAGCCTGTACGCTCTGCAGCCTGCAACGTCGGAAGGTTAGCCTGAGTTGAAAAGCAATGACATTGAAACTTGCCTCTTCTTTTTGGTTTTGAGCTGACTTTGATAGAGACGTATGCATGTGCTGATTCTTCTTCTCCTTATGCCATTAGACATCATACTTGAAGAAAAACAAGAAATGTGTTTTACTTTGTTGACGTTTTGTATCATGCTTCCCAAGCCTGCTGAGGTAGCCGCCATGATTGTTGAGTCCTGGGGTTATATGGGAAGTGAAGTTTCTGTACGCGTTAATGTCGCCAAGCCAGATATGGCCGGGATCTTGAAAAAATACGAGCCCCACAATGCATTACAAAGACACGCCCCAGTTTCACATATATATTTCCGGTGCTGTGACGTCACGGCGGAAGAAACTCCTGTTTAGGAAATTGTTGGGACTAGTGGCGGGAGTTCTACGCGTGTTCGACTACACTTCGGATTTACTAATTTCCCCGTAATATTCCATTTTCATTTCTCGACTATGGGCGATCATTTGCAAGAGAAGTCTCAGCTGAAAAGTGGCGCACCGGTTTCTCTGAATGGCGACAGCAAACTCGTTGAAAAGCACGGCAGCGAGGAAAATGGACACGACCATGCCGCATCAGGTGTAAACGGTGGGCAAGAATACAAAAGGTATACATTTAGCCCCCAACCTACGCTCGAGGACATACGCCGAATGCAGGCAGAATTCACAGACGAGCGGGACTGGAACCAGTTTCACCAACCTCGAAACCTCCTGCTGGCAATGGTCGGTGAAGTTGGAGAAGTGTCCGAGCTCTTCCAGTGGCGTGGAGAAGTTCCCGAGGGCCTACCGAACTGGTCTGATTCCGAGAGAGAACACCTCGCACAAGAATTGAGTGATGTCTTGATCTATTTGGTGGAGCTGGCAGAGAAATGCCACGTCGATTTGCCTCAAGCTGTCCTTCGTAAAATGGCACTGAACCGCTTGAAATACCCAGCCAGTAAAGTTCATGGATCAGCCAAAAAGTACACTGAATATCAGGAATAGACCCACAGCAACCTGGACAGGGTTCCTCTGAACAATCAAGTGCAGTGAAGTCCTACACAAGTTGCTCATATTTTATTTTCACTGGCTTAACGCACTTTACTTGGTAATTGTTTTATTCAAGATTTTACTTCAGCCTGAGCGAGCTACTGCCGAAGTTGTTATCTATGAGGCGCCGCCTAGCCAATATGTCAGGAATTGCATACACATCACCGCTAAAAGCTTGCACGTACCTTACTTTTCCTCGCACATCACCGCTAAAAGCTTGCACGTACCTTACTTTTCCTCGCACATCACCGCTAAAAGCTTGCACGTACCTTACTTTTCCTCGCACATGCACCCGAAAGGTTTGCACGTACACTGTTATTTGCTTGCACTCGAACAGGAAAACGTTGTGCATACGCCACATTTTCATGCACGCAGTAACAAAAATCTCACACACAAACTACTTTGACCTCGCACACACACCACTTTTGCCTCTCACACATACACACATTACACTCATACACACAATACTTTTATTTGCACATGCACGCCAAACGCTCACACATAATTAGACTTTACTTCGCACATATCCCACTCTTCTATGCACATACACCCTTAAAGCTCGCACACATACCAGTGTTACTACGCACATGCTTGACTTTTCCCTCACGCACATACCACTTTTTTCTTACACATCACTACCATTCAAAATCGAGATTTCAGATGGTGTTTATGACAGGGAAATGGTATGTGCGCGACGACGTTAGTGTTGTGTGTCTCTGAGAAAGTGGTGTGTGTGTGTGTATGTAAGTTGTAGTGTGTCACACAAAAAGTGTTGTGTGTGCGAGCTAACATGTAAATTAAGGGCCGAGCTCCGCCCAGGTGCCAGCTCATTATGCAAATGCAGACCGAGTAAAGAAAACATTGAATATTCTGACCATTCTGAACGTTACCCTTCTATTATGTAAAAAAAATATATATATATAAATAATAAAATGAATGGTGATACAGTTTCAGAAATAAAAATATTAGCGTCCACTCAAGACAGGAAGTGAAAAAACAACAACCGGAAAACCAGCCCAACCCACTTTCTTTGCCTGAACGTGGGTTGCTCGCACATTTAACGGACTGACGAACGGACTTCGAAATGGCTGCGCATACCAGGGACAGGGACGCCATGTTAAATCAGGCTATAGGGCTTTTAAACACAATTATAGATTCTCCTGGAAATTCAGGCGTTAACATCCAGGCAGGTGTTAACAATTTAGCTCGTTCTAATAATTCGACACCAACACCATCAGCAGACTCAGAGGTGGTGGCCCCAGTGGATCTTCTGAAGAGTGCATTGACCTCATCTTGGACCGAGTCTGCTGATGGTGTTGGTGTCGAATTATTAGAACGAGCTAAATTGTTAACACCTGCCTGGATGTTAACGCCTGAATTTCCAGGAGAATCTATAATTGTGTTTAAAAGCCCTATAGCCTGATTTAACATGGCGTCCCTGTCCCTGGTATGCGCAGCCATTTCGAAGTCCGTTCGTCAGTCCGTTAAATGTGCGAGCAACCCACGTTCAGGTAAAGAAAGTGGGTTGGGCTGGTTTTCCGGTTGTTGTTTTTTCACTTCCTGTCTTGAGTGGACGCTAATATTTTTATTTCTGAAACTGTATCACCATTCATTTTATTATTTATATATATATATATTTTTTACATAATAGAAGGGTAACGTTCAGAATGGTCAGAATATTCAATGTTTTCTTTACTCGGTCTGCATTTGCATAATGAGCTGGCACCTGGGCGGAGCTCGGCCCTTAATTTACATGTTAGCTCGCACACACAACACTTTTTGTGTGACACACTACAACTTACATACACACACACACACCACTTTCTCAGAGACACACAACACTAACGTCGTCGCACACATACCATTTCCCTGTCATAAACACCATCTGAAATCTCGATTTTGAATGGTAGTGATGTGTAAGAAAAAAGTGGTATGTGCGTGAGGGAAAAGTCAAGCATGTGCGTAGTAACACTGGTATGTGTGCGAGCTTTAAGGGTGTATGTGCATAGAAAAGTGGGATATGTGCGAAGTAAAGTCTAATTATGTGTGAGCGTTTGGCGTGCATGTGCAAATAAAAGTATTGTGCGTATGAGTGTAATGTGTGTATGTGTGAGAGGCAAAAGTGGTGTGTGTGCGAGGTCAAAGTAGTTTGTGTGTGAGATTTTTGTTACTGCGTGCATGAAAATGTGGCGTATGCACAACGTTTTCCTGTTCGAGTGCAAGCAAATAACAGTGTACGTGCAAACCTTTCGGGTGCATGTGCGAGGAAAAGTAATGTACGTGCAAGCTTTTAGCGGTGATGTGCGAGGAAAAGTAAGGTACGTGCAAGCTTTTAGCGGTGATGTGCGAGGAAAAGTAAGGTACGTGCAAGCTTTTAGCGGTGATGTGTATGCAATTCCTGACATATTGGCTAGGCGGCGCCTCATAGTTATCGTTTGGGTTCTCTCGCTAGTATTTTTAATGACTGCATTGCAGATGGTATGTTGCTGTAGTTGGTGGGAACATTCGGAGTGCATGGCTCAGTCAGACTTTCTTTTGGAACGACATAACAAAGCATCGCAACGTTGTTTCTTTTGTTTTAAGGATGTCTTTGTAAAGTCAAAAGTTCAAATTGTTGCCTATGTAGGCCTACAGTACACATTACCCTGTATCCATGTCACGGTGAATATACAATTATGTTTTGAGAGAATGTGTCCTGTCTTTTATTAGACTACTCTAATTTTGTGTTTTCCCAGGGCTATTCCTTGGTTCTTATATGGTGAACTGTGTTTAAAAAACTGAGGTGGACAGGGGTCACATCTGCAGTATTCTGCTTTTTATTATTATTTAATTTTTTTGGTGATGCGCCAAGTCTCTTAAGCACATGTGGTGTCATGTAACGTTACAGAAAAGCAAAGCACAGCTCAATCTGAAGAGAGGGTAAAATGGGTGTAAAGATACTAGCATGACTGATGAAGCAAGCCACACCTACATGCATACTAAGAGGGTATACCTTTTTTTCTTAAAGGGACAGTTTGGTCAATTTCAACATGCAGTTGTATTGCTCACGCTACCCTTGACTTGTCAGTACTTGGTGATGCCACATTTTTCGGCTCAGCCCTTTCCGAGATATGAGCAATTCTAATGGGGGCAGCGTTTGTTTACATTTTTAAAAAATGAAACATAGGCCAACTCCAAATATTTTCCCAAAAGGTACTGCTGTTTGCTAGTTGTCTGCTGATGTTTTATAAC
Source organism: Engraulis encrasicolus (assembly GCF_034702125.1). Taxonomy (NCBI): domain Eukaryota; kingdom Metazoa; phylum Chordata; class Actinopteri; order Clupeiformes; family Engraulidae; genus Engraulis; species Engraulis encrasicolus. Next base: position 5,435,572 of record NC_085872.1, read on the forward strand.
CTTTTGGATGTTTTTGGGAATAAATACAAATGTTTTTTTGAAATGTAAACAAAGAGCTGCCCCCATTACAATGACCAGGATCTCGGAAACGGCTGAAGAAGAAGAAAAAAAAAATCTCAGGCACTGACAAGTCCAGGGTAGTGTGAGCATTACAACTGCATGTTGAAATTGACCAAACTGTCCCTTTAAAGCCCTTACCTGTTACCTCCTGTGCCCAAGACGAGCCGTGCTCAAGAACCACTGTCAGAGAATGCATGCATGCGGCCAGTAACCTCCATACTAGCTACTGCGCCATGGGGGGAAATGAGAGCACCTCGAAATTACCTGTTTTTCTGGTCTTAATTGACATATGTGTGTTAGCAAAATGAACATTGTTTCATTCTATCAACTACAGACAATATTTCCGAATATCAAATGAAATTTGATGAAAAATGATTGTCATTTAGAACATTTATTTGCAGAAAGTTACGGTCAAAATAACACAAAAGATGCAATGTTTTCATACCTCAAAAGATCCAAAGAAAACATGATATTCACTTCAAAACAACATGATAGTAATGTGTTAACTCAGGAAGAGTTAAGAAATCAATATTTGGTAGAATAAGATTTTAATCACAGCTGTCGTGCATCTTGGAATGCTCTCCACCAGTCTTTCACATTGTTCTTGAATGATTTAATTCCACCCCATGTGCAAAGATTCAAGATGCTGAGCTTTGTTTGATGGCTTGTGACCACCTCTCTTCCTTTTGATCACATTTCATGGGGTTTCCCTCGTCAGGCCTGGAGATTGGGCTGACCATGACAGGGTCTTGACCTGCTCCTCCATCCACACCTTGATTGACCCAGCTGTGTTGCTTGAAGCATTGCGGTGGCAGATGGACACTCCCAACTGAGATCACTCCCGGACGTGTAGCCCCAGGTGGTTTTATCACTCCCAGACGTTCGATCCCACCCGATTATATTTCACGTATTATCATACACTGCCACATACAAGCAATTTAGGGTTAGGTTTAGAGTTAGGGTTAGGGTTAGAAACAAAAAACTAACATCAAAAAGATAACTAGCTCCGTTATATGGCGGTGGGCTCGATAGTCTGGCTAGTGGGAGCGTGCCGACCGGGGAGTGATTGGGGTTGGGAGCGACAATCTGGGAATCAAGCATTGTACTGCTGATAAAAACAGTCTTCTGAGTTCAGGGTCATTGTCAGAACAGAAGGAGACAAGTTTTGGTCCAAGATGACTGTGCATGTGGCTTCAGTAGCGCACCCTTCGCAAAGATGATTTGCAAACTAATTCTAGTCTTGCTAAAGCTCTCTCTGAAAATCTCCTATCCTTGGCCAAATGTAACATCCAATCTAACATCTGGTCAACTAATTGTTATACCTGGAGAGGTCTACAGACCACAATGTCTTGCTCCTGCTTTGAAATTTAGCAGAGAACAGGTGATTATCTGAGAATGCTTCAGCAAGGCTGGAATTGGTCAAATTTAATCTCTGCAAGGGGCGCGCTACTGAAGCCACAAACAAAGTGATCTTGGAAGAAAACTTGCTACCCTCTACTCTGGCAACGTCCCCCAACTCTTAGGATTGTCTTTTTTTAGCAGAACAATGCTCCACGCCATGCAACTTGGTCAATTAGTGTCTGGATGGAGGACCACCAGATCAAGACCCTGGCTGGATCTCAAATGGTGCACTTGTGCACTTCGGGCACTATGTTTCAGTGCGTAACTAATACGGCATGCGCACTGAAACATGAACACTAAAGTGCACAAGTGCACCATTTGAGATTCAGCCCCTGTCATGGCCTTGGTCCCATGGAAAACCCCAGAAATGTGATCAAAAGGAAGAGAGGTGATCACAAGCCATCAAGCAAGCTCAGCTAATCAAATCTTTGCACTGGGGGTGGAATTAAATCATTCAAGAACGATCGGAAAGAATGGTGGAGAGCATGTCAAGATGCACAACAGCTCTGGTTTCCAACACATGTTATGTTGTTAAAGTGAATATCATCATGTTTTCTTTGGATTTCTTTTAGATATGAAAACATTGCATCTTTTGTATTATTTTCACCATTTGTAGCTTTCTGCAAATAAATGCTCTAAATTATGATATTTTCATTTGAGATTCGGAGGAAATGTTGTCAGCAGTTGAAACAATGTTTATTTTACTGACACACCTGCCAATAAGTAGTAAGACCAGAAAAAAACGTGTAATGGCAAGGTGGTCTCAATGTTTGCCAGAGTTGTAGATGCTGTTATGGAGGCCCAGCCAAGTGTAGAACTAACATATTTATACATTATAAGACTAACATTTTTGTTAAAAATAGCATTTGTTATTGATCCTCTAACATTTACATTTTCTGAGCCAATGTGATCGTCTGGAGTGAGCCATCACCAAGCCCACAGGCATGCACAGATAGGCATGAGGTGGTGCTATAACACCTGCTCCTTTGCCCTACTGGACAAAAAGTACCCTATTTTGAAGTTTATTTGTTAATTTTGAAACATTTCACTGCAATGTAATGTGGTCCATGTTGTCATGATTATCAACAAATATTAGATCAGGGGTTGGCCATTTACGACCCTTGAGGCCGGCATCTTATCGGGCCCTCGATATAATTTAAATATTATGCAGTTTCACTTGAATGTGACATATTTTTTAAAGACATCTTATAAATTACATGTGCAATACAAATAAGTTATATTTTCAGGGGACCTAGTGAAGGTGGGGTCTGTTGTAAAGGTGGCCATATTCAATATATAGGCCTAAAGTACAGGGGGAAATCCTGGTTTGTGTTCATATATTTGAAGTGGCCCACAAATAAAAATGGTTCCCCACCCTTGCATCAAAAACACAGTATCCAAACTTATCCCAAAAACACTATCCACACTAAATGATAAAAAGCATGTGACTATGCAATATACCGTAGGCTAGGGTGACCAGATGTCCCGGTTTAGGACAGGTTTGAAGTTGTGTGACCCAGGTCCCGAGCAAACTCTGTCGGGACACAAATATGTCCCGGTTTTGGCCACCCACTACATTGCGCTATGTCTATCAGGGTAAATATATGGAAAAGATTACATGTTTACCTGCCACAATTAATGGTAGCCAGCGCTTGAATAGAAAGTCTGACAGAGTCACTTGGATTTGTCATTCCGCCCTCTAAAATTGATTAGAATGCAGGAAATTGCATCTAAAAAATACAAATTTTCCTGGGGGAGGACCCCTAGACCCGCCTGCCAAATATTGTCCTTCAGTCACGCACGAAGTGTCCCGGTTTCAGACTACAAAAATCTGGTCACCGTGGGCCTATATCCTCTATAGCCTAAGGTATAGAGGTAAGTTCCACGTGCCCCTCAAGCTCCTGTCCCCAAAATGCACACCACTGACCAAGCCTGTAAAGAAATGAGAACATTTTACTCAACGTTTCTCAAACAAACAACAAAATATAACTTTCTAATTATATAACTAGAAATCATATGAGATTTTCTGTACACTCGTGGGTTAAAACAGGTATAAATAAGATAATCAAATGAGTTTGGGTAGCATATGTGGGAGCAGGTGAATAGTCTTCCCCATTTATCTAGTCTGAATCCTCAACTTTCTCTTCATCTGCTCTGTCTCGGTTTTCCTCAAATTCAATTTTGTAATGATTCACACAGAAGCTCATGTCACATGTAGTTCATTTAAATTTCATTGATGTCTGTTTCGTAATTACTAACAGTTAGGCCTATATAAAGATTCTAGGTGAAGGCTTATAGTTGAGTGAAAATGTTTGGCCCAATCTTGTTCCTCCTATACAGTAGAGCATATAGTGACATTACTGTCTCTGTGGGAGCAGTGTGCCGACTAGAGGCAGATGTCAGTACCCACTGCAGCCTGTTTCCTGACAGTGATGTCCAGATGGAGACGCGGCCCTCTCTGATGTGTTTGATGCTCATGGTCATGAGACAGGCTGACAGGCCCACTGCAGCTCCCACTGCAGCTTTGATTTCTGCAGGGAGATGTCAAAATCAGACAAGCGCATGTCACATAGTAAATTGCTGGTTGATGAGTACCTCTATAGCTTGCATACAGCTCTGGAAAAAATTGAGAGACCACCTCGAAATTACCGTTTTTTGTGGTCTTACTACTTATTGGCATGTGTCAGTCAAATGCACTACATACAACATTTCTTCCGAATTTATAGAATGAAATAACAATGTTAATTTTACTGACACACATGGCAATAAGTAGTAAGACCAGAAAAATTGGTAATTTCGAGGTGGAGTTTTTGCCAGAGCTGTATGTGTTGGGTAGTTTTTGTTGTGGAAATGGGTAAATGCCCCCCTGTGCCTATTTGATGCAACAGGGAGGATGAGGTTTGATGCAACAGGGAGGATGAGGCAATGTACCATCAAACTCAGTGCTCCCCAATACGTAACAGTGAGAGTGTCTATTTCAGAAATCAGGTTATGACATGTTATGACATGACACTGAGAGAAGAGGTGAAGCTAGCAAACAGACAGGACAGGATGAAGTGAGGAATGCTGCAGCTAACCGGGAGAAGTCCAGTGCAAGGCGTTATGGGCCACATGGCACAAAGTGGATAGGTATGACATGTGGCATGGAATATGCAATGAAATCATTCATGTATTATTTCAAGAAATGTGAAATGGGCTAATTAATTGTCCCAACAAGCTTGGCCAAGACACACGTTTGAGGAGCAGATAACCTACCACCAAATAACTAAACTCCATGTGCTTATGTGTTCACATGTTCTGAAGGTGCATTTGTCTTAGACAAAGCTGAATCAGCATGTTGCACCATTCAGATGTTGATTCGGGGCACTTTCAGATGCAATAACAATTATGCAGAACATGAATGCCCTGTTGGAAAGTGATTTAACAAATTTAGTATTGATACCAGGGCCACTGACAGCTTTGGTCGGGCCCAGGACGAAGACATCTGACAGAGCCCCAAACCCAATTCATACTGTGTAATGATCATCCAAATCTGGGCCCCTTCTCTCCCTGGGCCCGCTACAAGTGACCCCAAACCCCCCTTCCATATGCTGTCATTTTTCAAACATCTATATTAATTCAATTTCACGTTAGCAAAAGAATGATGCAGTCGCCTGGTCTTACCCCCGTATAGACAACTGAGTTGAAGTTGCATATGGCAAGGTCAGGCCAATGCAGAAGCGGAAGTTGTTTATCAGCAAATAAGTTGTAGGCTATATTCCTATATCATTGTAGTGTTTTAAGGCCTTCTGTAGGCCTATAATAATAATCCACAAACATCGGATAAATGGCAGCATAATAGGATCTGTACAGACACCTGATGAAGCTACTCTGCTTTGATGTTATGCAGTGAGAGAACAACCAGAGGGAACATGACCAAAGCACATTAAGATTCACTGTGATTATCTGTTTGTTGCAGCCTGCACACTGTTTGATTTGTGATCGTGTTTCTCTTGATGAAGTGTGTGTATGTGTGTGTGGGTGGGTGGGGGAGGGGGGAAGCATGCCAGCAGCCATTTCTGAAATTGTTTTGGATCTGGGGAATTGTTTAATTTTTTGTATTCCATTTTATTTATCTATATATCTTATCTTGCACGCCTTATCTGCTCTGGTTTTATTGCAATGTGTCTTTTTATCTTGCCTGTGTTTCTTTTATTACCGCCACAATGTGTGAATTACAAATAGTGCACTTGGAGAAACACACATTGATCAGCACAACTGGACAGAGCAGCATACTCCGAGGCCTTCCCCGGAAATGTTACATTAAGGGCTTGCTGTTATTTCCAGAAATAGCCATGCCTTAAGCGCAGAGGGAGTGGTTGCATTCATACAGACTAAATCAAATCAAGCTGACAGGCTGATCAAAGGCCCTTATTGTATGGATGAAATTGGACCTTCACAGCTGATGGTTGTGCCTTGGCCATTCCCCCAGGCTTACCCTAGCTGGGATATTTTTCATCTTGAGCAAAGGGAGATTGTGCCACACTGCCAGCTGGACTGTTGACTGGCACATCAATAAGATGAGAGTTGAGGGGCACTGTCTCACAAACAGCAGAAGAGAGTCTGTGAAAATAGCATGCCTGGACAATATTTATTCCCTATCTCACCACATTCCTTATTGCTTATTCTCTGGGGATATTTCATAGTGTCTTTTTCTTCAAACAAAACCACCCAGTCTCAGGATATCTGAGTGAAAACATTTCAATTTGTTCAGTTCCTAAGTAACACCAAATTCTTGCTCTGGTTGTGCTTCTTGGGCAGGAGACCATGACATGTATGTAGCCTAGTGCTGACTGTGAGGACTGCCGTTTGTGTAGGAATTCCCATAGAGTGCTAAACCACATCTGTGATCACAGCCTGTGTAGTTGTCGTACCAGTGACATCCACTGGGAGGAGCCATGGTTCTCTCTGCCCACTCTGACAAAAAAATGAACAGCTCTGGTGAGCAAGATTGTGCAATGCGAACCCACTCTTTGTAGATGTGAAGCTATCCCTGTCACTTGTGTGATCACAGTGTTGAAATGTATAGAAGCCTGTCATAGTAGCATAAGACAGTGATGGTGTTCAAATTCCTTGAAAGACATCTACAGACACATGAGACAAGGCCATTAAAATACATTACACCTCAAAAGGATTGATTTTGAATATGTTTATTCAAGTACAACATTAATAAAACTGAAAACCACTACTGTTAGTGGCAAACAAAGTCATTACGGCCTCCTGGTTGAAGCCACAGCCCCCCACAATAACTCAATGGAGGGACAGAGTTCAAGAACTGTACCATATGGAACATGTTACTGCACTTTTACAACACAAACTAGAATTATTTATCAATAATTGGACACGTACTGCATTGCATCTTCACTTAACTATCCCTTTCACTCTATTCTCTCCTTTCTTTCTCCTTTTCTCTCTCTACACATATCTTTCTTTCTTTGTTGTGGATGTGTTTGTATCCCTGGTTGAAATATGTAAGAATGGAGATGTAGTGATGCACTGTATGACTATGGAAATCAAAATAAAAAGAAGTTCAAAAAAAAAACTGAAAACATCACTCAAAACTCATGTAAATCATCTGATGCTGGCTGTTATACGTAAAGTCCAGTCCACTCACAAGCCCTTATGTGTTGGAAGCAATTTCCGACACCTTATCACCTAATCAAGGCAATAATTAATTGGGTATTGGAGTGGTCTTGGACAAACGTTTCAGACAAAAGCCGGGCTAGCAACTAGGGATTTGAGTTAAGGTTATTCCACAGCTTCAATCAGCAGCTTAAAGAGAATTAGTCACAAAGTTTTGTCTCTCTTCAATTGGGAAAGTGAAAGCCCATGTATTATGTATTCTGTACTTTCCAATTTCACACCATCTACATGTTCACAATTACAAATACTCTTCACCAAAATGTAGGGTCTACTTTATAGGGGGTAAAGTCATTACTCGGTCTGAATTACTACAAAAGAATTTTGGGTTTCTGTGACATAATTACAAGGCCTTTTTTTAACAAGTATTCTAGAGGTCGAAAATCATCATTTTTTACAGCATATGTTTTGTCATTTTTTGTCAATCTAACATTAGACTATTGTCTGTATTGTTTTGGCTAATATTCTTGAACACATTTCTGTACCCACTCGTGTACAATGTATTAAATGGAAGCCTTACTTGAATAACTTAATTTGGAATTTTAATAATTACACGGCATGACATAATTTGACCATTCTATTTTCACTGCCCTGTAATCTTTAATTTATACTCACATTGCTCACAGCACGTTGCAGCAAAAACAATACTTTTCTCAAGGTCTGCAGTAGAATTTTACAGCCTAGTCTTTTGATTCCTTATTGCATCCGTTTTGTTTTTTAACATTTAGAAACTACACATTTGTCATCAGAGCAATTACGTTATTTCCTACCATAATGCAGGCACGGCTGTGAAAGTCTGTCAAGAAAGATGTTTATCCGACCTGCAGTTGCCTATGAAAAGTTCAGCTTCAGGAGCAATACAGACCGGAGGAACAAGTTTGAGAAATGTAAGTAGGCCTAACAGCAAACAAAATCCTTTTATACAGTAATGTAGTTAGTTAGCCCACACTTTTTAGAGAAGTATGGCCACCTCCATCCTCTTGTGGGTTTCTTCTCTGTCCTGTCCTCTGTGATGGCAGGCTGCATCCCTGTCCCATTATCCCTCTGTGCTTTATATCCACCTCTTCCTGCACCACTGGCCAGCTGCTCCCCCTCATCTCATTTGACAGATGTTTGCTCATCCTACTTTTAGGCCGAAATCCTTCCGTATCTTCTCCACTAGACACTAATAGTGCCTCTCTGGATCTCTCCGACAGCTGAGGGGATGGTGTGGCCATCTATTTCTGTCCTCCTGTGTTTGTGTGGATATCATCATGTCTAACTTGAAGCTGTCAGTCAGGATAAGGTCAGTGACCTCCCATAGCAAACAGTAGTTACAGCCTGGCATGGTGGTGCTTTGGAGTAGCCCTCCCAAAGATCAGATCATACCTCATTAATGTGAACCTGTACATAATGTATACTATATAGGCATGGCCGCACAGGACTGGCCACATACAAGCATGCACATTTTACATCCCACAGATGGACACAGCAAGTGCAGTCATTAATATCACCAGCTGCTGTGGTGTGAATCTACGTGTAGTTCAGAGGTGAGTGAGTGAGTGAGTGAGTGAGTGAGTGTGTGAGTGAGTGAGTGAGTGAGTGAGTGAGTGAGTGAGTGAGTGAGTGAGTGAGTGAGTGAGTGAGTGAGTGAGTGAGTGAGTGAGTGAGTGAGTGAACGAATGACCGAATGAATGAATGAATGAATGAATGAATGAATGAATGAATGAATGAATGAATGAATGAATGAATGAATGAATTAAAAAGTCAGTGAGTGAGTGAGATGGAAATAGACAGAAAGACAGACACAAAAACAGAGGGAGATACTATTGGTCCATATATCAAATGCTGAGTCAGCCAATGGTAACCCCATTAACACGTTTTCCTGCCGGAAAATCAAAAGAAATCCTACAATCTGCTTTTAAACCTCACAAAGTTCTCCCACTTTAGTGGGTCTTCACCATTAATCTTAATAGACTTGACATTTCTCCTCACAGAGAGGGTTGATAAATGGCGAATCACTCTTTGAGAAAACATTTCAAATCTCCTCTCTCTACATTTCTCCCATTTTGCATGCATTTTGACGCTGCGTGCTCCCCTTATTTGATGCCTGCTCTGCATGGCTGTCTCTGTAAAGAGCTGAAGCAGGCCTCCGTCCGCCTCATTAGTCATTTCATCTGTGAAACATGAGTCTGTGATGAATGTTTTTCATTTTGCTCACAGGAAGCCAGGGAAGAGATGCTTCCCTCTCAAGTGCTGGACCTCATTTTACTATTTAGGGAGGATTGATATTACTCAACACAAGGTGACTGGAAATCCATCTGCTTTTTAAGATGGAAGTCTTTCGGATACTTTTACAGCTATTCGCCCTATTATCAAATACAGTAGCTGTTGGTAGCTCATCTCTGAAATGCAATATAATGAAGAGTCCTGTGCATCAAACAACCCATATGTAGTAGGCAGCAGTACTTTCCAAGAGTTGATGATTCATTCTCTCAACTATCAAGTATGAGGTCGCAATCCCAAACAAACGTAGCCCTGGCCTTAACCGAGCGGAGCAAAACAACGCTCATTGTGCCAAGATGAATTGTATGGGCTCAGGGTTTGGCAACACAGGACGGAGGGTGTTCTGCTGTAGGGGGCTGGAGGGCTGCTGCAGATGGTCCGGAGCGCAGATAAATCCTGCTATTAGGACTCCATTCAGGCCAGATAATGCACTTGGCATGGCCCTCCCCACAATCTCAATTGGAGACCAGGAGCTCCTGAGGAGACAGGGGTGGGGGCCAGGGGGGAGGCGGAGGTGCAGCACAGCGGACCTGAAGCCTGCACACGGAGATGGGGGAGAGCCGGCTACATGGATGGGCCTGCCAGGTAAAGAGATAACTAATTACTGCAGGGGCCTCTGTGGTTGTGTGCTCTTGTTCGGCGCCTCCTCTCTCTCCTATTAGCGAGCCATGGAGAATGGCCAGAGCCTGTTCTTTGGCAGCCCTTGTCACGAAAGGGGCATGAGAGGACGGAGGCCCCCTATTCACACCAATGCGTTCCCACAGCTCTCATTCAGGGGCGTCCATCTTCAATGAGAAGGGTGGGGGCGGCTGTGTGTTTCAAGAGGACTCCCACCAATCATTGTTTTCAAACTACTCTGTCACACGGGCACGTTCAATTTCACACATGCACACACACACGCGCGCACACATATACACACAATGCAATGCAATAGTCTCTGGTACCTGTGCCATGGATAAAGTCAGTCAAAAGACTCCTGAACAATAAGACAATGTCTCTCAAATGGCAAATGCATTGTAGTTGTGAGTTATATTTTTTTACTCTGGGTATGCATCGGGGTAAATCAATTAGCATCACAGAACACTGAAGACATGGAACACTAACTCAAGAGTAGAATGACAAAAAAATATTCTAGCCGAGGTCTGTTGGTTACCTGCATTTATCTGAGTCCATAGAATTGTACTTAGAAAAGCTATGCTGTATTTTATACGTAGTTAATTCATCATCTTTAAAAGTTTCTAGATCTTTAAGATTGTTATTATGTGAATGAGCAATGTGTTCACACTGTCAGTGGAAAAAATGACATATCTGGTAGGTTATATCACAAATCCCCTCAAATGACTAAGTTATGAACATCACAAGAGGATTGTGATGAATTCTATGTCTTTAAAGCATGCAGTGTTCCTAGTATCTATAGAAGTGCTGTTTACTGTAATATGAATAGACCTCTGACCTTGGACCTCGTAGGCCATTAATGCACGCCATACCTCCAGCGGCACACTGTAATAGTCATTGAAAACTTAACCTTTAGTAATGCACTGACTTGGTCATTGCCATTCCGGTAACAGCAAACACTGTGTCTTAACAGGTTAATATAAATAGGCCTCTGCATACATGTCAGGAAGATAGTTGACCATGCTGTGTCAAGTTATGATGAGCGCACCACCATGCTTAAAGAGAGAGCTGAATTGTGCTATGAGCAAGCAACAATAAAATCATTGTGGCTTTCTTTGTGACGACTATAATATAAGGAAAACTGGTCCAACCACACAGTGACCGCTGTAAGACTGCTTCAGAAAAACATTGTCATTCGATCAATTCCACCTCCACCTCCACTTCCTAATGGTATACAGGGGAAAGGAAATGGAAGTCAGGGCGAGTAAGGGTCAATATTGATTGCCATTGAGGAAACTGCTGCACTGTATTTTGCTGGATTTCCATCATCAACCTGTGGAGTCTTTGCCCATGGGTTCTGAACTGTTTGTTGATAAGAAGTGTGTGCAGGTGTGAGGGATGCTATAGGCTAGCCTATTGGTCTGTGGAGAACCTATTTGTTTTGTTGATGTGTGTATGTGTCCTCAGTGCTGCATCTGATTACCATGAGTGTTGGCCCCAGGGGTCAGAGCACGAACACGGTCTGGAGCTCCAACACATCTTGATATCCACAATTCAGCAGCAGCCGCAGCAATAGCCTTCCTCCAGTGCCTCTGCCCTTCCTCTACGGGTCGCTGGTCCCAGGGACGTAGCAGCAAATCGTGGGCCCTATGCAATCAGATCAAATGCACCTCCAGTATATGTAACAGACACTGTGTGGGCCCCCTACATACATGGGGCCCTGGTAACTCAGTCACACTTTACGCCCCTGTACGACACCCCTGGTCCTGCAGGGAGGATGCCCACTCATGCTCAGCTCCCCTTGGCTTTCACCCCATGCACTTTCAATGACTCCCTTCCATTACTCATGTAAAATACTGACACACAGGGCTCAGAGGCCAGCAAGAATTGCTCCCTTGCACACTTCATCTCATTGGTTACCTGTTTTGCTCTATTTTTCATTACTCTGTTGCCTCCATGTTCAGTCTTCCTTGCTCTGTCTTTCATATTCTTCCCCAAGCTCTCTCATCACAATTTCAAATTTTATTTTATGTGAGGAGAACAGTTGAATGCAGCAGCAGCAGTTCAAATGAATAAATGAACAAATGATGGGGTGAATGGATATCGCTGCAAATTTATTAACTTTTTAGGAAACCTCTTCTCATCTTTCATTTCAAGTAGGATATAAAATCTGATTATTTCTTTTCAGTACTTTTTAGCTCAGACATATGTTGATACTTTCCTGTGCTCCACAGTGTTGTGAATATGTTCCTTTTGAGGTATCATATAATTTTCAGCACATTGGAATATGGCAATATAAAGCCCGTATACGTAAGGTAGGCTTCAGTTGACTATTTAGCCTCCAGTACCAGAGTCTCTGAAGAAATCTATGTTTCTGTCTTAGGGTTGATATTTATTTTGCTTTTTGTAATTTGTCTGTAAGACTTTCATCACACACTTCATCGATTTCCTCTTCTATCTGAAACTCAAGACCGCTAGGCTACTTCTTCAAAAAACATTATACACGAAGGCTTTAATTAGTTGAACCATCATGTTGTTTATGAAACAATTTGTCTTTTTTTGACATTTGCTCTTTTGATTAAAAATAACCCTTAAATCTTTACAACCTCTACAGTGATGAAGAAGAGAAGAGAAGAGAAGAGAAGAGAAGAGAAGAGAAGAGAAGAGAAGAGAAGAAGAGAAGAGAAGAGAAGAGAAGAGAAGAGAAGAGAAGAGAAGAGAAGAGAAGAGAAGAGAAGAGAAGAGAAGAGAAGAGAAGAGAAGAGAAGAGAAGAGAAGAGAAGAGAAGCTGAGCCTGTCTCCCAGGGAGCTATATCTCTTCTTGAGACATTGCAACATATAGCAGATCTGTCATAATGACCAGCGGGTATTACAGTTTACAAATTAATTTCAGTGCTTTGGTTGATGGGATGATTTCAGCTTTACATTTTCAGTGCTATTGAAAGCCCCACATATATATATTTCCACTTTGGGGATGCAGACAATGACAGACAATGCAACAATTGCATCTTCGTCCGCAACAATAGTGTTAGTTCTATGGAGTTTTGTTTCATTCTGCTTTCATTATCCCCTGGCATAAAAAGCTTCTCCTTCTTGGCAGAATCCTCTCTGACACAGAGCTCTTTGTCTCTCCTCAAAGCTCACTCTCTCTCTTCCAATTCATTCTCTCTCCTCTGTTCCTTTCAGAGCATTCAGAATAGCAATTAGTGTCCAGTGCTTTCCTGGCACAACGGTGCGTGCGTGCGTGCGTGCGTGCGTGCGTGCGTGCGTGCGTGCGTGCGTGCGTGCGTGCGTGCGTGCGTGCATGGATGTGCGCGCACGTGTGTGTGCATGTATACGTGTATGCGTGCCTGCATGTGTGCTTGTGTGCTATGGTCAATGATGGAAAGACAGATGGGGTACAGGCCAATGTACGAATATGCGTTGTCATGGGGCACAGTAACATAATGGCTAAAGGGTGGCTTATATTGTCGGCCACAAGTGTGAACAGTATTATATTTGAACTTGTGCTTCCTGCTTTTCTTCTTTAAAAATACAAACTGTTTGCCCTGATAAAGCTCAATACCAATATTTTGTGATCCAATCCCATACGCTATCAGAATCACAATGGTTGGGTAATCACTGTCTGCTTGGCAAGTAAGTGCTTGGGGACAGCTAGAATACTCACACAGCTTAGCTCCTCAATCACAAAAGCACAAATACGGACTTGTGCACATTCAGGCTCAGAGCGCCTCACCCAGGAAGAGGCCTGCTGCTCTGTCTGACTCTGAATGTGGGTTAGCTAGGCGGGGAGCCCTGGCACTCTGCAGCTCACCAGGCCAACAAACCCACTTTAGGATTCAAGCTCAACAGCACTTTGCATTCCTGCCAAAGCATCCTGGACTATATCAGGCGGTCTCCATTCAAAGCCACTACTAGTACAACTGCTGCAGAAGAATCTTAATGAGTCTCATTCAAAACAACAACAACAACAACAACAACAACAACAACAACAACAACAACAACAACAACAACAACAACAACAACAACAACAACGACTACTATGGCTACAATACAGATGTTGTTGCACCTGCTGGTGGCTATTTACAAAGAACCCCAAGATGAGTAGGGAGATTTTCTTAACCCCTTAGCGCAGAGCCTATATGTTATCACCTTACTGTCACCAAAATTGTAATGGCTATGTCTTAATCTGTTACTTAAGGCTCTCGGTACTGTCATGGCAATGTTGTTATGATGTAGTTGAATATTTTCAGCAAATAGTGAATAGGCCCGCCGGCGACCCCATCTGCAGTAAGAGGCTACATGTCAGTAAAAGCCAATGCTACCTCCACCATCAAATTCTAAGTATTCATTATGACTGTGAAAATGGGCTTTTTGTGCATGAAAAGGGGATCTCCGTCATTTTGAATTTCAAGATTTTTTGAGCTGCAAAACCTACTGTACTTTGGTCATAGTTTATTACTTTGTAAATATTCATGAAAAGATCACATTTGGCAATAGGCAGCACAGTTTGAATAAGCGGCATAGTTGCAATATACTCTGGCCTTCAACTCACATATTGCCAACGTAGTGAAATTCACCAAGTTGGCATAATATACTTCACCAGTTCTCATAGCAGCATTCTCAATATATTTGTATATGTGTATATTCCATGACCTCAGCTTGGGGCCTGATTGGATGGCCCACCCCTCCAGGTGCTGTTAAACTCAGGGTTTCCTTTACAGCATTACATTACATGTAAGATTGTGTTATCTTGGTACTATTCATAAACTTAATTGATGTAATAAATAAGTAATTAATTCCTCTACATTTTTATTCAGACTGTGTGAGGATCTTTTATTCCTGGTCATATATTTTGCTTTTAAATATTACTCCTTGTGATGTGTTTAAAAACATAATTTTCAACTTGTTTCAACTTGTTAGAACCAAGCCAGTTTGAACCTGTTTGAACCCAACCAATTTGAACCAGAGTGAATCACATCGAACCAGGCTTGAACCAATAGCCTACAATGTGGATGACAAACTTCACTGTACTCCATGAACCATGATCAAATTTAAAAGAGCACTTGACCACTAACCATCAATATGGATTGGTCATAAATAACCTCAAAGTAGGCTACTTATTGAAAAATAGTTCGTATTTTACAGAATTGCTTTGTCACATGATGTAACCACATCATCCATGCTGTTAAACGTACCTGCAACAGACTCTAAATGGTATTGTATGGTGCATGATGGCCCAATTCCACAAGAGGAATAACAATGAATCATGCAATTTGACCAGGTGTCAGTTCCTGACAGAGCACATGGAGCAGGGGGACACAGGCACCTACCTGCCTTGTTCATCATTTAAAACACAGAGTTTAAAGCTTGCACTTGGCAGATGCAGTATGTCTTTAGCCGAGTAGGTGTATCTTCTCATTGTTCACCACCAGACAGATTTTCTTTTCAAATATTTGTAGAGGCTTTAAGAAGCCTTTATTAGATAGGACAGTATGAGATGGCGACAGGGAGTGAGTGGGAGAGAGAGATGGGGGAGGATCGGGAAATTATCTCGGGCCGAAATAAAACCCGGGGCCCCGGCATAACAATGCAGTGCCCTACCATTTGAGCCACGGCAGGGCCCAGACAAGATTTTTTTTAAAGGAATTTTAATTCAGTGTGTGTGTGTGTGTGTGTGTGTGTGTGTGTGTGTGTGTGTGTGTGTGTGTGTGTGTGTGTGTGTGTGTGTGTGTGTGTGTGTGTGTGTGTGTGTGTGTGTGTGTACAAACTTTGTGATGCCTCCAATTATATTTAAGTACCTCTCTAACAGCATCACGTCCCCAATCGCCAGTCAAATATTCACAAGGGCCTCACGTTTTCATATTGTTTTTTCTTAAAATTCCCCTTTATAATCTTGTGATCAGTGTGTGCTTGTAGTACCCCAACACCTTCCTGAAGATACAGCAGAGCTCCTTGGCTCACCAGACTGCTTATGAATGGGACTTGATTGAAATGCATGTTGATGCTGATGGATGTGCTGCTGTAATTATGCATCTGTGAACTGGGAAGTCTAAAGAGCCTCATCAAGGACAAGGATCACTCAAACAGCAACACTGCATGCCTAATCAAAAGACTTTGTGTGTGTGTGTGTGTGTGTGTGTGTGTGTGTGTGTGTGTGTGTGTGTGTGTGTGTGTGTGTGTGTGTGTGTGCGCGCGCGCGCATGTGTCTTTGTCTGTGTCTGTGTATGTATGTCTGTCTGTCTGTCTGTCTGTCTGTCTGTCTGTCTCTCTCTCTCTCTCTCTCTCTCTCTCTCTCTCTCTCTCTCTCTCTCTCTCTCTCTCTCTCTCTCTCTCTCTCTCTCCCCCCCCCCTCTCTCTCTGTCTGTATGTGCAATTGTATGGCCTCTATTGTAGGCATATATGTAGTGTATGATTGTGGCCTTATGCAGCCGAGACAAAGAAGTATGTTATCATTGTATTCCTAGTAGTCAACATTTGCAGTCACATCATTACCATAGCTGCAAAATGGTGTCTTTCTAAACTGTACTGGGACTCGTTTTTTTATTTTGTAACAAAGTGGGTAAATTTACCCAGTAATAAAGAACAGGGACCCAAATAAATTGGAGACAAGATGCGGTTTCAAAAAGAGGCCTAAATAGTTTTTGTTTGTCTGTTTTTATTTCTCTTTTATTCCCCTGTACACTCAAAGACAACAAAGAAAGAAACAAGAAACTAAAAAAATAATGGGGTAGAGAAAGCTGTGCCTACGCTTACAGCTCAGTGGTTAAACCCACACCAGCCAAGAGGGTTGGCTACCTGGAGGGGCTATAGGGAGAGGAGGTCCCAGGTTAGGCAGAGGAGGGAAAAATAAATAAACTAGAATGGGCACTCGGTAGAGCGCAAACCTTCGCCTACGCCACTTATTTTTTTTCTGACCATCTTCAGAGTGTGGGGCATAACATTCTCCAAATGTTGGTGTTAGTTTCATTTAAATCGGACCGGAATATCGTAATATTACATTTTTGGACCAGTCTTGACCTGTTATTCAATTCAGCATGCACACGTTGTTCTGGCATATAGTGCTTGGCAAAGAAAAACGTTTTTGACCTTTTCGTGACCTTGACCTTGAGCTTTGACCCAATCACTCCCAAAAAGTAATCGATTGTTCAATCATCCCACTAAATGTCATAAAAATCGGCTGAATTTACGTTTTTGACCTTTTCGTGACCTTGACCTTTGACCCAATCACTCCCAAAAAGTAATCGATTGTTCCTTGGGTCATGACCAATCATCCCAGTAAATTTCATAAAAATCGGCTCAATTTACGTTTTTGACCTTTTCGTGACCTTGACCTTTGACCTTTGACCCAATCACTCCCAAAAAGTAATCGATTGTTCCTTGGGTCATGACCAATCATCCCACTAAATTTCATAAACATCGGCTCAATTTACGTTTTTCACCTCTTCGTGACCTTGACCTTGACCTTTGACCTTTGACCCAATCACTCCCAAAAAGTAATCGATTTTTCCTTGGGTCATGACCAATCATCTCACTAAATTTCATAAAAATCGGTTCAGTTCTGTCTGAGTTATACGAAGTACAAACAAACATTTTGACCTTGACCTTTGACCTTTGACCCAATCACTTCCAAAAACTAATCGATTGTTCCTTGGGTCATGACCAATCATCCCACTAAATTTCATAAAAATCGGCTAATTTCTGACTGAGTTATACGAAGTACAAACAAACAAACAAACAGACATATTCACAAATAAATAAATAAATACACGGCGGGCAACTTCTGGCGAAGGTAATAAAGACAATGAAAGGGATCAATGTCAAAAACAAAACTACGTTTCCAACAAACATGTGGACAGTCCTGGCGGTAACAGAAAGCCACCGGCCAAACAGACCAGCATCGACAGGGAAGAGTAAAAGGAAGGTCCCACAACTAAAGTGGCATCAGGGAAAAAGGAGAGATAAACGGGGAGGTAGAGTCGACCACTTATGGAATGGGTTCTACTCAGCGGCCGTGACCTGCCACAAATAAACAAGCTTGAAGAAACACCCCAGTTTTTTGTTTGTTTGTTTTTTCGCACAGTTGGATGCCCTGCTCCAGGACTGAGTGAGGAGCATAACACCCCTGCAAAAGCGTTGCTTGAGGTTGAGTACAGAGCCACATCAGCAGAGCATGGAGCAATATATTGCCACCACTTTCCCCCCTACCAGGAGACTTGATAAGTACACATACTCTGAGTCCCTCCCACCTTGTCACAGAAGATGTAAGTGGTGTGTTGTTATGCATATTAAAACAGAGGAAGAAACAGATAAATCCTTGGTCAAGGAAGTATGGAAGCACATACAACACAAAAGCATACACACACCTGCACACACATACTGTATGTGTGCACATGCTCTTCACCCCCCACATTTCGTGCAATACCCGTGGCTCCACCCATATAATTGCTGAAGAGCAATCATCAGTTTTTAATAACACACATTTAAAAAAGGAAATTGTTATGTGAAAGAGCTGCTGCCTTTTATACTTTATAGGCTACATTTTTTAGCTATTGCATGGTTTGTTATAATCATGGATATTAGAGGAAAGACCTCTGTGGTATTATATTTTTAATTAGTCTTGATTAGAATGTCTTGGTTGTACCCTTTTCAATTCCACACCATGTCACAGAACATTATATACAGTACATCATACACGATAGACCTAATAAAAAATGAATGTTGTTTTACTTCTGAGAAATATGACTGTGTGTGCTCAGTTTTTGTTTTGTGCACTCTTCAACTGTACCTACTATTTCCTTTTATTCAGAGTGTGTGTGTGCATGTACTTGTGCGTGCGTGCGTGCGTGCGTGTGTGTGTGCATGCGTGTGTGCGTGCGTGCATGTGTGTGTGCATGTGCTTGTGCGTGTGTGCGTGTGTGCGTGCGTGCGTGTGTGCATGCATAGACCTTTATGTGTTCAGAGGGCAAACTCTCCCATAATTCCTGTGTGATTTAGAAGGGTGGTGGTGTGCTGGAGGGATAATCAGCACAGTAATCTGCAGTAAGGTGTGACCAGTCCGGATCACCAGTACCTCAGTAATTGCGGTGTGCCACTCAGAGCTCTGCCTCATCTTCCCTGTATTCATCTGTATTCATCCAGCCCAGACTGCAGCCTGCTCACCTAGTGCACTCTCATCTTCTTTCTCTCTGCCTTTTCTTCTTTTCTCTTCACAACCATCATATGAAATTGGTACCTTGTGTAATAATAATAATAACCATGACGTGATATTCTCTTCTTATTCTGAGGATAATTGATACTATTTTGCTCATTTTCTAATTTGTATGGTTTATTTGAAAAATACTACAATGTGGTGTTGTTTTCATCCAAACCATTTTTGTTTTTGCCTCCCTCCATGTCTGCGATACATGTGTCATCATCCCCAACTGCTTCACACATCTCAGTTTCAATTGGCCACCCTTTCACCATTGAGCAGCAGTGGCAACTGCCCCCCACACCCCACCTCTCGCCCCCCACACCCCACCTCTCGCCCCCCACACCCCACCTCTACATCACCCCCCCACACCCCACCTCTACAACTGTCCCCCACACCCCAACTCTTAGCCCCCACACCCCACCTCTCGCCCCCCACACCCCACCTCTACATCACCCCCCCACACCTCACCTCTACAACTGCCCCCCACACCCCAACTCTCGCCCCCACACCCCACCTCTACATCACCCCCCCACACCCCACCTCTA
>NC_085872.1:5757832-5930332 GCF_034702125.1 Engraulis encrasicolus
GCCGGGACTCGTGCCAGAGAGCAGTTCAAGGTAACCGCGGAGGCTCCGGTCCGCTGCGGTAAGATGGCGATAGCGGCGGGCACTTGCCGAGCGGCCCAGTGGACTGTGTGGATTGTGTGGGCTGTGAGGCCGCGACTGCAGCAGGAAGTCCAACAGGCCTTCCTTGGTGAGGGTGTCTACGTCTGTCTCGCTGCTGCTGCGGCCAAAGCCACCGTTGGCAGACTGGGCTCCTGCTGCGCCGGCCATCCAGGCAAAGCGGCGCTCCTCCAGCTCCCTCAGCCGCCGCAGACGGGCCTCCTCCTTCAGCTCACGATCTGCATTATCCTGGGGGGATAGGACACATACAGAGTAATACCTTTGTCATATGATATAATGTTAATACTTGAAACACACAGTTATGAAATATATTTCCGCTAACTGTATAGATGTAACACAGTGCATGATATGTTCCGGTATATACCACCAAATAATGTTAAAATTGCTTAAAAAAGAAGCTAAAATGCTACAAATTTGCTTAACTCACACAACAATGCATTTTGTACCTTGACTGCCTTCTTGAACTTAAGACAGAAGTCCTGGAAGATCCTGAAACATTCATCAAGCTTAAAGCTGTCTTTGTCTTCACAGAAAAAGTCTATGAGAGCGTTGCCCTCCTTACGAAGGTCCAGCCTGCGTCTTTTGAGGTCTTGCAGAGTTCTTGATGAATTCTGGTATAAAAAGGAGACAGCTAGTATTCAATCATCCCTTATCAATCACCACTTTCAAATGCAACCATAAGTTTTTTTAAGTATCATAAAAATGTCAGTATTAATACATCACACTTAATAATGTATTCAAAAAATGTTTTAAAAGAAAGTTATTAACAACTGTCAATCACCTGCAAAAAGGGCTCCAGTTGCCGCAGAAGGTCTGAGTCAGCCTGGATCTTTTCTTCCAAGGAGCGGGTCTTCACATAGAGTGATGAAAACTCTGTCTCAATGTTCTCCACAGAAATCCTGAAAAGGTAAAAAAGCTGAAGGTTTAAGATACTTTGTGCAATTTTTATCAAAAATATTTCAGCACATGACATGAGGCATGACTGAACAGTGTTCTGGAGTACACGCAGATGGTGGTGATGTGTGGACAGAAATCATGAAGCAGGCAGGCCTACCTGACAGCACTCTGGACATGTTGAAGTTTCTCTGGGAAATTCAACAGACCTTCATCTTTCTTCTGTGCTTCCTGTATTTCGTAGGACATGTTGAGAAAAGAAATGGCATGTTTCACAAAGACCATGAAATGTCTATTTCACACTGACATTTCATTGGAACAAAATGGACATGCAGTGACATACATTACACATTTTCACATTGGAGAACACAACATTATTGAATGGATGAAATACTGAGTATTTCTGTGGGCCAGTACTGTATGTTTGTGACAATCCTACTCACCAGAGCAACAAAGTGCAGCAAATTCATGCCTGGTTTGTTGGCCTTTGTATCCGCCAGAGACAGCAAGGAAGACAGCTTGAAACCAACAGCATTGCCAGCATACCCACCCTGCAGTGAAACGACAGCATATATGCTCTTGCCAAAACTATAAAATCCTTTAGCACTCCTCACTTCAGCTATTATGCCAGTCAGAAAGTGAAGGAAAGATGAGGACACATAGGGCAAGAAGCAAAGACGTTTCATGGATAAAGAAGAAATATAGCATAAAAGGGACTGAGCAGAACAGGAGAGAAAAGCAGGCAACACAGATTCTACTCACAGCGTTCATGATATTTCCAGCTTGGAGCACCAAATGAAGTATTGCATGCAATTCCTCACAGGTCATTAGCTCTGCAACAGATAAAAAAGACATAGGGCTCACTACCATACCAACTACATGTGGAAAATGATGACTGATACTGATCCTTTTGCAACGTTTTACAATGGCACAGGGTATTGAACCAAACAGCAAAGGGAGAGACGTTGAGTGGCTAAATTAACAAAATAATTAGGATAGGCCAATATATATTGACCTATGTATAACACACTACAGTATCTCCATCAGCAAAGCAGCATTTAGAGTTTCTCTTGAAATTGAATGGATTCATATTGGCTAAAATTGGTTGGCTCAACCAGCACAACAGATCCTAATATGGTAAAAGGGGGTGGTAGCAACTACTCCTCTACCTGCCAAATACAGTGACAGACAAATGTTTCCACCCGAGTGGAGTGCAGATGGGTGGCAGAATGCTGAGCTCTGAGAGGAATCTAATTTAGAGGGAGTGCATCAGCAAAACTGTAAGGGTTGCATATGCATGGACAAGATCACTAAGGACAATTTTCTTTGTTTCTTTGTAAGCTAAAAAGCCTCTCTTATTACTGCAAATGTTTTGTGTGAATATTTTGTTTGCATCATAAATGCAAATTAATCATTTTCAGTCTGGAAAATGAACTGGAAATTATGTTTATTCATTCATTTGTTTATCTATTCAGGACAATGCACATTAATCAATACATCAGCTTGAAAGCTTCAATATAAACATGCCAGAATTAGCATAGATGCTAAATTTCCTCTGTTGTCCTAAGGTAGGCCTACTACTAATAAAACAAATAACAAGAAAACAAACAGTAGCCCACAGCATGACACAGAACAACTCCACACAACACAAACATAAGGTAAATGAAAAATACAAAAAGTAAAAGTAAAAATAAAGTAAAAGTAAATGTGAAAGTAAAACAATGTTAATTCTATTTATTAATGGGAGCATGTCTGATTTGTTTGGAGCCACTGTTTAAGGGTCATTTTGAAGATGTTGAAGTAGACAGAGAGCAAATGATGTGTTTATTAGTATTCAGTACCTTCTGTTGCCATGCGGATGACGTTAATCTCTCGGCTCATGACGGCACACGAGGGGAAGAACTCTTCTTTTAGCACCATGGCCTCAATCCGCACTTCAAAACTTGAACATCAAAAAAAGTGAAATCAATACTTGACCCAATTGAGAGCAAACACGCAGCAGCATAGCAATGACATGCATTACACAAGTCCAAAAAGATTACTTGGCCTCCTTGAGGATAATCTCAGTAAAAATATGAAATACTGTAAAAAAGGTAACAAAACACTATAGTGAAGGTGACCTACCGTGGCACCCCAATTAAGAGGTACATAAAGGAGTCCACCAATGCCAGTTTCTCTGGGTCTCCATTGAAGGACTGGAGCTTCTTCAACTACGAGTATTATCAAAACAAACCAGGATTATTCAAGAATCATAGTTTAAAGCAGTGGTTCTTAACTGCAACAGTCGTGACCCACAATTTTCCATGGCCATGTTTTGACACAATATTTTGCCGCACCTGTCGGAATGTTCAAATAATAATAAAAAATATATCCATGCATTTATATGTATCATCGTTTGCATTGTATAATGACAGGAGAAGAGTATTAATCATGTTTCAATTTCTCTTCGACTTCAATACAGCATGGTGTTTCAATATACTGATGATAAAAGGGTGAATTAATACATTTTTACACCACGTCCGCGACCCACCCAGAACCCCTCCGCAACCACTTTTTGGGTCCCGACCTACCAGTTAAGAAACAGTGGTTTTACGTATCTGTTAGGTGTTCTGTTCTAGGAATAATGAGCAAATGAAAACACACCCAAAGGGGTGGCAGAAGACCTCGATGTACTGCCGTATCAAATAGATATGACTGTGCTTGAAATGCCATATCCATATCTATAGACACCTTAACAGATGTCCTTGAATGAGGTCATTTGATAGAAGAAACAGTATTCTGCTCTGGGAGAGTGAACTTCGTGAAGAAATCAATGTCATGCAATATGGCTAACACTAATGGCCTGCCTCACTGCCATTCTCTCTCTCTCTCTCTCTCTCTCTCTCTCTCTCTCTCTCTCTCTCTCTCTCTCTCTCTCTCTCTCTCTCTCTCTCTCTCTCTCTCTCTCTCTCTCCACACAGACACACCTCCTCTGACTCTGGCAGCAACTTCAACAGCTCCTTCAGTGGCTCCACACCGTAGGGCTGGCTGTTGCCGAGGCGAATGTCCTCCACAATGGCATGGTTGGGTCTGTGGAGAGCATACATGTTAACGACACATGACTTACTAAATAGCAATAGAAAGACTGTATATCATAAAATCTACATCCTTAGTATGTGTCCATCCAACTTATTGTATGAGTTATATAAGTTCATATATGAATTATAGTTTATTATATGAATTATATAAGTTTCGGGCATGGAAAGAGATATCACAATGGACCTGTTACACATGAAACGCCACATAATGTGTCATATCTCAAATGGTAAAATTGAGCTAGTGGTCTTTTAAATGTAGCTAAACCAATATGGACATCCTGTAATCCCGTTGTGTTTTCTCTGTGGAAAATGTTAACGTGTTCAGTTTCGGTGACGTCACCCCCAGCTTTTAAATCTCTGCTACCGAGACAAGTGGCACTACAGGGCCAATAAACACTACGTCATATCCTCATTAGTGACACACAGTGGAAGGGGAAGGAGGGAGGATATCCAAACACTAGTCACAGAGCCCCACCTGATATGCAGCCACTACTGTGTATAAAGTGAAGCCCAGCAGGGAAATGAGATGGAAATCTTTAGCAAACAATGCAAATACAGAGTTACATGGACCTTCTGTGTATGCAAAAGGAAAGGGGATGTAGCTTCCATACTACTTCACTGTATTCTTTTATACATGCCTTTGGAGGTAAGAGGACGAAAGGGATACAGTACATACACATATTACACATTCATCCATATTCTATTACAATTGCTACGTTTACATGATGTTTTAAATTAAATTGAATAGTTCCATCGATTTTACTTTGATCTTTCATTTAGTTCCGAATTGTGAGGTGTTTGCATGATGTTTCAAAACGGATTTAAGCTTTATTCAGAATTAAAGTGAGTTAATTCGGAATTAAAATCATCATGTAAACGTAGCCATTATCTAAAAACAACAACAGATAAATTGTGGGTGCATACACGTACATGTTCACGCTCTCTGAGTTTGAATGATATTTCACTCATAACAAGGTTCTTTATATTAAATACATATGCGCAATACATGTATTTCAATAAAGTTATTTCCTGAATGTACACGGCCTTTTCTTGATCTTCTGTAAGTTGTCAACTAGCTTATCTCTGGTCCCAGCTGGTGTTTTCTCTTCTGCCCTTAGACACTACCATCACCATCTGAGATTTCTCCAGGGAGCCACTCCCTACAGTACAGTAGCCTCTCGGCTAATGGAGTCTCTTTGGTTAGTCTGATGTCTTACTGTGCACTGAACTCTACTGTGTACACACGGAGAGGAAAAGGAAAGAGGAAGAGGAAACACTAAAACACACATCTATATTCATAAGTGGTGTACCTAGTACTCAAGACTGGTCTTGGTCTTGAGACTGGTGTTAAAGGGGTATGCCACTATTTTGGGGCTTAATATTGTTGAAATCGTTGGCCGGGGTTTATAAAGGTGGTAAAGCCTCTTATTTTTCATGTTAGGCGTTGTCTTGCTTTAAGACAAGTTTAAAGAGGGAGTATGTCGCTAAGCTAGTGAAAGTCAATGGATCACTGTAGCATGTGTGATCCATTGACTCTCACCAGCTTAGATACTTGTTCCCTCCGAACAAAAACAAAACAAAACAACAAACAAATAAAACGCCTAACATGAAATATAAGACACTTTACCACCTTTATAAACCCAGGGCAACGATTTTAACCGTATTCAGCCCCAAAATCGTGGCATACCCCTTTAAGACCATTTTTGCATAGACTTCATTTGGTCTGGGTCTTGCCTTGGTTTCAGGTATACATTGAAGCTGTCTTGAAGGGATTTGGGAATAAAACAAGCCCCTCATGCTCACCACAACATCTTAGCATAACACAATGTTAAGAAATATGTACTGTGGTGATTTGTGTTTAGTATCTGTTAAAGGGACAGTTTGGTCAATTTCAACATGCAGTTGTATTACTCACGCTACCCTTGACTTGTCAGTACCTGGTGATGCCACATTTTTCGGCTCAGCCCTTTCCGAGATATGAGCAATTCTAATGGGGGCAGCGTTTGTTTACATTTTTAAAAAATGAAACATAGGCCAACTCCAAATATTTTCCCAAAAGGTACTGCTGTTTGCTGGTTGTCTGCTGATGTTTTATAACCTTTTGGGAATAAATAAAAATGTTTTTTTGAAATGTAAACAAAGAGCTGCCCCCATTACAATGACCAGGATCTCGGAAACGGCTGAAGAAGAAGACAAAAAAATCTCAGGCACTGACAAGTCCAGGGTAGTGTGAGCATTACAACTGCATGTTGAAATTGACCAAACTCTCCCTTTGAGACATGGTGCCCTTTTTAAACATTAATCTCCACTTATCTAAAGGATGATCACAAATCAGGCATGTAAATGGACCACAATCACCACTCTGCTCCTCCACAGGGAGGCAGGGTTTCAGACAAAGCATCATGTTACCTTCTGCAGGCACACCAGAGAGTTCATCAGCTGCGACGGCCTTTTGCACACGTCACTTTCATGCACTTACTTCTTAAACTGCTTGAGGAAGATCCCGACATTCATGCCTCTCTTGGAGTCCAGAATGCTGACCTAAGAGCAGCATAGAGAGGAAGAATTAAGAGGCTTATTGATTAGCTGCAGTCTTACCACACTTCACACTATCTGCTGTGATCCAGTGATCAATTATGTGATGGGTGCATGTAAAGTGTGAGAAGATTTCACTGGGCTGATTTGCTTTAAGGTTGTTTTCTCCACGATGTGTCACCATGATGATATACAACAACTGACTGACATAAAACAACACTTTACACTCCATATTTAGAAATAACTCAGCTTTCAAATAGCTAGATGTGCATCATCGTTCAGGTGATCACATGACATGCCTGTGATCAGGACACCGTGCAATGTAAGCCTTTGTCATCCCTGCTTCCCTGAGGTCATGTGACCACTGAATGGCCCAAGAGGCTGAAATTTCAGACAGGGCCCCACGTGCTGGGCAGTGGGCACCCTCCCTTGAGGGAACAAAGCCAGCGGGGGTCTTAATTATAAGTGCACTAGTACATTCAGTCCTGATTTGTTTGACGATACAAATGTAGGTATGGTAACCAGATATGGTTTGACCGCATAACAACACACAAAGCAGAAACGGATTTCAATGTTGAAAAATAGGGAATTTGTACACTAAAAGTACACATTTAACATGTCTGTATTCTAAACAATTGAAGATTTATATTTCAAATAATTGTCAGCTGTTAACACAATAATAAAAATGTATTGGTTATTGAAGGAGATGTTTCCAATTTGATTTTAGCTTTCATGTTCTAATTTTATTTAGTACATAGTGCTGGCAAAGGTCACGTAATGTGATGTTAATAGCAGTAAGGTCAGCAGCATTCAGGTAAGAAGACATAATTGCTTTACAACTTTTTAAACCTGTTGTCATAAAGGCATTCACTCATCCCAAATGGTTTGCATAAAGGCCTTTTACTGTGAGCAGTACATCACCACAGGTATGCTGCAGTTTCAGCAGAAAGTTCTTTTATCTATCTTACATAAACAAACACACATACTGTATGTACTATCATGTATGCCCTTTTACAATTCTATGAGTCCCTGTCAATCCAGCGGTTTATATATTGGCATAATGTGAAGTGAAAGTAAAAGCCCAACTGGGAAACACCTATTCCTATTGTCATTGTGACACAGCACACAACAAAATTGCATTTATGCCTCACAGGTGCAAGGGGGCAGCCCCCATTGGCACCCGAAAGCGAGCAGTGCGACGGGAAGATTCTCAGCGTATCTCAGTCATGGAGGAGGATGGGGGAGAGCACTAGTTAATCTGTCTGACGCCCCAATGGCTTACCCATGACTGCCCTTCCCCCCAATATTCCCCCTTCTCACCTCGTCTTTGCTCTCCTTGAAGGAGGCCCTGGAGCGGCCACGGCGAGGCTCTCCTATGGACAGAGGGCCTCTCCCAGCGCTCTCTTCCTGCTGACCAAAGAGCTCCTCCACTGTGCGCACATCAATCTGGTATTGTTGCTGCCGCACAGCCATCGTCCAGATGTTAGGCTTCCCCCGCACCTTCTCTTCTGGGATGGTCTTCCAGTAGAAGCTACGCACCCTCCGCTTCTTGCGCAGGCCATGGGCCTGGGTACCCAAAGGTGGGGGTGGAGGAGGTGGAGGTGGGGGTGGAGGGGCAGCAGGAGGGTTCAGATCTGGGACGGTAGCCCCTCCGTGCGGAGTGGGCTCGGAGATGGAGGTGTGCCCCGGCATGGGGTTGTCGCTAAGTCTCTGTGTCTCACTTGCCAAGCTCATGGTGCCTGAGACATGCATTGCAGAAGCTGCCACTGGAGAATCACGATGTCCCTCCTCTAGGAAACTAGTCAGTGGCAGTTTCACTTGCTAAAGAAACTCAGCTCCTCATAGCCTGTGATTAATCAATCGATGTAGGAGATTGCTTGTGGGAATGAATGGAGCTATGGAGGTGTCCCACATTCCCATCACAGTAACAGTGTTAGTGCTCAGTCTTACACCACATATGACTATCCATTAGGCCATGTAGGTTCCAAACCCAGGGGAAGATCCAAAGGTCCACTGCATTCAGCTGGGGAAGACAGAATTAATTAGAATGAATGAAGTAAAAGTTAGTTATGAACATGTAGCAACAGCTAAAGCACAGACTGACTTATGAGTATTAGACTGAATAGACTGGAACCTTAGTTCGATAAAACTTGAAAACAGTTTCAGAAAAACAAAACACTTTAAACTCTGAACATTCATTTCTGCAGTGTGGATGTGATGGGGATGTTTGACACGTCAAAAGAGAGCATTTCAACAGAGCACAGACCAGGAGTAGAACTAGCATATTTGGCTAGAGGACACTTTGATGGCTCTTGGTCAGGTGAAGTTCAAAGCGACACAGTTAAGTGTGACAGGCATCCACAGCACAGGCATGGTACAGTAATGAATACGCACACATGCCAGACCCCTGACACACCTGAGAGCACTGTTGGCGGAGTTCAGTCACGCCACAGGCACAGGATTCACTTAGCAACAAGCTCACCTGATCCCGCTGAATTGTTTATTTTTTAATGCCCATGACGTCACAGGAAGATTCCAGTTCCACACCAGCATAGTCGTTAGACTGAGCTAGCCTTTCCCCCTTGGGTCAGTCTCATGTTAAATTCATACTCCAAGCAGGTCAGTGGAATCCTAACCAAGCTCTAATGATTTCTGCCAACCTCCTCTGCAACCAGAGGATATGGCATAGTGTCTTCCTAATACACCCGGGTGACTTTCACTGTATGCCAGGAACAATACACCTCATCATCACTGCAATTACACAAAGTTGATTCAACAGAAAAGTGTTAATATACTGTGTTTTTCCAGCTGAAATACAGGACCAACAGTGGCATTCTTTGGTGTACACTGGGTTAAGACAATGAAGCAAAAACTTGAGAATAAGTTGCATATGGGCCAGTGACATTTTGTAGTAGCAGATGTCAGGTGGTGTAACCACAGCTAATGCTGCTATTGTATGGATTACATATTTTCCCCCTGGATTATCTAAGAAGCATATTCATTGTTGTACATTTTTTGACAGAAACAAGTAAGACAGGTAGACCAAAACACAGGCACAGATACACAGAGACATTGATCCACCGTAGTGAGTAACGAGAATGAAACTTTACACTAGGTTCCTCCAGGATATGGGCAGAGGGATGTGAATGGTGCTCCGTCAAGCTATAGTAGCAGACATACAGCAGTTCTGTAAGGTGTGGTGAATGGTCTATTTATCGGAAAGACTACGGTTACGCACAATTACTCTAATTGATGGGACTGTCTCTAACCCTTCCCCACAGCCGTTGGGGTGCACACCCAGCTACACAACTACGCCCAAACACACACACACACACACACACACACACACACACACACACACACACACACACACACACACACACACACACACACACACACACACACACACACACACACACACACATACACACACACACACACACACACACACACGGGTGGAATATCTACGTTGTCTAATGACAGAGACTGCGTGCCTGCATGGACAAAGAGCAGTCAGGGGTGTCGGGTGGTGCCCTTTGCCCTCCCCTGCTGGATCTAGAGGATGCTCCCTTCTGAATCGCTCTCCCTTACAGGGTGTGTCAATGAACAATAGGCCAACGAGACCCCAAAACAACAAAGCAGACCTCTCTTCAAACAGCGGGAACATCATTCCCCATCCATCACTAAATTGCCAACTTTTGTGTTCCTATAATATATATTTTTTCTATAATAGAAAAGGAGTCAAATTTGACAGAACTATGTATCTCCACAAGTGCTGGTTTTGTGTAGTCATCATGCTCTGGAAATCATTCTGCTTCACTAGCTAATAGGACAAACAAGCACTTTCATTTGGAGAACAGACCGTTCTTGTGGTAATTCTTAAAAAAAAGGGGAAACAAATTTGCATGAAATATTTCAAGTTTTCATGTCTCGGTCCAATCAGATGTCCTCAGTAGTAGTTTTAAAACATGTGATGTTCCCTCAGTGCCATCTGCTCTACACTCCAACCCAAATACACATTAAAAAATAAAGGAAATGTCTCAAGGCGGCGGCACCAAGGGAGTCCAGCAGAGTGACACTTTCCTCTTACATAACTGACTAGCCTGCTGTAATATTCAAGGCCCCCAATGTAAAGTGAATTAATTATGAATATAAGCTTTCCAGGGGACCTGTCTATATTTGTAGCAGCACTAAGATATTCGCTGACCACCTAAATTTGCTGTGATGTTGCACCAGATTTCACAACCAAGTCAATCTGACCAAGCTGGCTATCTCTTCTATTTCAAATCTCCCTCCGATTTGTAGCCAGTGAAATCAAAGCACTTCCAATCCAATGGCTCACAGGGGCAAGTTTAAGGCAAAGACACTCATTTTGTCATTGGCCCAGGTCAAGGAACTAAGACGAGTGAGAAGAATGGTCTGATTCAGTGTAGCCTAGTCCAGTATCACGCAGAGGCATTTAATACAGAGGCATTTGATAAATGTGCCTTGAGCCTAGTATCTCCGAAATGTTAAATAACCTCAGCTTGGCCAGACTAGAAGAGGAGAAGAACTTTGTAGTCTCAATATCCAGGTTAACACTCAGTAGCTTTTCAGTTTCAAAATGATGTTTTCCAAATAATTTCAGTGGTTCCCAATCTCGTGACGGAGTGCAAGACATTTCCGAATGCGATAATTCTCCAGAGGCATTACTAAGCATGTTTCCAAGAGCTGAGCATCTCTATGTAGGTTCATGATGTACAATTTCATTTTCAACTTGTAGGATCACCAAAAACAAGAACTACAGACACAAGCCACCCTGCACACAAACTGTTCAGCCTCCTGCCCTCTGGAAAGAGGTACAGGCGCCTCCGTTCCCGTACCACCAGGCTTGCAAGCAGCACGATGCATCAAGCAATCAAGATACTGAACACTCAACCCACTCTCCCTTCACTGTCAGCCTCTAGCCAGCCAGGCCACTGACAACGCTCCCCCCCCTCATCCCCACCACCATATCTGTGACTGAACATTCCACCTGCACTACTACATCTGTGACTGAACTTTCAACCTGCACTAACTCAAAACATACACATGCACGCACACACACACACACACACACACACACACACACACACACACACACACACACACACACACACACACACACACACACACACACACACACACACACACACACACACAAGCTCACTGCACTTTCTGCACTAAACCCAAACATACACACACTGACACACAACTCATACTCACACACACACACACACACACACACACATACACAGGTACACACACAGACGCACACCGCACTTTCTACCTGCACTAAACACACACACACACACACACACACACACACACACACACACACACACACACACACACACACACACACACACACACACGCACACAAAACACATACAAACACACACACACACACACATACTGCTGCTGGTGTATTTAATAAAAACCTTTTTTTAATTATTTATTTCTTCAAATGCTACTATTACTATGTCAGAACGCTATAAAGGACTTTTAGAAAAAGAACAACAAAATACCTCCTCTTAATGTATGTTCTCTACAAGTCTTCTGTTGTCCAGTCTTGCACTTTAAATGTCTGTATGAGCAATGTCTACGTCCATACTGTATATGTCCATGTATGAGTACTGTCTATGTCTATACTGTCTATGTCCTTACCTAGATTAGTCTATGTCTGCATGGGAGAGCAAGAAACGCAATTTCAAATTCTTTGTATGACCAGTGCATGTAAAGAAATTAACAATAAACTTGACTTGACTTGACTTGACTACAGTACTTTGTATTTCATTTCACTGCACATGTAAGACCACTTTTAGGACAGTCAACATGAACATGCACTCGAAACAAGAAGCATTAGAAGCACTGTAATCACTACAAACAGAACTCTCCAGAGCATACACTCAAAACAAAAGCAATTGAGTCTGTGTCTCATTTTCAAAGTCGGGACCTGGATGATAAATGTGAAGTGAATCCACAATGACATATAATCAACAATTGGCTCCCTAGGCTAGTGCAGCCATAAAAACCTGAAAAAACTATCAAGGCAGATGTTGCTCTCTCTGCAAAGAGGATCTGAGAGTGTACTGTCAAAGGAACAGAATAAGAAAACCAAGTCAGAACTTGCTGTACTGTAGCTCATAAGCATGGAGGTCTGATGCAATAGGAAACATTCAGCTTTAAATGAAAGTCATCTTCTATAGAAGGTGTTTTTGCCTTTGGCCTTGCCCCAGGTGAAACCCCATAATAAAATGCCTCCAAGGGGGTCAGTCTGTTTGGACTTGTGCTGACTTTACTCTTAGCTAAATGTGTGTCTATTTTTGCCACCCACATGCCCCATGGGGACCTCATCAGAGCTGCATATTCTCGGCTTCATGCCCTCATGCTGGACTCATTTCTCTATCTGGTGTAGCACCCACCAAAATTGCCAGGACTGGAAAAGCTAAACAACAGAGTCTTTTTTTAAATTTTACGATACAGCAATAGTTGCGAGGTGGGTAAGTAGTGCTATTTTTTTTTACTCAGGGTGACTTAAAGGTGGGGTTGCAGGTATGACATCACGTTGGGGGAACTGTCCCAGGATTCTAAGGTTCTACATAGACTCCTATGAGCCTGCGGAACCCCCAACGTGATGTCATAATAGTACATTTTCTTAAAATGGTTAACCTGCAACCCCACCTTAAAGGAGAGGCCATGATAGTTATGATTCCATCAAATACATGAACACAATTATATTTCAGGATGTTCATATCTGGAAACATTGATTTTTGATGTGCGATTCATTAAAATGTGCTTATCACTCGAGCAATAAGACTCCATATATTTCTGGATAAGTGAAATGGACTTCAGAAATAATGTGGTCACATGACAAATATTACTTTGATTACCTTGTTAAAGGATGTGGCACTACTCACCACTGTCCCCTACACTAGGCCGCCTGAAACAATCCAAGATACAGAGTAGAAATGTTTTGGCTTGATTGGCAAGATTCCTGCTTTCTCACTATGCTTCATAATCTGCTTTCCCTCTATGCATTTCGGTTATACTGTAAATATGTGGAGTCGAGAAGTTTTGTAATACTAGGTAACCTACAGTGGTCCCAGAGAAGAGCTCTAATCAATGTGCAATTGCCATGTGATAATATCCTTTGCTCACAGATGTGTGGAGAGTGATATGATAGGGTGGTCTCACAGCTTTTGTGCCAGGTTTAGAGTACAACACGTTTTACCTAAAGTAACAAACTGACAGACAGTGTAGTCAACTAACAATACATTTGACCAACTTGAGTTTGCCTACACTGAAGAGGCTGTTACAACCAAAAGGTAGGGGGTCATAGAGATGTGTTTTAAAGATATGTTGACGTTTCTCTTGAATAGGACTCTCCACTCTGCAAAACACCAAGAAAATCAAAATAAATGCCAACCTATATGGAAATTATTATTGTCAAATATGGTTATTTAGCCAATTATCTTACAAAGAGCTAAATTTTGACTTGACATTAGATTTCACTTTTTTCACTTTCAGATTTATTTCCTATTTTCTCACATACACATTGGATGCTGGCCTCTGTCACTGTGTACACATTCTCTATCATTCACTAGTTCCACATTCTCTGTCAACACCCGAGAGATTTGATCTCTCTGCACACCATTATTCAAATGCTGCCCACAGTGCATTGTCATGCTAGTTTCATGCCGTGATAATACATTTGATGATGTCAAAACCTGCTTCAGTTCATGGCTGGAGCACACATCCAAACCCCTAAGAGGCCTGGCCTACATTCAAACCCAACACATGTAGATAGTATGGATAAATATGGGAGGGAAGAGAGGACACTGAGAGGGCTAAATAGTCCCATGGAGAGAGGTAGGTAGAGTGGAAGCAGAAGCAAGACAACAAGAGGGAAGCCACTCGAATAAATCAAGAGAAACATGGGATGTGTAATCACATGAAGTACACTGAAGTAATGATAATCCTTACACTCATATTCCGCCACATTAACTATAAAATACAGCCAACCCATTGCCATCTGTGGGGTGTCTGTTATTGATTGTAAATGTTCGACACTTGCATGTTAACCAGTGTGTGTACAGGCCTACTGCACATACAGTATAGCATGTGGTCTATACCATACAATCAAAACACTGTGTGTGTAATGTTGGGGTCCCCCCCTTAACAAGCCTACAGCAGAACATTTTGTTCTTGCTCACAAATGGTGTGGGGTCCTTATGATGGAGAGCAGCGCAGTGGGCTATTTCCCTGATGCAGCATTTTAAACACACCGGAGCAGAGCCAACAGTACAGTGGCTGATGCTGCTGTTGTTCTGCATCTGTTCTGATCTTGCCATCACCGGGCTGGATAAATCAGACAAGAGTTGGGAATTGTTAGCAGTTAACCCGTTAAAACATGTCGTTATAAATTTCCTGCTATCAGAATGGCAATAACCAAGCCGTTGTGCATTACTAAAGGTCCTGTGTTATGTAATAGTAGAGTGGTACCACGGTAATTAATCTTTCAATGACTATTACAGTGTGCCACCTATGGTACGGCGTGCATTATGGGGCTACATACAGCTGCGAGTTTACAGACGTGGGGAATGCTAAAAATGAGTCTGAATAGATGCTGCTGATGGCGCTGGTCTGTTTTAGCCATTCTGCAATTATTGGTAAAATGTAAAAATGTGAGACTACATCTTATTTGTGAATTCAAAATGTTACGATGCCATAGATTTCCCATAAATGTAGCCATATCCACACCATACTGTTCACTTGAGAGATGCTACAGGCTCATCGCATTCGCATAATAACACAAATTTCACCAGGTTATCTCGTAATTATGAGATGATTATCTTCTCATAAGTACAAGATCTGATCACATAACACTAACTGAGATAATTCTCTCTCTTATGTGAGATAATGTTATGTCCACTAATTGACTCCACAGTTCTACTTCTAGGTTAGTATTAGACCTATATGTGACCTGTGCATGTGATTTGCAAGGTAATAATGGACGTCTGCAAAATCTATGGAAGTCTGCAAGGAAATCCAAGGCACTGTTTAAAATCATTGGCAGTAATATTTTCTTCTGAGAGTCCAACTGTACTGTAGGCCTAACGAAAATCTCACAGAATTGTTTTCATTTACTTCTTGGCATGGGGCGCTGGGAAATCAACATTTCTCAAGATGGATGGGACTGAAATAAACATGTCAACATGATAAAAGCGACTGAAATGGTTGAGGAGGAAAACCCAATCTGACTTGCTAGAAATTGTGCTCTTTGTGCATGAGCAACTACACCAAATCACTGTCACAAATCGTTTTCAAGCCTAGATGTAGAATTGCTGAGTCAATTAACAGACATAACATTATTTCATATGAGATTATCTTGTAATTACAAGATAATTATATTGTAATTATGACATGATTATCACATCATTATGAGCTCCTATGTCGTTTTGAGATCTTATCTCATAATTATAAGGAAATTACAAGATCATCATAATTTTAAGATATTTTCTCATAATTACGAAATAGGATCTCAAAATTACAAGATAATTACCTCATAATTAAGAAATAAGTTTCTAATAATTACGTGATCTCATAATCTTGAGATCTTCTCATAGTTATGAGAAAATATCTTGTAATTATGAGATGATTATCTCTTAATTACAAGATAACCTGAAATTATTATCATGTGAATGCAATGAGTCACAGAATATGATGACTACTGAGCTTGAAGACAATTTGACATTACACCAAATCAACATTTAACAGACATAACATTTGGGGCAGCGCTCACTTTTCTCATTAATCTTACTCATTGAGTTTGGAGGGGAATGTTACTGTAGGCTTATAGGCCAGGGACACAGTTTGGGGAAACTACAAGTCCAAAGGCCATGCAGTGACATGGTGACCCTGGTATAATAACATCAACACAATTGCTATTATTGAGGGGTTAGATATAATGTTTCATGGGGCTCACAATGTTGTGTGAGAAAATCCTCACCTGAGGACAGGCCACTGGATTGTGTGGTAGCCAATTCATGTAAATGTCAGTAGCATCTGTTAATCTAAGACCTCTGACATTATAGTAGGTGGCCTCTCTCATCTTACACCCAGAAATTATATTTGCTACAACTTGGGCTCAGAATATGGAACACAAAGTAGATACAGTATGGTGTGATGGCAAAGACTACTTATGTGAAAATAAAATGTCTACATTATGATGCCAAAACCTACAACAGATTAGCCAAACCTACAACATCCATATAGCCTGCATACTTGTATAGTGTACTAAAAAAATGTTGTGAACAACCATAATGTGAAAACTACCATTGGCAGGGTTGTGTACACTCCCTGGTCAGGCACTTCAAGAACAGGGTTGTAAATGCATAGACTGAGAGACAAAGTAGCACCATAGAAAAATGAACTACATGAAAAGAATGCCAACAAACTTAGGCTTCTTCATTGCCTCAAGACAATCATGGCTACTACTTAAACTACTAAACGTAGACTAAACTATTAAAATTAGACATAGCCTACATGATGGCAGGTGGATCCCCTTGCATAGTTACACCATGCAATGTTTTTAATAGTAACTAATTGTACATTGTTGTGCTCAGAATAAGAAACAAACTAAGACCATTTTGAATATGCACAGAAACAAAATGATTAGGTGAAATGAGAAGACAATCTTTAGCATTAATTTAAATGACCTGACTTTCAACATGTTGTATGTGACCTCAAGAAAGTGATTTAATCACAATACACTTGTGAAAAAGCACTAAGATCATATACCCCTGACGTAAACCCAGATACATCAACACCACAGAGTCATAACAGCATCATTATCTACCTCAGTGCTTCACCCAGGGCAAATATCCAAATGCTGGGGTAATGCCTTGGAGAGAAATGGCTTCATCACCATAGTGACAGTAGGGAGGAAGTAGAGAGTGAATCGCAACACCTGATGAAAAACATGTCTGACTAGGGATTATGTAAACCAATGTCATGGTGATTCAGGAATTGTATCTCCATGAGATTTACCAGTCAATGCTCATTTTAAGTGGCCATATCTTTTTTATTAAAATAAGCTGTATCACTTTAGTTTATGGCTTCTAACCGTAGGCCTACATCAATATGTAGCCTAGGCCTAATATTATACTTAAACATGCCTAATCCTCCTAATTGTCACAGCATGTGCAAATACATAATGTTAGCCTACATGATAATTACTTTGTTACCTGTAGGCCTACCTACTCCATGTAACAGGGGTAGAATAGAAACCTATGAAATGTTTCAACCTTTAAAATGTGTGGGGTCATTTACAGGTAGATGCTGCTTATTAAACATTTTGCACATACTAGCCTATATGAATATATTATTCTACTGAAAGACGGACAGTGTTTTTCCTTCCATATTCCTTATTCCCCTGGCAACACAAACAGGTCTACTACCTCTCCCTCCTTGACTGGACCCCAATTTCTCTTCTGGCTTTGGTCCCAACACTTGAATGGATTGCCTCTAATTCATCTCAGCATGAGAAATGCATTGAAAGGCAGAGGAAACAGGCTTTGTGGGATTAAACCAAACCAAGTCTGGCAGGGTTACAAAGCTTGACATGGGGGGCTCATTGCCTCAGGTCAGAGGGGCCTTCAACATGTCATAAGGACAAATACTAAACTCTGTAATCCCAATGAAATTGTACCCTGCTGTGCAAACAAAGGACATAACATGTTGAAACACCATAAACTTATAATCAGCCTGACTAACGTATTAGACCACAATAGACAAGATATTGTCTATCTATATATTGATTATAGTGTGTTAACACATTTAATATTCAGTGATAGCCATACTTGTGTAATGAGTGTTCTTTTGCAACGCCATTCATTTTTGTCAGTCTACAAATAACATGATTTAAGTATTTTCAAACAGACCCGTGCTGGGTTGTGTGGAGGTTAATGGAGCAGCTGTTTACACCTCAGTATTACATGTGATAAAGGTGACAACTTGAAGAGCAGGCTCGAAGATTACTATTTAATTAATGAGGTGCAATCGATAACAGGACAACTGCTAGTCAGTCAGGTAAGTCTGAAGTTAACATTAGTGGGCCTATAGCATACGTATTGCTTGTTCTGTCATGTTTACTTTATTCCACCGCTAGGCTATATGGAAAACAAGACATGATCTTACGTAACCCAACTACATACCTACATCTCCTTAGGGTAGTAGGCTACTTGGGATTTATTTCCCAAACAAAATTCACTATCATCCCCCCCTAGACTATCTGCCATATAAAAGCCTATAATGACAGCCTACATGCAACATGTAGGCTACGCTAGGTCTTCAGCAAAAAACTTATTAGAAGGTAACGGCGAGAGAAACAGGATAAGTGCCCCACTAATATTACATGATGCTGTTTCACCCTACAACATTGACATTGCGATTTCTAAGGACATACAGAACACAAACACCAGAGCGCATGAATCAGCCTACTCACCGTGAAAAACGCGAGACTGGAAGTAACCACACCTGTCTGGATCTGAGCTAAATGAAAAGACAAAGCGTCTGCACTGTCGGGGCAGTGTAGGGACATCACTCCATCCGTGCTCTGCGGCTCCTCTCCAGACCTGCAGGATCGTTTGGAGGGCGGCCGCAGCTGCAGCAGCACTTGCACCAATCGCCTCCTACGCATGCGCTGGCAGAGGACTTAACTTGCCCAGGTGAAGTCGGTCCGCCCGCCATAGAATACTTTTCAAGAAGTTAATTATTCAACCCATAAACCTTTCGTGTTGTTCTTGTTAATGATGCCGCAAAAAGCAAGCTATTTATTTTCCGCAATATATATTTTTAAGTTGGTTGGGTAGGTGTGCAATTTCTTGAGATCAGGCTCGTGCACAAGTGGAAATGAGTTTGACTTATCAAACTTTGGTGTCAGGGTCGACAATACACAATTTGTTTATCAGAGTTTATGAAAGCCCTTAGTCATTTTCAGATTATATTTAATTACCAAAATGAATTTATAAATGAATAAATACCTTTTTTAATCTGGCTGGAACATCTCTGTGGTACAGAGTGTGCGCGCGCCCGCGATTGCAATTCAGGGTTGATATAAAATTGCACAGATTTCTTTATAAATTGACGCGACTAACACTTTCAGGACTGATTCCCCGATCAGCATCAGAGAACCAGTGTCTTCCACTGGGGGGGGGGGGGGACTTTTTTGAGTGTTGGATGGTCAGCCCATCAATGACCCCATGCAGCATTGAAGTAGTGGGATTTAAAAAAGTGAGGACTTCGCTGTGCCTGCCCATGTTGCAAAAGGTTTTTCGAAAAGAGGAGCTGACCAAGCAAAAAAAGATGGCACTGTTTGTAGGGTCGGTGCAGTTTCCCAGTAGTGTTTTTTAATTCCATTCGAAGAATTAGCAGACCATATTCAGCTATGACCAATGAAATGACTGGTTGTCATTGTTTTTGTGTCCACGGGTCAAAGGTCAAGACATCTTTTACTTTCAAAATGGAACATTTCCTGTACATACCTTTTTTTTAAAAAAATAGTTTGATGAACAAGACGAGAATCCAATCAAACTTAATGATTAAGAAGCTGATCTGCCATACATGGTGGATGGGCATGTGGCCTGCAGTCATACCCTGGGGGGGTCACTGTCTGTAATATGGCCCTGGTCATACCTCTCTGTCCTTACCTTCGGTGCCAAAACTAGCCTATATGAAAATCCAAAGCAGTTGTCTTGGAGAAAAAGTAACTGTAAGCCAGTAGTGTGTACCTGCAATGTACCTGCAGAAGTAATTGTACCAGTTAAATTACTGTAATTACCTGGTTATCACCAGACCTAATCACAATTGAGATAATGTCTGGAGACCTGGCAACTGTAAATCCCGTGGGGGGCGTGTGAAATATGAGGGGTCACCTTGGCAATATATCAGAAATAGGTCTCACATCGTCAGTAAAAGTTTATACATACACCATTTTACCTCGCACATGCTCTTGGCGCAACCATTTTATTTACATGTGTGAGAAAAAAATATTGTATGTAGACCTATAAAATGATTCTATGCATAAACATTTAGTGATGTGGTACAAGTATATTGCCTAGTTGGCCCCTCATATTTAAGAACTACTTAGGCTTAGGTACTATTTAAGGGTTTTTTGGGAAACACAACCCATGTCAGTTATATCTAAACAAACTGCAGTCATCGCCTTTCCACGCCTCCCTGCTCTCTGATTGGAGAGAGACAGGGACCATGATCTGGTCCGTTCTGGGTATAGACTCCATGCTGTCTTTCAGATTGGATTTCCCAGGCTAGTACTGTAACACTTCAATGTCAAAATACTACAGGATCATTATTTGCAAGTCTCCTCAACATCCTGTTCAGGGGTGCAGGGTCGAATGAGGAGAAACAGAGGCCTGCATCGTGAGATTTTTTTCTTTTTCTTTTAAATCTCTACCAAGGAGATTAAAGTAAGCTTTTGATCTGTTTATCTGATTGTGCGTTAACATGGATATTGTCATAATCCCATTTAAAAAAAAAAAAAAAAAAAACCCATACATATCACTGTTGCAAATTGCTTCAAAATGAGATATTCATAGCAATAGTCACTATGATCATTGGACTATATATCAAACCTTAATCTATTTGTATGACTTCAGATTAAGACTACATATTCTCCTTTTATCATAACATTCAGGGGTTTATGTTTAATTTCATTTTTAAAATCCAGTATTTGGCATTACTAAAAGAACATGTTTGTGTTGAGACTGTCTACTGCCATGCTACATTGATCAACATAACTACTCCCCCTAGTGGCCCTTACTACACACTGTAGACTGCAGACACTGTGGATGACATTAGCTGAATCGAAATATAGCTCAGAGAGATGTGCACTGCTTATATGGTTGCATTCAACTGGGCTGTGACATTATTTAACTAATGCCTTCATTTCATGTATAATGCTAGGTGCACACATTCTTTAACCTGATTTACATCATCTGGCTGCGTTCAGATGGTAGGAATCAGGTAACACATTCTTGTTGTCACTTGACAATAATGTATCACTCTTTTTAGGTTGTTATAACACTGCTCAAACAGGAGAAGGCGTATGGTATTTTCTGGTCATTTCTGTTTGCCTGATAGCAACAAACAACATTATGGAAAACACTACTGACCATGCAAAACTCTGATAGTGCAAGTGATCGGGTAGTGTAAGTAGGCCTAATAATAAAAATCAAAAGATAGTGTTTATTTCCACACACCATTTCTGAAATTTGTGGATTTTCCAGGAAGACTCGTGCTACAGCATTGAAACTCTCAGGGATAGAAATCAAACGTTGATTCTGACAATTGCGTTTCCTTGCAGAATGATCTGATACTAGTCAAAGAAGTTTCAGAAGGTTAAGAAGAAAAATAGTTTAATTTTCTCCTCAAAAGATATTACACAACATAGAGGGTTTCTTACATCTGAAAGCCCATCACTCAATATGCATCATATTAACAGTGACTGTTAATTGATGATACACCTTCATACGTGATACTCCAAATGGCGATGCCTTCAACACAATGCCCATGAAAGAGTTCATTTATACAAGATTAAAATGCAGAACTTACAAATATAGAGATATTTATATATGTTCATCTACTTATATGCTGACATGTTTGTGTGTGAAAACACAGCGTCATTGTGCAAGCATACCTCTACACCGCCCTACTGGGTACAGGGCAATGTAATACAGATGCAAAACTGGTTAGGAACTCAAGTGATGGCAGGACCCTGCCTCACCAACTGTGCTTTATGGTCATGATCAGGAACTCAACTGTACACAGTGTGCAAAAACATTTTTGAGGTGGAAAATAATCTGCTTGAGAGAAACTAACACACATTTTGCAATATAACATATCTGGTGGAAAGGCGTTCAATTATTTTAATTACATAGTGATTCATATGTAGTTCTGCTGGCAGCATTACACCTTTTATGGAAACTGGAAAATGGAGTGTGCTTGTGTATGTACCAAGCAACTATAAACGTAGAGTAAATTTGTATCAGGTACTGTATTCTTTGTAAAGAACAACAGCTAAGGAAAATCTGGTGATAAATAAACAGGGATCATCAGAAAGGGCAGTGCTGGTCACTCCAGTGCACAATCATCAGATGTTTTTTGGTTGAAGTTTTGTAATCCATAAAATCAGCACGGGCTGCTGAGCTGAGTTGACTTAGTAGAGACTGTGTCAAATTTGCAGGGCATTGAATGAATATGACTATTATACTGTCCTGGCTGTGACAGGAACATGTGCATGTGTTATAGGCCTGCAAGGTGTTCCACAGCCAGGCAGTGTGGTTGCCTTCCGCGTTTTCCCCTTTCACATGATCACAACCACGGGCTGGACCGGCATGCAACGTTGAAAAGGCACATCAAGTCATTTTATATCAAGTAAAACAAGAAAACAATAAGGCTGGTCCTTCCTTCTTTAAGAAGTAGCAATATACCCAATGAAAATAACAATCTGCATCATACATCTAATCAGCTTAACTTAGAAATAGAAACTGCATCTACTACAAAAGTATTGTCTTCCTTTCCCGTATTAGATTCTAAATTTCCTTGAAAGTGAACACTGGGGGACATTAGAACGTTCTCTGAGTGTTAGTGAATATTTACAATCCCAGAGCAGTCCCATTAAAATATCTTATTGTGTTTTCAATATTTCGATAGTCTATGTTTTTGGTTTTGTCCTAACCATTAGCTGCCCATGCTGGTGAGAGCAAAGTTTAAAGGACAACAGTTTAAAAAAGGAAAAAGTGTGTCTTGCTGATTCTTTGAGAGACATTGGCCAT
This sequence comes from Engraulis encrasicolus, assembly GCF_034702125.1. Taxonomy (NCBI): domain Eukaryota; kingdom Metazoa; phylum Chordata; class Actinopteri; order Clupeiformes; family Engraulidae; genus Engraulis; species Engraulis encrasicolus. Next base: position 5,781,309 of record NC_085872.1, read on the forward strand.
GTCATTACATGACATTTTTAATTCAGAATTAATTATTCAGAATCAAACAATTCTGTCGAGTTCACATTGAACTTCCATTTAATTCCGAATTGTGAAGTGTTTACATGACGTCTTCAATGCGGAATTGAGCTTTACTCAAGAATTAAATTGAGTTAATTCTGAATTGAATCTCTCATGTAAATGTGGCCATTCAGACTTCAGGCCACACTTCAAGTCCTACATTCAATGAGCTGGGTGAATGGGCGTTCCCACCGCCCAGTACATTTAATATCAGATTTGTCATATCACTGCAAAAGTGCACATCCCTTGAGTTGCATTATTTAGGTTTTTTTCATTAAAGAGCTAAAAAAAACATTTTTCTTCAGTTGTGAAAATACAAGGACATTATAAAAATCTTTAGCTTGAAAAGTTATCAAGATAGACAAAATTACAATTATCTTAACTGTTTTTCCGTGTTTGTCAGATTTAAGGTCAGCCAGAGAAACGTGGTAGCCCACTGCCATTTTTGGGGTTGGGGCAGTTTGACATTGAAGGAGTGCACTTTGCATCTTCATTGTTGCTGATGCCTTCCTTCCTTTATGGTTCACACAGCGAAGGCCTGAACCATGGATCAGTGCTCTTCTAGCCATGATGGGGTGTCTCCACCTGGCATTTTCAGCTTGATGTGGAATTGTTTGAGGGTCTGTTCTAGTTGCTGTTGGTTTCCTGCATAGTATGCTGCGATGGCATTATGGAACAGAAGAAGCTGATTGTGCAGCACTTTGACCTGATGAAGAAAACGGAGGTAGTTATTAGCCATCCATGAGTAATAAAAAACAAAAAAACATGATGCCCATTTAATGTTTAAAACAGACTGAATAACTAAATAAAAGGTCTTTGATTCATGTTGTTAATCATCCATAAAAATGACTGTAGTGAATGTATGTATGAATGCAATGAATCTGTAGTCATACCTTGTTCTCCTCGAGGAACTTCAGTTTGACAGACACGTCATTGCGCATGCGCTCATATTTCTCACGGTGGACTTGAAACTGCTGCTGAGACAGTTCAATCTTCGGCAATGTGTTGCCATCACGCGGACCGAGGTTCAGCTCTTCCAAGTCGGTGCGGTATGCATCATATTCAACTCTGCAGTGAAGAACAAACATTACATTCAGGAACTGTAAATATTTCCGTCTATGACAACAATTACACAGTGAAAGAGCGAAAAGCAAAACAGTTTTATAGGGGCAGCCTTGGCCTAGAGGTAAAGAAAATGGGCTTTAGATCAGAGGTGCCGAGGTGCCCTTGAGCAAGGCACCTAACCCCACATTGCTCCAGGGACTGTAACCAATACCCTGTACTGATAGTAAATGTAAGTCGCTTTGGATGAAAGCATCAGCAAAGTGTAATAATCAACCTTGTTGTCAGTAAATGACAGTGGCATTGAAGCATGTAAAGGAGGCACTAATCTGCTTACCTGGCGGTTTCATACTGTTTGATGTTAAGCATGGTATCCTCAATGGTTTTATCCACTAGCGTCTTCACAGAAGAAATGAAGAAGTTGATAGCTCCCAAGAGAGTCTCGCCATTTTTGGACAGGAGTTTTTGGGTGTCTGCATTGTAGCTGAACTCCTCCTAAAAGACCAAATTCAAGTAATTCTTTCTTCTTTCCTTATTGGTCATATCTATGGCATTCACACCGAACTGCATTCATTTGGCAAGGGTCAGGTTAACAGAACAATGCAATATGACAAATTGATCCCTTTAACAATGGCAAGACAATCCAGTATATTGTCATTAACAAAAGACAGTCAACTCAATCCATCTTAGAATAGAAAAATAATATGTGACATTGTGATAATGTAAGTAATAAAAAGTAAATTAAGACAAGGTGACAACTGAGTATTAAAGGAACAGTCCAAAATGTTTCAATAATAAAGTATGTTCTTCTCTGACCTGTGATGAGTTGCACTAAAAGAGAAATGGCAATTTTGTATCTAGATAAAGAAATGTCAGTGTAATGAAAGGCGTAGTAATACATTCGGAGCACTTTGACTTCAGCGCACTGATATCTTCACCCCTGGTCCTCTCGCACGAGGGGAAGGGGAAAGGGGGGACTAGGAGTGAAGATATCAATGCGCCGAAGTCGAAGCGCTCCAAATGTGTTACTATACCTTTCATTACAGTGCCATTTCTTTATCTAGATGGGAAATCGCCACATTTCTTTTTCTGCGACCACTTTTCAGTTGGTGAACTAGTCATGCAACTGTGTTTACATAGGGAACACGTGGAACAATTTGGTCACTTCTAACTTAAAGCACCCAATGTTCCCCAAGGCAAAGCTGAGCTAAGCTAATGCTAGCGAGTTGGTGCCACACACGTTGCTGACTGTGGCCACGTCCGAAGATGAGACAGGTCAAGACAGTTCAACTCATCACAGGGAAGAGAAGAACATACTTTATTATTGAAACACTGTGGACTGTTCCTTTAAACACGCATAGCTGAGAGCAGCAGGAAAATAAAATGGACTTGGCTTTAAGGGGATGGACCCATGACTGTACTGACCCCACCTAGACTGACCAGAGATGTCTGTTGGCATCATTCACTCAAGGAGATCATTTGCACAAACACTGCCATCTACTGTTAAAGGGAGGCATATATTCAATGACTAATAATGAATAGATGTATACAGTTAGGTCCATAACTGTTATGCCAGTGACATATCTTTTATCATTTAATTTCTTTGTACATTATCACTGAGTATCAATATTTAACTTCATCACTTGTCTGTCATCCCTTCTGTTCCCTTCAAAAGTTGGTGTAATTTCCAAGCCCTTCCTATAACTTGAGTTTCAGTAAACTCAAAATAGCAAAAAAGCAAAATAACAAAACTTGGTTCACAAATTCAATTACTTGTGGACCCGACTGTACGACCATACGTTATGTCTTAATGTAACTTACATGAAGCTCAGGCGATTTTAAACTGAGATCCGCAAAGGCATCTCCCAGTTGTCTTTGAGTCTGCATCATCTGAGAAAGCTGGGCGGCCAGTGTTTGAGCTAGCTTGATAACTTGCTCATATTTGCGCTTGTTATCACGGAGAACATCAATCTGCGCCTCCAGCTCCAGATCAACTGTCCGGGAGCCACGCCCCAGCTTCTCAGACAAAATCTGCTTAGTGCACTATGAAATGAAATAGAGGAGGAAGAGGCAGAGAGTGATAGGTGAAGACTTTACTGAGTTCTAAGTATGTCATTGTACATCTGTATAGTATATGAGCACATGCAAAATGTGCCAGAAAAAAAAATTGAATAGGAAGCTTGCTGGAAGCCAATGTATGACTGGAAGTGGCATGTGATGTGACATGAGGACCAAAGAAGCAGGCAAAAGTTCAAAATTGGATGTAGATGCGTCATAATGCATACAGTATGTTAACCTGGCTCTCACGAAGTTAAACGAAGATGCACGAAGCACAAAGGGTCTGTGTGAGAGCCAGGCTAACAGTATGTATCCTCTTGTCATTAGTTTGAACTTGAGCCACCTCATACGAAGATTACATTCACAACCTCCGAGAAGATTGAAAGCAAGCAGGGCTACACAGAAGATGTAAGCTGGAAGATATTTGTTTACCATGAATTCAAATCACAGGAAGAGATTAGGAGATTTGGACCCCCTAACTGGAGACCCTGACTCACCTTGTAGGTGTTGATGCTCCATTTCCTCACCAGATCCAGCTTTTCCATCGCTGGGTTCTTCAGGTCATCTGCGAGGACAACTGCTCCGCTCATAGGCTGTCCTTGTGTAGCACCTGGTGAAGATAATTTAACACACAGTTTATGAGATGGACGCCCCTTTCAGAAAAACACCAGGGGCCGAAGCTTCACTGACCATCACTTCACTGTCAAGTTATTAAGTTAGCTTGAGTTTGTATCTGTGCGTGAGTGTGCTTGTTTCCCCCGTGCATGTACCCTTACCCTACCTAGATAGTACTTGCCCCTCAGTAAAGCTAGGGCCCGAGGAGTTTAGAAAGCAGCACAGATCACATGAGTTCTATATCAGCAGCATGTCCTTTGGGGCGGGACAGGATTTCAGCCAGGTTAGGAACCCATGTTGCAGCATTCCGGAGGCAGCGGAAAGACTGTAATGGGTAAAACGGAGGGAGGAGAGGCGATAGGGAGAAGACGGCATACCACCCAATTAAGGAGTTTAATGGACTCATTGTCAGTGCTGGCCTTAGTGCTGTGTAAGCATGAAATCACCACAATGCATAATAAAGCTTGCGGATTCCAAAGAGGTTTGTTGTTGTAAAGCCGGCTGTCAGCATTGCAACCTAGCATAGCAACCAGCATGTACCCTGACCATAAAATACAATGTGGATCAGAGCAGAGGAGGAAATCAAAGAACAGAAGCAGAGGGCAGATGTCATTTCAAAGGAAATCAGGATAGAAAACGGATTGAAATTTCCAAAGATTAAGCATCGGTGCAAAGGTCTGGTAACGAAAGAGCTTAATTTAATACCCACGATATTATGCACAGTTTGCCTGCTATCTGGAACACAACACATCTGTTATGGCCCCTGTGTTTGGTGCTAATATCTCTTGTGGTTCAAGGGTAAAAAACAAACTGGTTTTGACACAAGGATATGAGAGTTAGCACTTAAGAGGAGCTAAACACAGCATGGACTCATTAATGTGTATCTTTATACTTTGATCATTTGAACTGCTTTATTTCAAAAGACCAGGGGAGATGAGACATGTTGTTCCATAATAGAGGTAGACGGCATAATGAATGATGCCAGTTACACAGCAGGATTATAAACTGTGCCCTGGAATTGTAATCCCTGATGACCAGTACCTTTCTCCAGCTCCACCTGACTGTCACTGGCCAGGCGAGCCAAGCGGCTAGCCGCTACTGAGCTCGGGCCAACTGTGGGTGTCGTAGGCAGGCTGGCTGATCCTGGGAATAGTTAGTATGAATTGATTTTAAGAAGCACTGTAATCTGACAACATGTGCACAGAGGAAGAGGTGTGACTGATTCTGAGTGGAAGATTGGCACATCTGGGTGGTAAATTGGATATTGGATATGGCAGAAAGTTAACGGTGTCATGCTACATTTATGACCAACATCTGTTGGGCATGTAGAGTATCTTGTGTATTTACAATCTCTGCAACATTTATCTCTTGGTGATGAAATACTGAAACATAAAATAAGAACACATATGTAATATCAGTAGGCTTGATTTCACTGGCCTTTCTAAACCACGTGTCTCTACATTTTAATGTATTTGAGTCTGTATAGTCATTCAGTAAAAACAGCAGTACGCCCTATTCATATTTCAGAGAAGGGAACAAATTGTAAAAGTTTTGAGTACATGCTTTTCACAATCTTCACAAAAGTCATTCAAAAATGTAAGAAAAGAATCCATACACCTCAAATCTGTGCAAAAAGGATTTTCAGATGTTAACTGAAGACTGAAGCCCTTTAGCACAAAGACTTCAAGTGTGTAGAACTAGATTTGACCTCAGAGCGATGACTGCTGTTTTTTTCTTCTCTTTTTTACACAAGTAAGTCATAGTAAAAAAGGGAACACAAGTCATTCATACAAGTAAATAACTATGGCCACTACAGACAGAGCAACCCCGTTGTATATTGCATTGAATGTGCAGGTGAAACAAGTGTATCTGTACCTTGATATGGCCCCACTTCAACAACGCCCTCTGTGGTTGAGCCATAACTGTCAGATGGGATGTGGGCTTGTGCCATACTTGGAAAACTGGTCATCCCATGAGCTGCGTCCTACATGCACAAAACAAGAGCCAGATCATCAATACGATTGCATAAAAATGTTTTTTTTTCAGTTTGGTCAGCGTCAGAGGACTTAATTCAATTGATCAAATTATTTGTTTAAAAACTGTCTAAAAATCTACATCGTAATGAAAAAATGCTGTTCAAATAAACTCGCTGTGAGACTCTTTTTCATCATGGAATGCCAGCTGTTGACACAAATTTGATTACGGTATGTAAAGCGATGTTTCAAATGAAAATTGGAATGGGTAGAAAAAATTTGAAAAAAAAAAAAAAATGGGGATGTCAGTGGTCCGTGGAATTTCGCCTAATTTCTGAGGTATAACTGGTTAGGAGCCTGTCTTTAAGACCCTTGTAGTTGGCCTTGCAGCTGCCTGTCCACACACCTGACTTACATGTCACCCCACAGGACGCAATTTGTGTTACGAAATTGAACTTGTAGTTAATGTTACTGTATTGAGTTTTTTTCACATTCATATTTTTAATATAAGGTTAATATTTATGAAATCATGCCAAATGCTTTATAAATGATTCAAAATATTGTTGGTTTATTTTATAGCTGTATATATTCCAGGTTGTATTAATGTTACACACCACAGGACATTTGACATATAAACCTTTCCATAAATCTGAACAAAAATGTTTCTTCTCATCTAAGACTAATATGAAACATGATGTACCACATCTTCTTTCATTTACATTTGCTTCCAATAGGAAAAATATCAATTTTGTAGGTTTTTAACTAATGTTACGTAAAAACAGGGCGTCATGTCAACCACCCATCTGCTAGTGATGTTGACTATGATAATGTCCTCGCTTTGGTTAAAAAGCGTCTGCCAAATGCAATGTAATGTAATGCAGTGTAAGTATATGAACAAAAACACCCTGGATTACATATGGTGTAAGTAAGGAAAGGCCTTTGGTGAGAGTATTGTCCTACCCTCTGAAACACATCATCATGGCTGTTGTCAGTTTCCCCATTGCTGGTCACTGATATCTCAGCTGCTGGGCTCCTGTGTGGCTCCTCTGCCATAATCTCCTGTGGAGAGGGAAATGAAACGCAACAATTGGCATTTATAGAAAACTGTGCAACATTCACAGGGCATGACCCGTCTGTTTACAACTCTCGCCCGTGTTGTTGCTCTTTGTCACTTCCGCTTCCGGATCCCCACTGCCACAACCAGAGGTGGACATCCCAGGTTCAAAAATAGTGCAGATCATGCCACATACTATAGCTTCAGACACCGCACCCAACCAGCTGATGTTTAGGTAGATAGGCTTAAAAGTCAGCAGTGTTGATGCACAGGGACTTTTACTTTCTGTGTGTGCAAACACATGCAAACAATTTCCTTTATCTCTGGACAAAGTATACAAATGTTCAAGCTTTCTTCCTGAAGTCCATTTTCATTTTTCTATTGCTCTTCCCTGACGATGCACAAAGATACTTAATTTTCGATAGAGGCTGTTCACTTATCAACCAACAGCACCATTCATAGGAAACACAGCCATTTCAAACCTACATTTTCTCTGCAATGATCATCAAATTAGCTGTGTAATTTATTTGACCTGTAAGCATATGCCGGCAAGAGAAAAACAGTCAGTTGAATAACCATGGAGACACATCTTATCTTTAGTTCTAGTCTCCATGGTAATGATTTCTGGTCTTCAAGGCAACCCGTTCTGTCATACAGACAGAGCAGCATGCTAAGAATTCTCTCAGACACTGAATCACGCCACACATGCATGCCAACACTAGGAAATAGTATTGTTAGTCTGTGGAACACTAAAACTAACTCAATGCAATCAATGAAAAAAGACAGGGCTAAAGACTTTACATTGTGCTTTGAGAGGTGCACAAGCAGATGCAGCAGACATGAGAAAAGACACATTAAGACTTGAGCAGATACTCTATCTCTTATGCCAGTCTTCCTTAAGAATAGGCTCAAACTCACACAATACGTAGGTACTTAACTGCTCTGAGCAACAGTTACCAGATACAGTAGATACTACACCAATGCAGCAGTGCCACTACCACTAACAGTGATGTTTTTTAACTCTCACATCCCATCCGACAGACCATTACTCTTGTGCAAAGGCAAGAGTAATGGTCTTCTTCATTACACCTCCTTTATTTTGCGACAAAGCCTACACGTTCCAAAGAATAAACCCCAGATGAAGCTTGTGTCAGGATTAGAGCTGACTTATTGCCCATATCTGAGATGAAAATGACATGTATAACGAGACAAAAAAAACTTTGACCCCAAGTGTTTGTTTTGCTGATGAAGGATGTTATGCAGCACCCTAGAGAGAAGCCAACCTTTACCTAATGGGAGTCAAGAGACCAGGGCACCAAGAGCTGCTGTGTTTGCAATACCAGACCAAATCAGCCTTGCCATTATAAAGGGCACCACATTTAATACTATTCATCTTTGCTAACCTTGACCATGTCCTTGTGATGGAGACATGGTTGTTGTGGGTTCAATTGTTTATATGCCTGGATTGCGTTTTTTGATAAGCCGAAGGATATAAAGCTCTCTCACTCACACTAACAAATACAGTACAACAGGAACACTTACTGACAGTAAACAACTACTGTACTTCATACATCATGTATTTTTTAAACAAAATCAGCACATAATAGCTCCTAGATTTCACTTCTCCAGTTCGCACAGAGTATAATTTTCCCACAGAGCATAGTGTTCCCATAACAAGATTCTTACAATGAGATGACTGCTAGGAGTCCTCTTCAAGATTCAAGACTATTTTATTGCCATTCAAAACCAGTCCAAGAGATGCGGTGCAGAATGCTATCAAATTGCATAGGTCCAATGGAAAAGTAAAAGCAACTTCCGTACGCAGAATGCAGTAACTAATAAACGGGTTAAAAATGTAGCGGTCTTTATACAGTGTTGTGTGCCATTCAATAGTCTAATCGCAGCCGGAAAGGAATGGTCAAGGAACTGCTGCACAGCACAGCAGTGCTACTGAGGCACACTCACAAACAGGATATCGCTGGCTAGGTCTGTGAAGCTAGTCTGAGGTGAAAATAGCACCAGGTATCTGGTAACATACTGCATGAATGTTTTAAAGCCACAAGACGCCCACACAGAGACGGGTGCCTCAGCCTTCAGGTAACACAATGGGCAGACAGAGAACCTCCAGAGAACACATCTGCCTCCGTATGAGTTGGTGTACCCTGCTGCTGATATGAACCACAATGTCCATGTGTGAACACAAAATGCCATATTTAAGTCCACAGACAAAAGGTTGAGGTGTGTTGAATGGAATATAACCCTGACAACAAAAGAAGTGCCATAATGAAAAAGAGGAGGAGGCTTCCGGCACTGTTTATGCTGGCCAGCCAGAGTGAAAAGTCAGAGTGTGGCTGCGTTGTATGGGGTGGAGCTCCACACTCCCAGTGGGGATTAGACTCCTTCTCTGGCTAACAATGCAGCCATGTGGAGGACAGCCATGTGATCAGTGACAGAGGGCACATGACCAGACACTTTACTCTCTCTGTACTGTATGCCCTTACCAAATGCACACAGCAGGACGACGAGAGGAGAAAGAAAGGAGAGGACTTCTTATTAACCGCCACTACGTCAAACATGTGTTGCTGACTTCACACAATCCCCACCACTCTTTACACAGATATTACATTTATTTTAGTAATACTCATAAAAAGACACCACTGGTGGTTTATTACTAGCTTGGGACAATTAGAAGCAAGTGGACATCTTGGAAACAAATACAGGTCCATACAAAGGAGTTTACAACTGCAATGTGTCAGCAAACCATGCCCTCCTAATCAAATACAAAGGAGGAACTAAGCTTACCATTATGAGGTTGCTACAAGGAACTCTGAACAGAAAAAAACACTACGGTAGCACCGCCAAAGCATGCAATATTATTTAAATTCACAAATGTCAACTGATGTTGGATCAATGATGATTCTTAACATAGGAGACACATGTGCTTGTCATGATCAGTGCTGTTAACTCCACGAGGTCACTTGACATAGCCAAGTCTGCCCAGAGGCTTATAAGAGTTATGAGTGATTCTACAGTACATGCGGTAAGACGAGGTTTATCAGTGATTGAGGACAAGATACACACGCACACACCCATTGGTCTGAAGACCCAACAAGTAGAAGAGCAGAGTAAAACTATTGAAGAAAAGCTTGAGCTTCACATCCACAGAAGACGACTATCGAACAAACACTGAATACCAAAAGAGGAAACACAAAACTATGAACAGAGCAAAGCACCAAGACATATGACCCTCCACCACAAGAACAGCAAGCACACTGTCAAACCACATATAAAATGTACCACCATTTACCACCACAAACCTATGGGTTGATTCATCTTGATCGCTGCAAAGAAGACATTTCTTTAACTACCAGAAAAGGGTAGAATTGTTTGTGGCTTCCTTGACCAGACAAGCAGCAAAGCAATATGAAGCAGGCAAGAGCGCAAGAGTGCGATTGCAGCCGGCTTAGCAAGGCAAGGGACGACTATCACCTTTGACTTTGCATCCAACGAAGTGTCATCCCTAGTGGGAGCCCCACCACTGTCCTTTAGGGAGACATCGGAGTCCACCTGCACCTCAAGGCTGAGAGAAGTGCCCCCCTCTCCATCCTCACCACCACTGTCACTCAGGTCCACATCATACACAACATCATCATCATACTGGCCAGTCTCACGGCCGTCACGGGCCTGCAGGTCTCCTTCGTGTGTGTTGTGAGCCTCCTCAGCATCTGTCTGAGCCTCCTGAGATTGGCCCTCATGCTCATCTCCCTCCTCAAGCTCCACCTGAGCCCCTGCTGCCACAGCCTGACTGGGCTCTGCCTCTGCCTCAACACTAATGTCTGACATGCCTGGAAGCAAACATGCATTACAACATACAGAGTTATTAGCAACCCACAAAGCCAGAGACCTGGGATGGATACGTCTAATTAATTACGTGAGGCAACAATAAATGAGTAACTACACTATTAAGAAGACATCTGTAGGCTATAACCTATGCAATAAAAATTTTGAAAAGTACAGGTCTAGTAGTGCTACAAGGTGTGTCATGTAAAGAATTTGTGATACATTTTTTATCTTCTCTTGAATAAAACGTAGCATTTGCAGGGAATTATTTGCACATTTTAGTAATATTAGTAGTTTAAAGGCAGAAAATAGCATTACTGGACAGTGGGACTACAGTGTGACATCCTCCTGATGATTACACAGGCCCTACTGCAGTATTTTGCATATACCGGTAATACAGCCTCATGTTTCCCTGCCAATTCGTTTGCATTGTAGTACACATTAGATTATCTGTCTTTAGAGAATATTCACTTTAGTTCTGTAATATTCAGGATGTTATCACACTCCGTTCTGACACCAGCTAGGCCATCAGTCTGATAATTTGGTCGGCTGCAGGAACTGTGCTACTCTGCAAGGGAGCAGCAAGTAGACTAAACACTTGGTGTGCAAATCATTCCCTCCAATGGACAACAAATCCTGAATGTTAATAGCGTTCAGTGGCCACACGGGTTTGAAAACCGATCCCAAAACTAAAGTTTGTTTGTGGCCGGCCGCCTTGACAACATTAACTACCATAGATGAAATGATAGGCCTACATTCAACGAAACGTCGCATTTCTCTGTAAGCTAAATGAATAACACAGCGTGGGTATAGACAACCGATAAGTGGACACATTGTGTTTCTAAGCTTCTCACAACCTTCCCTTCGATGCAACCGGCTCTGGACACATGCAACAATGAGTCACGCGGTTCCGACTAAAGCAGGAAACATTGGTAGAAATGTCAGGGACACGTAAACAATATTCTTCCTTAACTGCAGAGACGACACAACTGCTGTATGTAACATGGCAGCAATCAAATTGTCAAAGGCATCCCACTGTGTCACTTGACAGGACCTGTGAGTGCCCGATACCTGTTGACACTTGGTCGCGCCATTTGCTGGTTACAAATTATTTGCTTATAGAATCTTGGAATTGTTCTAAAATATTCTGATACAAAAGTATCTTGCTAGGCCTAGGCATTGTGTTATTTCCGCGTAGCGTTAACCACAGCCATGGGTTAAAGTTGCAGAGTGGCAACATTGTAGCTGCACTGCCAAAAAAACTTTACATCATTTACGTTAGCCGCTGGGCTACCAAGATTTCGCTGACGTGACCCTGTCTCGATTGGCCAGAACAATATACATGAGGTCTATTTTGGATGCTGTAACAATAGGGCTACACACTTGCAAACTTTATAATTTTACGCTGTCGTTAATCTTGTCACAATATGTGCCTGGGCAAACTACTACACAGCCTAGATCAGCAACAGCAGCATTCTGCACGGTGCTAGCTAAACCATCGCGCCTTGTCCAGCAATATAATATTTGACTGATGAAAGCTTTGTTTTGCTTTCCGCGGCTTCCATCTTTACCTGTTTTCGTGTCCAGGGCAAGAAATCGCAATCCACTGCTTTGTGCGATTCTAGTTTTGTCCAATTTCTTCTACTGTGTAGCGTTGGACGGCGCCCATTGGAAGTCGCAGTAACACAAACCCGGAAAAGGGACGCTTCCCAAGACTAGACAAATCGCCAATGCAACCACTGAGCGGTGTTAACAGCGCATGCCCGTCATCCACGAGTGCTCGATATCGTTTCACTGGAGACTCGCCTCTGTCATTTGTAGTGATGCCCATTCGCTGTAAATTTGGGCGAGTAGGCCTGCTCAGAGCTGTACAGCCCTGGGCCTGCTTACCCTTCACAGACTTCACGCAGCAAGGCTACATTGTTTCCTTTCAAAACAGGGAAATCCGGAAGCGCGCCCACGAGGCCCCCGCACTCAAAACATCCAGGCAGGGTTGTCAACACAGGTTTTTTTCAATGGCTTTCGGACTCTCCATACTCGGTGTCGACCAGATCAGAATTGAAAGTCACTGAACCACTTGTTCAATTCTCACTTACGGTCATCTTTATATGCGTTGCCCATCATCCCTTAATCTCTCTCTCTCTCTCTCTCTCTCTCTCTCTCTCTCTCTCTCTCTCTCTCTCTCTCTCTCTCTCTCTCTCTCTCTCTCTCTCTCTCTCTCTCTCACACACACACACACACACACACACACACACACACACACACACACACACACACACACACACACACACACACACACACACGCTGCTATATACAGGGTGTCCCTAAGAACAAGAAAAAAACATTTTAAATCATTTTAATGTTTGGTGTTCATTAAAATTCATGTAATTTTCAAAGTTTTTTTGCAAGTGCTCAAGGGCAGGCGATGGGCATGTAGAACTTCTGGCTGCCTTACAAGGCTAAAGAGCATATTATATTATATTATATTATATTATATTATATTATATTATATTATATTATATTATATTATACAATGTGAGATAGTAAGTGATGTTAGTGCATAGTAAAAACGTATTAATAATATAGCCTACTAATTTAATAGTGGCATATCAGGGCATTACATTACATATTATTACTGTAATCATCAAGCATTTCTGATCATGTGAACATGGACCACAGTACACTATGGAAAAAAAACTACCAAAAAAACTTACAAAAATGGCTTTTTTTTCACGTTGGGCAAAGGGGCAGGTGCTTAAGCACCATCTCATGCCTATATGTGCACGCCTATGATAATGTTCTGTCACCACTCAGTCTCAAACCAATGACCACAGTTTATGAGACCTGAGGGCCTTTTCACACCAGGAGGGGGAAGAGGGGTGGGAAGTGATTTTTACTGATGGCGGCGAAAATACATGGAAACAGATTTGTCCTTCCACACCAACACGGTAGTCTGGCGGTAGCAGCACGGGAGACGGCTCCGTGTCACGCTGCATTTGGAAAATCCAACTTGGGCCAGATTCAGACTAGAGCGTGGCGGAACGGCCGCTGCGTTCTACTCTGCCTTTCACACCAACAGCTTTGGTGTGCACAGCTAGTCCTGTTCAGAATCCCCCCCACAGCCAAAGCTAGCTCGCTACTTTGCCATTCATTTTGCCATCCAAAATTCGCTTAAACTCTATTTTCCAAATGCAACGCGGATCGAAGCCGGCTCCGGCGCTGCTACTGCCCGACTACTACCATGTTGGTGTGGAAGGACAGATTTGTTTCCATGTATTTTTGCCACCCCCGTTAAAAAACGCTTCTGTCCTTCCCCGCATCCCCGCTCTGGTGTGAATTAGGCCTTAAGCGGAATTTTGACAGCGACTGCCAGTGGTGCCCCGTTGAAATAAATGGCAAAGAGGGGGAGATTTTGAACTGGAGTCTGTACTGACCGCACACGCTGACGCGTCTGAGTAGAACACACTGGCTGAGACTAGGTAGAAAGGCCGCCGTCTTCTCGCTGCCTCCGCGCCATGCCCTTGTGTGTCACTGGCCTGAAGGGAATGCTGAATCGGGCAGCCCGAACCTCCTCTTGTATGAGCCTGCGCCTTTCCTTCCCTTTGGCTCTGCTGTAGCAAGGCTTCGGGTTGTTACTCAGCTCTGCACAACCTGTGGCCATGGTACCTACCAAGGTACTGTCCCACATCCTTGCCTCTGCTCTCCCCACTGCATCCCGGGCATGCCACTTCCTTTGTGTGTGAACCTCCACACCTGCTAAAGATTCTTTCCCATCAGCAGGGTGTGTGTAGAGTATGACTTCTTTGTCCTGCTGGGCAACCTTGATCTCCTGTGTGACACTGCTAAAGGGAAGCTGGAACTTAGTCCCATGCCCAAACAAAGTAATACTGCTCAGACTCTGTAGCAGGACCAGACGATGATGGATTCAGGCCTTAAACTTCCCGGAAAGTACAGACTTGTCCAAAGCTGAGAGCCACTCGATGAGATTGTCGCGGGCTGCTTGACATGCAGTGGTGTCCTTCAATTGCTGATGAAGAGCTTTCTGAGGCTGTTGGGTGTTCGTTGATGGCAAACCTTATGAACGTGCTCATTGTCTTGAGCCATTGGTCCACATCACCCTTCGCTGTTACTCACGCTTTGTGCTGTAACATCTTCATCAAACCTTTGCCCTTCTAACTCCTTGCTGGCAGCCAGCCACAAAATTCGACAATGTTTTGATGGTCTGCTTTGGGGTGTCGCCGGTAGTGTGGAGGCTCTGGCCAATGTGGTGTTTCTCCGGGCCTGGCTCCTCCTCCATCTCAACAGATGCCGTACTGGGTTCTGGAACTTTGTGTTGCACCATGGGATTCCTCAGGCAGTGCATCTTGGTCTGATGTATCTTTAGACCTGTCCGATTTTTGCAGATCTTGCCAAATTAGCAGGCAGTCGACTGTCCATTTGCAAGGGTCATGACCACAAAACCTGCCCATTTGGGGGGCTCATTCTGCCCCCCTCTCGGGCATCCCTGGGGGCATGACTCTGTTACATAGCATTGTTTGGGTGCTCCGTTGCAAGAGCCGCAGCTCGGAATGCTCATCTTGGGGCACAACCTGGACACATCTTCAGTGGCTGTCCCGAGATCACTGGGAGTATAGTCACACACCCTCACTTGGGCAACCCAGCTGACTAGAATCCCCCGACTTATGTCCAGTTAGCACAGATAGCAGTTATTTTCAAGATGGGCATTGTTTTAGAGTTGGACTTTTGAAGATGCACCCTGTAATGGCCCAGAAAAGAAGCATGTGCCAACTAGCCCCGATCTCCTCCTTTTTGCCAACAAAAAATTTACTTTCTTATCATGATGAAAGACTTAATAATGTCACTAGACCCTCAGTAATGTTTACACACATATACACTTTAGAAAATGTGCCAAGACTGTGAACATGTGGTACAGCAACAGCACAGTGTGGGGTAAGGCACTTTATGTAGCCTATGAATCCGCCTTAACTTGGCGTGCGCCACCAGCGACCATGCAGGTAGGCAGACAAAGCAGGAGTTGCGAAGAGAGGCTACAGTTGGCCTACTGTAGGCTACTAGGCCTACAGAATGGACCCTGCATCATTTTGAGGAAAATAAAATGTCCTAGAGAATTATTTTATCTTCTCCCTTAAATGTTGTTCAGTGAAACAATTGTTAACTTTGTTCAGAAGCACGTTTTGTTTGGCGATCTATTTATAAATTCTGCAGCCAGAACAATGATCTCACATGGTCTTGGAATGATCTGGCAATGTAGGCTATAACAAAAATCTATGTTTCATTGTGGTAAGTCATAAGTCAGACGTTCAGTAGCCCTACAGCAGCTGTGTTTGGCTAATTAGTTCGGCGGATGGGACACACAAAAGGGCCTTATCGTGCACTTTTGAGTAAAAGCATGAAAATCGGTACACATATCCTTCTTGATATGCTGATTAATGTTAGCGTTGGAGGCGTCGCGAAAAATGCATCGTTTTCAAGATGGCCGCCAAATCCAATATGGCCAACCCATATTAATGAATCTACCTGATATTTGGTAGTGAAAGCATGAAAATCGGTACACATATCCTTCTTGATATGCTGATTAATATTAGCATTGGATATGTAGCGAAAAATGCATTGTTTTCAAGATGGCCGCCAAATCCAGTATGGCCGACCCATATTAATGAATCTACCTGACACTTGGTATTAAAAGCATGAAAATTGGTACATATATCCTTCTTGATATGCTGATTAATATTAGCATTGGAGGCGGTGCGAAGAATTTAGCATTTTCAAGATGGCCGCCAAATCCAATATGGCCTACCCATATTAATGAATCTTCTTGACACCTGGTAGTAAAAGCATGAAAATCGGTACACATATCATTCTTGATATGCTGATAAATATTACCATTGGAGGCATTGCTAAAAATGCTATATTTTCAAGATGGCCGCCACATCCATTATGGCCAACCCATATTAATGAAGCTACCTGACAGTTTGTAGTAAAGGCATGGACATTTGTGCACAGTTACTTTTTTATATTTTGATTGATAAAAGAACTCGATACTTTGCAAAAAAAAAGTTTACATTTCAAGATGGCTGACAAATCAAATATGGCAAACGCATTTTAATAAATCCTTCAGGCACTTTTAGTAAAACCATGGAAACTGGTTCACATTTACTTCTTGATGTGCTCATTAATATTAGAAATTGAGGCATTGTGGGAAAAAACACATTTTCAAAATGGCCAACTAAGATAGTGTTTATAAGAAATTACATATTTTTCTACAAAAATATTTTGGCATTGCATATAATTAACACTCACAAAATACCATTGACAATGATTAAACATTATTGGCATGTTATCAAATGAAGTGATGCATAAACGATACTCTACTCTACTCTACTGCATATGTTATGGTTTTGCCCAAACTGTGTCTGCCACCACCACAATAGATTATTTTCTGTAATGTGATAACTTTAGAATAGGTGCAAGAGTTTGCACCACCTCTTGTGTTCTACCACTCTATAATAGGTACATGAACTGATAAAGTGTTAAAGCCTTACACTTTGAAGATTGCTGACTTTGTTTGCATTATAGGTTTTGTGCAGATGGACAGATATGTATGAAATGTTCTGTGCTAATACTCTTCAATAGGTACACTGATTGCAATCTTGAGGCCTCAAATAGGTAATACGGCAGTAGCGTTATGTACAAATCCAAGGCTTTTGAGGGGCTTGTGGGATGTACAGCACCTCTAGAGCTTAGTGATAACTGCATAGGCCTTGTACAAATTCCAAAAGGGCCAGGATTTCAAGATTGCTAGACAGAAAGTTCACTTGATTTGTTAATTCATGGACATTGTTATGATTGCTTACTTCAAAGAAACTAATAGTTGATGACTACTTCTAGCTGCACAAGGTTTTCAAACAAACTGCAATCCTGCACCCAATGCAAGTTGTATGGTATATCTTGCCTGGTTAACACAAGTTGATCTCACAAGTGAGATAATCTGGTGGTTATACAATTTCTCATAGTAAAGTTGTGATTTACGATTGCCCATGGCAGTTTATAGGTCGTTAAGAATGTGGTATTTGGCATATGTGTAGCCCATATCCAATCATGTCAGTTGTATCTATTCAAACAAACTGCAGCCATCACCTTTACACCCCTACTCATTCTCCTGATTGAACCCCAAGATCTGGTACCCTCACTGAGGGATGGAATCCATGCTACATTTCAGATCAGAACAATTGTGTAAAGTAGTAGGATTTCACAGGCTATGGTATATACTATGGCCAACATCAATCAAACTGCCAATAATGCCTAATTAAAAGATTGACATAAACTTTGAATAAATGGTGAATGGCACAGTTGGAACATGATGGCCATCAAAAAGTCAACTCAGGGTATGTAAAATATAACTTGAGTGAAACGTTTACATGTACAGTATTTGGATTCATTTCTAGACCATGATAATGATGTGAAGATTTGGCATGTGTGTGTGTCTCTCTCTCTCTCTCTCTCTCTCTCTCTCTCTCTCTCTCTCTCTCTCTCTCTCTCTCTCTCTCTCTCTCTCGCGCGCGCGCGCGCGCGCGCGTGACAACCGGTGCCGTACGGCAGTCTGCCCACTGTGCACAGCTGGTGTGTGACTGTGTATGTATGCGTGTATGTCTTTCTTCAAAGCGCTTTGAGTAAACTTCATAGTTGTGATACTGTGCTACATAAATACACATTGCAATGTATTGTATTGTAATATGGGTCAGTCATATTTGATTTTTGTTCATGGCCCCTAATATGAATAAGCATCTAATGTAAAGAAGTAACTATGTGTACCAATTGTCATGCTTTTACCACAAATTACCAGGTAGTTAATATGGGCTGGCCATATTTGATTTGGCGGCCATCTTGAAAACAATGTTTTTTTTCCCCTGCGACGCCTCCAATGCTAATATTAATCAGCATATCAAGGACATGTATACCTATTTTTATGCTTTTACCACCAAGTGTCAGGTAGATTCATTAATATGGGTTGGTCATATTGGATTTGGCGGCCATCTTGAAAACGATGATTTTTTTGTGACTCCTCCAATGCTAATGTTAATCAGCATATCAAGAAGGATATGTGGACCGATTTTCATGCTTTTACTACCAAGTCTCAGGTAGATTCATTAATATGGGTCGGTCTTATTGGATTTGGCGGCCATCTTGAAAACGATACATTTTGCGCAACGCCTCCAACGCTAAACTTAATCAGCATATCAAGAAGGATATGTGTACCGATTTTCATGCCTTTACTACCAAGTGTTAGGTAGATAGGTAGATTCATAAATACGAATTGGCCATATTGGTTTTGGCAGCCATCTTGAAAACGATTAATTTTTCATGACGCCTCCAATGCTAATGCTAATCAGCATATCAAGAAGGATATGTGTACCAATTTTCATGCTTTTACTACAAAGTGTAAGGTAGATTCATTAATATGGGTCGGCCATATTGGATTTGGCGGCCATCTTGAAAACGAAGAATTTTTCGCGACGCCTCCAACGCTAATATTAATCAGCATATCAAGAAGGATATGTGTACCGATTTTCATGCTTTTACTCAAAAGTGCACGATCAAATCACCCATCCGCTGGACTATTTCTATTTTTATACATCTGAACTCACGCTGCGAGTTGCAAAAGATGCTGCCGTTTCTCTCATGAACAGCAGAGGGCACACTTCCGAAAATGCAAGCAAAAGCCTGTAAATGGCGCTTTTGACTATGAATGGTCTGCCACATTTTAATGGTTCTCGCACCAAATGCACCAAAGTGCGCACGTTAAAAAGTATGCCGAGCCCTGGGCACTGCAGAGAACAGGGGGAGTGGCCAGGCAAATCAAAGAGGAGGATTTACTATCACCAAAGATCTTGGCTTCTTTTTTGTCTTCTTTGTCTCTGTCCCATATCTCGCACCTGCCGATTATCACAAACAGAATATGCAGAAGGAACAACATCCACCATTGCCAAAGATGTTAAACATAATTTTATTCTAAAGACATTGTACCCATAACTTTATGTTCATCAATTGGATGCACAATACATGGACTTCATTGTGCAACTGCGGCATGGGTGACAGTAAAGAATCTTATCTTATCTGTTACAGAGGTAAAACCTTGAACTGAAGGAAGCAGTATGAAGGAATTCATGAAGCACATGGCTAACTGCAACCTTCAAACCACCACTCATATTCAGCTTTTATGGCACTGCATGTGAGATTGAAACAGAAAAAGAAGGCTGGCACTGTAGATTTTAAATAACGTATTGAAAGTCATCTTGAAAGCTAGTTCATACCTTGTGCAGAGAATAGCATAGGTGTAGGTATATACGTACATGTCTAGGGTGAAGAAAGCCACACCAGTTGGGGATCCACACACTTGGACCCATGGGAGCTTTTTTTAGAGGTTAGGTTAAGGTCTCTTTGGCCTAGAAGGGATGATCCTTAGGCTCTAAATTAGAACATTTGGTCAACCTTGTTTATGTTATTACACAAAAATCTATGCTGGACATACATACACGCATAGACTCCGGCACCTTCGATTGTTTGGCATAGTGAGATCCACATAGGAAAAGGGTGATCTGCTTTTCAAACATACACATAAGCCAACTCACCTAACCAATAACCCTTATGCTGCACTGCCATTCCAGGACAAGAGAGGGCGCAATTGCTTGTAACACAACAGCCACATAGCAGCCACATACCAAGCCGGTCGGCAGCTCTGACCATCTTCATTTCAGCTGACTGATGGTTCTCACAGGCATACCAGCTACCTGCACTGGGTGCCTCTCCCTCTCCACCAACATCACCTGACAGGGGTGGTGCCAAGCAACCCAGCAGCTGGGCCAATGGAGCAGATCAACCCAGCGTGTGAGCCGGCAACTCCGGTGCCAGATCCAGCCACCGCACCCCCTGCTGAAGCAGCTCAGTGGCCAGTGCTGCTCAGTGGCCAGCTTCCCCTTCAGTCTGACTACTGGGGCCCCGTACTTCTGAGCCACACTCTTTTTTGACACTGAAAGGCCACCATAGGTGTGCTCTGGGGTTATTGGGATATAAGGAAATTAATCAGTTGATGTCATGCAGAAGTTGTACCTCTCGTTATTTTTGTGAACATAACAGGGAGGAAGGCTACTAGTTTGACTTGGGGCATATGACTTTGTCTGCGCCCTGCCAACATCCTTATGATAACTTCATAGCTGCATGCTTTTGACCTTTTTGTGTGTAATCTTTCAATCATACAGGTATGATATACAATGTTGGGGCATAAAAGATGTTCCTATGTGGTTTACTTTGTAGGTTATTTCACAAATACAGATTTCAAACTGTCCCACGCTGAAGTTTGACAGAAGTTAAGAAGTTAATGCATTGTGCAGCAAAATGAAGTGCAGAGCCGAAAAACATTTGTTTGAGCCAGCTTGTTTCTGAGACCAAGTTCCCTCTTCCTCAGACATCACTAATGTTGCCACCTGTCCAGGTTTTCCTGATTGTCCAGGATTTTAATGAACTGCCTAGGAAAAACAATGAACAATGAATGAATGAAGGACACCATTGCGTTCAAGCAAAAAGGTCGATTGAGTTTGAATATCCATGATTTTTTTTTCAGACAGAGGTGGCAACCCTAGACACCACACATCATCCTTTAGTTTAGCCTAAATGCTACAGTATGCTATCACCTCAAGGTCTTTAAAATAAAACTAGCACATGATATTACATAGCTGTTACCCTAGTTAGTCCATTGTAAATAATGAGGTAGACTGTGCTGTTACTGAAAAACACTAAAAACTAACAAGAACCCACAACAAATTTGATCCAAGTTACTGATCGCAAGACAGGTCTACTGGTTACTCAGATACGTCCCCTGTGTTGGAAGGAAAATGTGTTTCTTCTTTTTACAATTAATTTTACTTTTGTCATCTCTGTATGCAAATGCTAAATACTAAACATCATACATGGTTGCAAAGAAATACAAGATTATTATGCACAATTCGAGAAACACAAACAAGTCTAGGTTGAAATGCTGAGTCTGGACAGCCAACGAACTGTAACTAAGTGTAGTTCAAACTCTTCCTATTTTTTCAACAACAAACAATGAAAATCAAAGAGGACTTGTAAATGCATCTTTTGCATACATCTAATCAAAAATAAATTGTGTTTAAATGTCTTAATAGATGAGGAGTGAAGCCGAGGTGTAGAATGGTAGGCCTAGTAGCCTATACAGTGGTCAGGGCATAGGTCATTGCATAGCCTATGTAGAAAGTAGGTCAATATTAATATAGGCTACATTTGCTTTACATCTGATATATTAAAAAGGCACTACACAATAAAATATGTCATTGTGATTTGTAATGCGAGTAGTTTTAGCACTAAGCCGCGATCAACTTTCTATTTTTTGTTACACTCACTTGTTATTACGTTTAGGCAAAAGAGGGCACTATAGAGCTATGTGGAAGCCTGTAGCTCAAGTCAAGTCAAGTCAAGTGTACTTTATTGTCAAACATCTATTAACAGGGTTAGCACAGAAGTTTTCAATTGTGTTTGACCAGTCTCCAATGTGCAGTTTACTAAAAACATTTAAATAAGACATTGGTAATAATCTCTCCCACACACACACACACACACACACACACACACACACACACACACACACACACACACACACACACACACACACACACACACACACACACACACACACACACACACACACACACACACACACACACACACACACACACACACACACACACACACACACACACACACAGCAGCAGCAGCAGAAGTACAATCAGTGGTCATGGTAGTAAAGTGAAAAGTGTATATGTATGCAAGGTGCAAGAGTAAAATACCAGTGGCATGGTGAAGAAATGTTCAGGGAACAAATCCCTGATCCCTGTCTCAGAGACAGATTAAGGAATTGGGTGCCCTTGGGCAAAATTGGGATTCAGTGTGGTCAGTAAGGAGTTCCGGCCCCCTGGGCTGGGCCCAGCAGGCCCATCCATTAATCCCCTGCTATGACCTGCTAGTGTCACACATGGCAGGAGGTGGGGCACACTAGCTTAGCTCTCTCTCGCCAACACCCTTGCCTGTCTAGTGATCCTTACATTTTTGGTTTATTTAACCTTTTACACAACTTTCATGTTGTTTAGGATACTTATTTGAAAGAAAAAATATGTTCGTGAGTAGTAGGCTAAGCATTCAAATTATTGACAGACATCTATTAACCCCTTAGCGCAGCACTATGGCTCTCTGTAATGTCACAGCAATGTTGTTATGATGTAGTTAAGCATTTTCAGCAAGTGAATAGGGTCGCCGGCGACCCCTGCTGCAGTAAGAGGCTACATCTGTTTTACCAAAGAAAAGAAAAGAAGAGAATAGCACACAATAAAGTACATCATACAGTTAAGTCAGCAGTCATACACTGCATGCTTTATGAGTTTAATGATGAAGAGTGCTTGACCCAATGACACATCATGTTCAAACTGAGACAGAATGGTTGTTGGAGCAGCAAAGACTATCATCAGATACAAACCAATAAAACACTTTCTTTGCACATAGGGTTATTAAATGTTTTCAATCATTATAATAATGTGTGTCAGTAAAATTTCAAGTGCTTTAAAATAAGGCGCTTACATTAAAATGTTTTTTTTTGTGTGAGCAATATTCTTTTTGAAAATGTTTTTTTTGGGGGGAGGGCTTTTCACCTTTATTCTTGACAGGACAGTGAAGGACAGACAGGAAATGAGTGGGGAGAGAGAGACGGGGAGGGATCGGCAACTGACCCAGGCCGGAATCAAACCCAGGTCGCCCTAGCAGTCTTGTGCATGTTCTTGGATATTTTTGTAGTTCTACCTGCAAGAACAGGGAAAATGGGATGCAGCAGTCTTGGAAGAATAGAAGGACTCGACCTGTGTTTGCTTGCCATCTGGGCTTAACAAATAAATAATTCTCATGTCATGTCAGCAGAAGACATGTGACCACCTTTACCTTTGACATTATCACGGTCAGTCAAGATCCATTTCATTTATATGATATACAGTACAAGACTGTATAAAGTCAGTTTCATAATGTTGGTTGTGCTAAAAATAGGAACAAAGAAAGGAAGAATTTCATATTTGGCGAACTGTAACATGTTTTTCATAAAATGTGGTTCAAAGACTTTTTAGGAGTAATTCCACATGCCACAGACCATTGGCGGCTCTGTTTTTTATTTGAAAATGGTTGACTTCAGTTCAAGGTATAATTTGGCTGTGATCTAGATGGCTAGAGCAGAGCATTTTATGATGCTTGGATAGGATATTTCATTATTTTCCTGTTTCATAGACTGTAGAAATGCTTTTGGCCATTACTCTGGAATGCCTGTTGTAGTCCATCTTGATCATGCAATAAAATGTTTTGTTTCCTGATTTATTTCCTAATCTTATTCTTGAATATTACATTTACCGTATCCAGAATATGCTCAGGTGCATATTATTCATTAGCAATAACATGGCTCTCAACAACTCTGAGCCAGTTACTCTTGTTTCTTATAGATAGCCTACATTACATGTCATATGCCAATTCTACTCCAGCTTGGACACTGTTTAAAAGTCTGCTAGAATGGGATGACTAGTTAACCATACGGTCTTGGCTATTCCAGTTCATAACTGGACCAAGATTTCTCAAGATTTCTGGTCCCACTTTACAAACAGTCTCTCCCTATGGTACGGATTAAACAGCCAAATAGCTCAAGGATAGAAACAACATTGCATGTTTTGTTCTTAAGGACACGCACATATCCTCTGCCTGGTGGCTCTGAGAGAAGAAATGAGAGTGAGCATGGAGACAGCAGCTGATGGTTTGGTGGCCTCTCTCCATTGTTACCTATGCACAGCCACACTCTAAAAGTGTCATAAACATAGCAACAACCATGCAAGTAATGAGTTTGGGGTGCTAAAGAACCTCTTTCTGGATCAAATACTATCTATAAATGCAAATACTCCACAGCAGCAGAAGGTCAACACATTGCTATGGCACATAGTCAGTCAACCAATGGAAGTGAATAGGTGAGGTATTAGTTCCAGAGTCCCAAGTACCCTCAGGAGAGTCATCCAAAATGTGGTGATATTTGGTCTGTTTATAGTATATCCAAACTCATCTTTTCAAACATCATGCAATGATGGTTTTCTCAGTTATAGTTTGTACGCAATGATATTGCATTTCATGTTAAAGATGCAACTAAATGACAGTAAAACTGATGCGAGGAAATAAAATATTGCGTTAACATTATTTAATACACCATAATAAAAAAGGTACTATAACACATACAAAACAACAACTCACCAGCTTGAACAACAGTTCTAAGCATTTCAGTGGTTGACACACTTTTTTGAACTTTCGATTTGCTGTCTCTGGAAACTATGTACAAGGATAAACTGCTTTATCTAGATATTTACAGAGTATTACATGTAAGAAAAAAGCATTCCACAAATATGCAGCATTTTGGCAGCGATCAACATTACAATCAGCCAAAAGCACATAGAGAAACGTAACCACTGTATGCATGAAGGAACATGGGGCATGCTTCTGCCGTTGGATGAATATCTAACTTGGACATGAATTCTGGGATGTCCAGTGAATGGGAAGTATGGGCATTGTAGCAAACGTAGCCATAGCCATCCACTTTCATCATTCCAGCTCCAAACAACTGCTGTAGCAGTGTAGGGGTCTTAATGGCCAAACTTTAGAACACACTTCAGAGAAGATAATACTGTGGCAGTGCAGTACTGAGGCTCAAGTATACAGAGGGGGAAACAACCACAGAAAACAAAGCAAAACAGGACATATAAAAAAGCAAATGGTTCATGCATGCACACTCGAATCACACAGGGGAGACAGGGAAGGGGGGACAGGGAGGCCAAAACATCACAGAAGACTTGAAATGAGTCCTAATATCAGAAATTAGGAGAGCTACAGCTATGCGTAGATTGAGAGTATAGCCAGCTATCTCTCATTTTGTTGTCAAAATTACTGATGAAAATAGTGAAAAAAGCACTTGCCTTTTTTACTTCCCATGGACAAGAACATCAATAAATGCTTTGAAAAC
Organism: Engraulis encrasicolus; assembly: GCF_034702125.1. Classification (NCBI taxonomy): domain Eukaryota; kingdom Metazoa; phylum Chordata; class Actinopteri; order Clupeiformes; family Engraulidae; genus Engraulis; species Engraulis encrasicolus. The sequence continues at coordinate 5,807,089 of NC_085872.1, forward strand.
ATGCATGCTCAAATTAAATTTGCCATAAAGTAATGTGGGGACCTTATCCAAACTTTACAAGGAAGCGTTGGACATGAGTCGAGTGCTTAGTTGGCTTGGGTATGCTGGTTAAGCCTAGGCTTTACAGATCTGAGCAGTGCGGTGATCATTTAAGGAGAGCTGCAGAGCCAAATAATGGGAGAAAAGGGTCACACTGTGAGGGAATTACCACGTTGAGAAGACATGTTGCAGTCTCTCTAAATGAAACGTATAAAAACACTGAATATTACAGTGGTCACTGAGAATGAAGAATTAAGTTCTTTCCCTGAAAGATCAGAAGCTTACTCTGGCAGTTCTGCTGGATTGCTATACTGGAAGGGAGCAGTTGCTTGTCTCACAGCGGCCCAGAGCTCAGTGGTGGAGGCTGTTGTTGGTGTGTGAGGAGCAGGGGGGGTGAGGTGGGTGATGGCTGACCCCTAGCACTGCAGCTTGCGAATGCTGCGCGAAATCCTCTTGAATTCTCGCTGGCCACGCTGCCAGCGCTTGAGTGAGGTGATGACCAGGTTGCCGTCGAGCTTCTGGCCCATGACAAGGTATGCCGCGTTAATGTCACTCATTTCATCACAGACGCACTGTAGACCATCCTTCAGCCACAGCACCGTTTTCTTCAGGTCACGTTCAGTCACACCATTGAGCTTGTAGATGGTTTTGCTTTTGGTCTCCGGCACAATTTTGGTATCACCATTCATGTATGAAATCTCCTTGACCTTGATCTTCAAAGCTGTCATGAGAAAAGGAACACATGACAATATAATTCAGGGATGAAAATGTGCATACACATAGGCAAGTCAAAGAAAATTTGAAGAGCTGGTTGTCAAAACTGTTCTGGTCTCACTCAACCCAATTCAGTTGTGCAGGTACCATTGCATTGACAATTAAATCAGAAGGAGACCCATCATTCCTGATGAAATGTAGAGCAGGTCTACATTATTATACAATTTAATGTCTTACAGTAGGCTACACCAAAGTTCAAGATCTTACCAAAGTCATTCTTGCAAAGGTTATCCACAATTTCGTTGTCATCCTCTGACTTCTCTCTACAGGCATCACAAACTCGAGGCACTGAAACACAAAACAGTTAGATTATACCAGTTCAAGAACAAGTGGAAAACAAACTATTTGGATTGTGTCCTGGTAAATTCGCGTCTTCAGATCCCATGAATGGGAATGTGAGCTACTAGGCCATGTATCTCGGGGGACTTTGGAGAAGCCATGTATCTCGGGGGACCTTAGAGAGGCCATGTATCTCGGGGGACTTTGGAGAAGCCATAATACAATTAGGACAAATCTAATGCGACAAGTAAACACATGACTCTCTACATGGCCGTTGCCTAATTAGTCTCCCGCTTTACTTTTGGCGAGGCAATTGATCAAACAATAATAAGAGTGTACGCTACCTGCATTGGTAACCGGCATGAAATGATCAACACCTGCAGGGGGTATGCAGAGATCGTTATCAAGGGGAAAGCGCTCGCAATCCAGCATGTCCGGCCACGGGAATCCAAAGGCAGCCATGACCGGAGCGCAGCCCTGTTTCACGCTCTCGCACAATGATCTGCACGGCTGGATGGGCTCGTCCAGATCGTCCAAACACACCGGAGCGAACAAAGAACAGAGAAACTTCCTTGTGTCCGGGTGGCATTGCTTTTGTACCAGAGGAATCCAAGAGCCAGCTTGTTGCAGTACTTCATTCATAGTTTCGTGTCCCAGGAGATTCGGGAGCCGCATCTCGGTGTACTCTATGTCATGGCACAGAAGCAGGTTGGTAGGTATGGGTTTGCAATTGCTCTTCTTCTGGAATAGCTCAGGCTGGTCGAAGGCGTATATCCCGTGAATTGCTTGCAAGCAGGCGGGTAATGTCAGAACCCACATTATTGACAGCATGATGTTCTTCATTTCAGGTTTGTATCAAACATACACAGGAACTCTAGTTCTATCTTTACTCAGCCGATATGGTTAGGGGTTTTACCGTTAGACGCCCTACAAACTGTTATCCCTCTCTAAACATGAGGAGTGATTCTCTGAGAATGGGTTGTGTGTTTTAACCTGTGGCTTTCTCCAAGGAGAGTAAGGGCGGAGTCGAAAGACAACCAGACCATTGGTCAAGTTGGATCTGGTTACATCCGAGGTATCAGGTACACTTAATTAGTACTGCTACGCCAACTGTCAGGCGGTGGACACGTTCTTTGTCAAAGATGTTTTGATTAATTACGCGCTAGTGCGCACTTCGTGCGCGTGCCTTCGCAGCCAACGTTGCGCGTCTTTTGTATCCTCATACAATATAGGCCTAGTAACAGGCACAGCCATTAAACTATTTAAACAAAATAGCTATCAGATGTCGTGTCTCAAGGTTTATACACATTTTCTGCAAAGTCTTATACAAATTCAAAGTACTTTTCTTTCTGTGTTTCAAATACAGATTTTGTTAAAAGTTATTTGACAAAGGCTGTAGGCTACATTTGCATAGTGGGCCGATTTGAAAATCGCCCACAACATGTAGGCCTACATATTCTGTCATTTTTAAAAATAAATATCATTAACTCCCTAAACTGAAAGATCTCATTTGTCATCATCAGGCCAAACTTTCAGGGTTTCAGTCTGAGGGGTTTAGGTACCCTTTCCAGGTCAGTGTGTGTGTGTGTGTGTGTGTGTGCATAAGGTGAGGTGGGGGTGGCTTGATGGCCAGTGAAACTCAATCCCCTCCTTGTATTGAGGGGCTGGTTCCTGTCTTATTCATCACCTTCGTTAGGTTCCTGTTTGGCTCTATAAGCTGTAGAGTGGTTCTGGAAGGACAATCAGCGTCCTTTGCAAGTTCGCAAAGAGTATTTAGTTTAGCGGACATCACTCATGCTTAGTAGGTCTGGTTAATTCTGGATCAGTAACCTTAATCTGACCTCTGATGTTGAGAAAAGAATATGTGACTAATGTGGCATAAAACAATATATAGGCCCTAGTTATTTAGAATTAGTATGTATATGGGTGTGGTAAAATCTGTATTTTTTCATTTTTCATTTTTGTTATGATTGTTTTGTCACCAGTCACCAACATGCTCTCCAACATTTTTTTCATCCAGGCAACATGACTACCAGGCCAGCCCTGGCATAACTGTCTTACTTTATTAAATCTAAGTCACAAACTTCCCATCATGTCCAACCCATCATGTCCAACCCCCCCACCCCAAGAATTTTACAGAGTTCATAACGTTTTAGCCATTAGCCAGCCAACCAAAACAAACAGATATAACATGCTCTGCTTTCTCACGGAGAACATTACAAACGTGATCCGAGTGCTCTCCGGCACCGCTGTCCTGCGGAGGAAGTGCTGGCGGTATCGTCCTGTGGTGATGCCATCTCATGTTCCACTTTCTCTTCCTCTGCTCCAACCCCTGGCCCTGGGAGCGCATGAGCCACCTGGCTCTGCCACACTGTTCAAATAAATCCAGGAGAGGTGGGAGTGTAATTCAATTGAAGAAAGGAGGATTTTATTACCAAAAAGAATTAAACTCTTGTCTTTCAGTTTTATTGTATGGCTTCCACCCTCACTCACCCATCCCCTTCCAAACCAGCTTCTATAGGCTCCCGTTGGATAGATGAAGTCAATAGTCATAAATGAGTTGACACTTGCCTATCTGATTCTTAGTGATAGGGAAGGGATGTTGTGATACAGAAAATAATAAGTTGTTGGAATGTGGTCTTTTTGAGAGTTGAAACCATCCCTACTTACAAATACATAAGTGTACATTCACCAATCAGATAAAGTAAACTGCAAATGCTTGGACTGCTAATATTCAATCTACGGTTACACATTAGGCCTACTTCACACCAGCATCCTAGGTAACAGTGTCATTATAGTGTCAAAAGCGTTCACGGTCACGGTGTCAAATCTGTGTCATATGGATGAGCCATAAACACGATGTCAATGTCATAAACGTTTCATGGTCATGAAAAGTTTACATTGTTAGGGTGAACGTCACTTAATGTCATAGTCATAGCATGTTTATGACATTGACATAATGTTTATGATACATGCATGACTGTTACAACACTGTTATGGCACTTTCATGTCATAGGTCTACGTATGATGCTGGTGTCAAGTAAAGTGTTACCAAATTTACTTTGTATTTTAAGTGTTTTTCATTACAGAATTGGAATTGGTATCTGTTTGCTTCAGTGAAACGGAGCCTATACATGCACTCTGGTCTTTTTCCTTAGTCACTGACAGCACCACAACAACAGTTTCTGGAAGCCCAACTGTTCTTTTTAGTGTAACTTTGGTGGCCATGTGATGTCTTGCAGCTTTTTTTCAGGAAACCCTTTAGAGTGGTAGGTCCTGCCGCAAGAGGTCTAGTTGTAGTGAAATGGTGCTTTCCTCCAGTAAAGTAATGGCATAGTTCCTATTCGTAGATGCATAAAGGGGGTGACTTTTTTCCACGAAAAGTTTCTCCCTTGCACTCCCTAACCTTGTCCTCCATCTCCACCTCAGCTCCCTCACATTAGGAAGGTGTCTACAGAGGCTTCACAGGGCTAGTGGCTCCACGACCTCTCAGAATAGGCCATGTGTGTTTTCAGGTGAATGGTGCTCTGTGGGCAGGTCATCCATCATCTTGCACTTTTCAAACATGAAAAATAACTGTGTCGGACCTGAATCATGCCAGTGGCAGGAAATTACATTGCTAGGAAAAATGTACCCCCACCCCCCATCTTACCACCCACCCTTCAACTGTTAAGTAGGATTAACGATGACTCCTTTTTAGTGCTATTGATTTAATTCATTGCTATTCAGATTTTTTTTCTTCATATTTAACGATAGGGTCTCATCAACCTTTACAAAGGAGTGGGGAGTGGGCTTGAAATGTTCTAGTTATGATGTGTCAGTTATGAAATGATATGTTAGGCATTGCATACACAAGAGCTGTTTGGAGTTGACATTTAAGGATGCACGTTATGGAGCACATGACAGGTGGTGTTTAAAGTTGTTTGCAATGCTGTGCAGGACGACAGAGATGCTGCAGAGTATATCAAAACATCTGATGTCATGGAATGACTCGGAAAATTCAGACCAGAAACTGGAATTGGTTATTATGAAAAGCTCTGCCATGATTTGCCACAACACAAACACCTCAAGTGGACAACACATGAGTCCTTCTGATGTGTGTCAAAAAATAAAGCACCCAGCAACTGGCAGTCACAACTCAAAATTAAACGTGAAGTTATCTTGCATGACTGCACAGGCTGCTCTGTAGTGCATCCAAGTTGCTGAATATCAGATCCTCCGTACACCAGGTTCTCATTACCCCCCCAACCCCCCCTCCCGGAAGAGAATGAGGCACAGCTTGCAGCCTCTGCCCCTGCCTCTCTCTCCTCACTCCCCTTCACTTTACATATTTTATTGAGAATCACAGGTCAAAGCACTGTCACAATCAGTTAGAGAATGCATGTCTTCTGGGTTGGGGGTGAAACACAAACCCCAGAGGATGCCTTTGAGGAGTCCAGCTCCTTGAGTGTCTGCAAAGCTGCCCATGCTGTGAACAAGGGCCCTCTCAGTCCAATGAGCCGAGCTGGCAAAGTATGGCCACGATATTATGCTGCTAACATCAAAGTCATATTCCCTTTCTTTCAAGTCAAATGAGGGGCATGTTTGCATGGCCGTGTGAGAGTGATTACAGTGTTATACAGTCATTAGTTACTTTACGGTTTACAAAAAAGGACTTGGCGATGGCAAATTAGTTCCAACAGTTCAACAATGAAAACAACTGTATACAACAGGGGCAGTGGGAAAACAAGGGATGTTAATGTGTGCAGGGCAGGGAATATGGTTGTAGTATCCACAGCGTACAGTATGATAAACAGAACTTCTAAATGGTCTGATGACATTCAGAAAAAGTGTTATATACATTGTGTGACACACCTAGGCCCTACCTTTAAAAAAACGTATTAAATACAGTTGGATTGGGCAGATGGTTTGAATATAATTTCAGAAAAATAATACATTTCGATTCATTAAAATTGCCAAAGGTTGCTTGATGCCTCTGTGTGCAGACAAATGGCATTGACTTAATTAAGCCGATGTCTACTAAAATCAGCAATGCCAAAGTCTATTCAGGGGTGCATTTCTGGACCTACTTCATGTGTTAGCATTAAACTACAAATTTTCTTCAGTATCTACTGTCTTCAAGCCGAAATACATGTGTTTCTCCTGTAGTAAACCAAAAGTAGTTTGGCCACTTTCAGAGATCCTCACTTCTACTTTTATTTTTTGACCTACTTTCTCCTCTCTACGGTGTGTGAACATGGATGCAACAAGAGATAAGCATGGACGGGGAAGGGTCGGCAAAGGACCCGGGCCGGGATCAAACCCGGGTCACCGGTGTAGCAGTGCAGTGCCCTACTAGCCTAGAAATCTAGACGCCCCTAGCGACCGCAAATTGAATTTGCTCCCGGGGGCAGTCTAGCGGACCCCGGTCGTTTTGCGAGGCTGAAAGTTATCCGATGACAGGGCCAATCAAATCGCGAGGGGGGCCGGGCTACCTAGTAAACAGGAAACTTTCTAAGAAGAAGCATGGTGTCCGTCCGTGCTACGTACAGCACGAAAGTGTTTACTTAATTTAAAAAGCCGGGATGATAATACATTTCGTGGCTGACATGGATTGATGTAATAATACACCATGAACTTATGGGGCACAAATAGATCTCAACACATTTGATCATTCGGTGTTTTAAACTAGCTCGGTAAGCTAAGTTGAGCATTTTACAAAACCAGATAGTCACACGTTATTATCAGACCACTACCGTAGGTGTAGAATGAAATTGCTGCTCCAATTTCTAACAAGACACATGCCATTAAAAACGAGACATTTGGGAGCTTTGGAAGTCTTTGAGTAGCTTACTAAATAGATGGGAATGACACCGAGTCTACCAAGCTAGTGGCTAGCTAACCTGTCGTCAACAACACAGACCTAGGTATCCATGTTAGGTTAGGGTTAGTCTTAGAAAAAAAACTAGGGTTAGAAACAAAAAACGAACATCAAAAAGATAACTAGCTCCGTTATATGGCGTTGGGATCGGTCTGGCTAGTGGGAGCGAGCTGACCGGGGAGCGTCCTGCATTGGGAGCGACAGTCCGGGAAAGTTATGGGTATACAGCTGGCTAGCTAACGCCGAACATGCCATGTTGACAACAATCATAAATATAACAATTTAACAAGCCCCAAATTGCTCGACATTTTGCTGATTGATCAGGGAGGGTCATGTGGTTGAAAACGAGGCATTTTTGAACTGTATAAGTGAAAACACGATTTATTAGGAAACTTGTTTGTGGCTGTGGTCATCACACGAATTCACTGCTACGACGGCTGGAAGTTGCCGCTTCAGCTACAAAGAGGCCCTCGCTAGTGGCTAGCTAACCTGTCGTCAATAGCAGAGCTAGGTATCCAGCCTTGTATTATATGCCTGCCCCAAATTCTAATAAGATCCATGTCATTAAAAACGAGACATTTGGGAGCTTTGAAAGTCTGTAAGTCGCTCACTAAATAGATGGGAATGACACCTGGTCTACCGAGCTAGCGGCTAGCCATGTATTAGTTATGGGTATACAGCTAGCTAGCTAACACCGAACATGCCATGTTGACAACAATCATAAATATAACCATTTAATAAGCCCCAAATTGCTCGACATTTCGCTGATTGATCAAGGAGGGCCATGTGGTTGAAAACGATGCATTTTTGAACTGTATAAGTGAAAACACGATTTATTAGGAAACTTGTTTGTGGCTGTGGTCATCACACGAATTCACTACGACGGCTCGAAATTGCCGCTTCAACTACAAAGGGGCGTGTCGCGTGCACGAGACAGCTGTGACGTTACACAGAAATGTGTGGGGATTGGTTGTTTGCCATCCAATTGCGTGACGTTGAGTGCTGAAGCAACCGTTTATCCCGCCCACACTGCTGCCCAGCTCTCCTAGACCCTGGTACAGCTTTTTGCTGTACGGGTCTGGCTGCGCTAGGCTAGTGCCCTACTGCATGCACAGCCCTTTAGGGGGGATTACAACCACATGTTTTGCTGACCTCATGACTCAGCTGTTTCCTCTGCAAAAATACACTTCCTGTTTTAAAAATTGTTGAAATCTGACGGAACTAGATCATTTCTTTTGCACAATACCAACACACACATACAGTCCACGGAAATTGGGTGTTATGCTGTGGGGTACAAAAATGATTTTACGTTGTCAGCTCAACACGCGGATTCAAGCTTGTGTGGCACACAGCTCAAGAGATTATCTCATTACACCATCGCCATCGAAGCGCGTGCCCTAAAAAAAAAGTACTTACCACTTGATGTTGTGCCTGTGTGGAAGTCAACAATTTTTAATGCAAATATCTTAGTGCACTAACCATGACAAAGTATGAGATTTATGAGTAGCCTAATAAGAGAATAACGGTGAGAAAAATGCACACCTCATCAGTCAAACATTATCACACACACACACACACACACACACACACACACACACACACACACACACACACACACACACACACACACACACACACACACACACACACACACACACACACACACACACACACACACACACACACACACACACACACACACACGTTACTAAGGTTCATTATTTAGTGCTGTTATCGTAGTTCTAGACAAACCCATCTTGAATAATGATGGGTAATTCAAAATGGTAGACAGAGAGAAGATCTATATTCATGTAAATTTTCAAGTCATAATGAATATTTAGAAATTGCTGCTGGTGGTAAACATTCATGAAAAAGGTAAATTGGTGAATATACAGCATACATACATTGAAAATACGCCTTTAATGAGATCAGGCTGCAAATAGAAAAAGCAGATGTGATAAAGTTGCTTGATTTTATGTGATGAGACAGTTTAAGTCCTAACTGTAGTACTAACTGTGGTACACTACCAAGCCATAAATAATGATAATGATAACCAATCCTAAAGCAATATCAGACTCTTGTCAGTCTTATTGTAGTCAAACAATCTAACAAAAGTTTCCTGACAGCTTTCTCTTGTTCCGTTAAGGTTTATCTGTGGGGTGAATGTTAAACATTCAGACAGAGAGCAGTTAAAGATCCAAATGTGTCTCACGGGCGTAAACTCAAGGTGCTAAGAACTTGAGTCAAAACGCAACACCTCTGCGGTGGCCATGCTCCCATAGCCGGTGGGTGCTACCCAATGACCGTGACCTCTCACCCTTGCGTCTCGCAGCATCTACGGCCAGACAGGGGTGAAGGCTCCATGCTGAGGAGGCTTACGACCTTAATGACCCAGACCAAAGCCAGGGTGCCATGCTGTTACAGATGTCTGTGTGTGTGTGTGTCTGTGAGTGCACGTGTGTATATGCCTCTTGACCTGACCTCTGCTCATATGGAGAATGGCTTATGTGCGCGCTAAGGTGGGTAGGAATCGGGTGTATATAATGCTGTCCTGGACCCTTGGGTGCCATCCCGTCATCTAATTTTTTCCGTGCCTAAGTTTAGGGCCTCCACATGAGGCCTGTCAGTAGCTTGGGTGAGAGGTGGGAGACCTCTGCCTAGGGGCACAGAGCCTCGGTGTCATGGTTCCATGTCAGCACCTCAGCAGGCCGCAGGGTCTGGCTACAAAGGGCCTACCACCCTGCAGCACCAGTGCCTAGCAACCAAACAACACCAGGCACCCACAAGGTCACCTTCAGAGATGACAAAAACAGACTCACTATTAGCCATGTCTGAAATGTCAAATTGCTCACCATAAACAGTACAGTGAATACATTTTTGTTTGGTGACTAACTTACATAAAGTGCACAGTTTGAACAGTGAACAGTTTGATGCCATGTAGAGCCATGTAGTATGCATGCATGTCTATGCATGTGGTAGGCACTCATAGGCACAGATATGTTCTTCTGATCACGGCATGAGTACATTATCAGAATGCCTACTGTTCACCAATTGTCTGGCAGTACATGAGTCCTTGATTCCATGATTCTGTAATTATGTGTCTGTGTGCCCATGTGTCTCTCTGTCAGATTTGTATTTGCTTGATAACTTTTGAAATAGTGGACAGACCTCCACCAAAACTTATGTGGTAATACTCTATAAGTACATAAACTGATTAAACCTTGGGAGGCCAATGCTTTCAAAATGGATAGCTGTCACAACAAGATAGGTATCTTTGTTGGAATAGAGTTCCACTGTTTTCCGTTTGTTTCATACATTAATTTGGGAATTGTAATTTATCTCTTAACGAGAGAAACCAGAGTTAGTGGATATCTCCAAATATGCATTATGCAGATAGATGCAAACAGTAGAACACTAATATGGTCAGACATTCACAAAACAACAGTTTTGTCAGAGTACACAAAAGACAGACTCCAGTTTTTAAGCATGAGATAATTGAGACAAAAATGCTACAAAACATTTTGATTTCTGACAGGTTGTATTATGAAACACGATCCTTAGACCCTTTCCAGATGCAACATGAGAAAAAAAAATGCATAAACAATTACCATAGTCTTGTGTCTAGACTCGAATAGGAACCCAAGGTAACCCTGGGAAATGCGACTGTGTGCAGGGTCGGATTACTGCACAGGCTAGATATAGCTGCAGCCTAGGGGCCCCCACCTGCCAGGGGCGACAATCGGCCAAAGGTGGGAAAAAGTCAATATTGGAGAAATGTAACAAGATGTTGTATTGATAACTTGGTCTGCCGCGTCAGGTAGAGTTTCAAATCTTATTGATACTCCTCTTGGGTTGGAATTGTGATGCCGTCTATGTCATTTTGTTATGAACTTTGCGTTCCGTGGGGGCCTACAGGAACCCGTAGCCTAGGGGCCCCAGGACTTCTTAATCCGGTCCTGACTGTGTGTGTGTGTGTGTGTGTGTATAAAGTCTGGACTCTACTGGGGTCCTTTCAGGGGCGCAGGGTACACGGGCTGATGTTGGTGGGGGTAGGGATGTCAGTCATCAACTTAATGACTCTGTGTAACATGAGATTAAACACATTGCTTTGTCCCCCAGAACCATATTCCTAGAGCACCGTCACATGACGCAGCCCAATGGTGTAATGCAGATACCCCAAAAAAGCTTGTTATGAAAATATATAAAATATGTCTACAAACCATGCTCGCAAAACCCACTTATTATAAAAAAAGATTCCTAAGATTGATTTGTGGCACTGTTGTGTTTTGCAAATGATATAGACTCATATCTGGGGCTAGACATTCTGCTAAGAAATTGGGTATCAATCACTGTGCTGCCAGTGATGACTTAAATGTGAGATAATTAAGTCTAGAAACCACTGTGCTTACATGTATGCATGTAGGGGCATGAAGAATGGTTATCTAGCCAGCACACGTCGAAGTACCTCAACAGAGAACTCAATGGATATACAAACTCACAAATAGTAACAAAAACACGAACACAGTTAATGTACTACAGTTAATGTACAAATTATATACATTTTTTTTCTTTTACAATGAAAAGTGTTGTATTAAGGGTCATAGGGAAACAATTCTTCCTTGACCAGATATAAACTGTCATTCCTGATGGTAAAAAAAACAAAACATGAAAGACTAATAAGCTATGTGATTAGGGGCTGTCTCATTTAACTTAAAGAAGGGTCCACTATGGGAACTATGGGAGCAATCATGGTGTGAACTCCAGTTTTGAACCCAGGGCCGCTGACAGCTTCAGCCGGGCCCGGGACAAAGTCATCTGAAAGGGCCCCTCTACCCAGTACACAAAAAGTAATGAGAACCCAGTTATGAGCCCCCTCATCTCCCTGGGCCCGGGACAACAGACCCCTTTGTCCCTCCCTGTCGGCTTCCCTGTTTGCATCATCTGACAAGAACAGCAGCTCCTTGCCTATAGAGGTCCACTTGGAAAGGAGGATGTTGGGACTCCCCTCTTGTGTCAGGGCAGGGCGTCTCAAATTTAGATTTGATGATTGCAAGAATCCCCTTCCCAAAATGGCCCTTGAGAAGGCATCTTTACATAATGCTGAGCTTACCACCAGGGCAAATTAATATTCATGATACATGCTGCCATATTTAGCCACCAGTGTACTGATTTTTTGTCTTCTTGTGCTGATTTTTCTGCCGCAGCATGCTAAAGGGTTTGAGTCATAACTGCCTGTCTAATTATTCTGACGTTTGATGGATGATTCCTCTGTGGCTATGATCAGTCACACTGGCACCATAGAAGTAGAGTGGCAACAGGGTATTTCCCTGGCCTGCAGCAGCACCTGTCATAGCTGCAAGCTTTCGCCTTTTGCTGCCAGGGTGGGGAGGGAGCTTTCTCTCTGCTCTCATTTCATTGTCCAAGTTAGCATTTACTATTTTTAATGGTTTTATACCAACTTGCATCTTGCAAATAGAAATGCCTCTATGAGTCTGCCAATACAAATACAAAAGCTGCCTGTGAAAATCAGTTTTTAATACATCTTACCAACATGCCTTTGCACACCCCTATCTACTGGCCTGACTCTGTAGCTATGCCATTATGGTGATGCCGTTGCCATACTAAACTAAACGTGTAAATGAATATTCCATAAGTCTTGTTGTACATACATAAATATGTCTAAGGAGCAGACAGTTTTCCTGGCCACGGCCGAATAAACACTCAGGCTAGATATGCCTGTAGCCCCATCTGCCAGGGGGCCCCTGATTGCCAAAAGTGAAAAATTGAAAGATGCAATACTGAAAATGTCATCTGTCGCGTTGAGTACAATTATGCCTCTTTTCCACTGGGGGTTTTCTGGTAGACACAGCGCGACTTATAGGACCCACTTTTTGCTCTTTGATTGAGCTGTGTCATGCCCAATCGAAACGAGCTGTAGGCCTACCAGAAAACCGGCAGTGGAAAAGGCATTGGTAGACATGCTATCCTTAATTCCTAGCCAGTAATTATAACAGAAACTTCTTCCCTGGGGGGTGGGGGGGGGGGGGGGGGGGGGGGGGGGGGCCTGTAGTTTAGGGGCCCCAGGCCATCTTAATCTGGCCCTGGACATGGCTTACACAAGCTAAATCATTATTAATGCTGTCATGGTTATACATGTTGTTAGAGGTGTGATGGTGTGTGGGCACGTTCACCTCCTTTTTCATGTGGATCTACAGTAAATGGGAATGTAGTAGCTTTTAACTCAATACACCAGACAAGTCATGCCAACCTTGAGGGCAAACATGATTCTCAAGATCAAGATTCTTTTTAATGGTTCCGAATGAACCATACACAGTGAACTTCCACATAACAGGAGATTCCTGCTATGTCACACTTTGGGCTCACTGTGGGGGTACTGGAGGTATACAGTGGATGCTTGAGAGAATAGCAACACTTTGCATCCAGAGTGTGGGTGATGTGTGAATTTAATGATACAACCCTTACAAATGCTGTAGGTGTGCCACCATGCATCATCGTCTGACAAGGTAAAATTATCTTTAATTGTAATGAGTATCTCCAGATTTATAAACACAAGTGCCAAAGCCTCTGTCTTATTTGTGAATGTTTGTTTTTCTGACATTTATATCTGAAAAACATTGCTCATATAAAAGGTCATCAGAAGCCATATCCATCCCAGTAACCCGTTAAAACACAGCATTATGAATTTGTTGTTACCAGAATGGCAATGACCGATTCGTAGTGGACTACCAAAGGCCCTGTGTTATGTCATAGCAGAGTGGTAATTAACCTTTCTATGACTATTACAGCATGCCTCAGATGGTATGGCGTGCATTATGGGGCTGCTCAATATTACCTTTTACAAGGGGAAACTCTGGCATGAAAGGGTATTATTATGCACTGGATGGTACATGTATGTCTCCCTCAGTAAGACCAAATTAATACAATGCCTCATTATCAGCACAGAATGGCTCCAAATTAGTTTTGCTTGTAACACCTGGCCATCAGAGAAGATCTGCACTCACATTTTGGCAACGGGTGGAACATCACTTATTGCTTTCAATAGGCCTACTGTATGGAACACACTGGGCATGTTCATTTCAGGCATGTACCTCACAACACCTCACCGCTGCTCCCCTCCCTGACACACACACACACCCTCTTCTCTCTCTCCCTGATCCGCATTTCACTAGTCAACATGATGCATAAAAAATGGCAAAAAATGTTAACAGTTCTGCACAGGGCCCTTGCCCAAGCAGAGAAGGGTAGAAAAGCCTGTTGCCTTTATTGGTTCCAGACACAACCTGCTTTACATGACAACATTTTAACGATTCATGGTTGACATAAATTGAGAGAAATATCATGACCAGGTGCAAAAGGTCATCCAGAGGACTTACATCTCTCAATCAATAAATCCCCATGTTTCAAATTATATGTCCAGATTCCAGAACTATTACATTTGTTATTGGCGAATCAGGCGTTATCAATAACCTACCTCACAAAGTGCCTTTTCCAAGTTGTCCAATTTGACCTGCAGTTGATGTGTCATAGTTGATACAGTGCCGTCTGCATTTAGTCCTATGACACACAGATTCGCACAGTATTGCTATGTTGCACTACTTCAAATGAAAATGGAGGAAGCTTGCCTACTACAGTTATTCATCTGAATCTGATCTTATGAAATGAAATCATTACAGGGCCATTGAGAGGCTGTTGTTGCACAGATGTAGTGTTCAGTGCTACTGGTAATGCTAACAGTGGCCTACTTTTTGAAGTGATGCAGCAGGTTAGAGAGAGGTCATTTGAATGTAGTCCACATGGCAGCCAGGGCCTAGCACTAGAGGGACAGTACAGTGCACAGCTCTGCAGAAGCTCTATCCTGGTGTCACGTACAGAGTACAGAGCCCCTGGGGCCTTGGGGGAGGGCCACACCACACTTAGATCAATAATGAACCTCTAAGCCATATGCCGAGACCTGCTCTGGGAACAGCACTTGGGCCACATTAGGGAGGAAGCAGAGCAGAGGCAGAACAAATGCCTACAGGGCCCCAGGGCAAAAACACTGATAGGGCCCTATAAATACGGGCTGCCAAGGTCACAATAGGGCCCCCACCACCCCTGGGCCCAGGGGGAAATGTCCTGCTCGCCCTCTCTGTTGCAACGCCCCTGAAGTAGAGGCTTAGAAAAGCACCATTGGATGCCCACCATCTGTACCCAACTGACCAAGACCCTGCATCCCTTCCTAGCACTTTCCCCCTGACTTGAAACACAAACTCCCAGAAAAGCTACAGTGGGTTCCTACGTGACCACCAAGCACCCTCCACTGACTTGTGTGGCATATTAGCAGTTGCACATAATATAAACACGTTCTGTGTTATTTCTGTGTTTTGTTTGAACTAATGACAAGCATACAGGATGATTGAATTCAACTGTTCCACAGCTTACCAGATGCATCCTGGAGAAGCACTACTACATGTAGAGCAGCAAGTATGAAACAGGATAAGAAGAAGTGGCGTTAGCATGGTATTTCTCAGACAGTGGATGTACATGTAAAGTATCAGTATTCACTTGGATTTCATTCAGTATTAATATTTTGCTATGTTAGTGTATGATATAGTATGAGAAGCTAACTTTGTTGTGGAGGTGACTATGGTGACTATGGTGCGTCTTCGCTAAGGTAGTTCAGGCCACTGCTCCAGTGGTCATGTTATGGGCTGGTTATAATAGTTGTAGTGGCAAAGGAACTGAAGGGCTGGGAATAAATGGAACCGGTGACCTTCGGGCCTCCAACTTGTGACTGAAGGATGGTCAGTTTGATGCCTGACCAGTACAGAATTGGGTTGAGGGTTGTGGTTGAGTATTCTATTCCATGTCCACGTTCATGGCTTACAGCAGGGATGGGCAACTGGAGGCTCGGTGGCCACATGCGGCCCGCCTCCTCAGTCAGGGTGGCCCATGGATAAAACATCATTAAAAACAAAATGACCAGACTTACTACTGAGTCAATCGGTTGTTATTATACTGTTGGCTGATGGCTACAAAACATTCCTATTTTTTCCAAACAATATTGGCAGTCAGTGAGAAACCAACTGCACCTCGAATTCTGTGAGTTGCTGTCAGAGCCGTGGTTGTGTGGCCCTCTGATCGTCAATTGTTCAGCTTTCAGCAGGCATCCCTCTTAAATACTTAGACTGTGAGGGTGCTGGCCCAAATGTTCAACTCAGTTTTTCAAAATAGAGGCCGCACCTAGCATGAATTGGGTTTTTTATTGCACAAACGGCATGTGCCAACAAAAAAGCCCTCTGATCGTCACAATGAAAAAATGTGGCCCTCCTTATCATGAAAGCTGCCCATCCCTGCTGTGGACTAATGGTGGAGCACTGGGTTACTACGCCAGCGACCCAGGTTTGATTCTTGCCCGGGTCATTTGCTGATCCTCCCTCATCTCTCTCTCCCACTCGCTTCCTGTCACCATCTCCAACTGTCCTATCAAATAAAGGCAAAAAAGCCCTGAAAAATATTTAGAAAAAAAACCCATGAAAGTTGCCCATCCCTGGCTTACAGTAGGCCTACATGCAGGGCACCACTAATCCGTAACCCCGGCCTCACTTATCCTAAGGCACCCCACTAGTAGGCTGCCCCCTGCTTACTGTGCTCACTCACTGTGCATATGGTGTGTAGAACTATGCCACTAATTCAGCGAGTTAAAATACAGAGCATAATTGCCTTATTTTATCTCTTTTCACAGTTTTGCATTCACTAGTATTTAACTCAGAAGGTACAAATATTTATTGGCAGCTGAAATAATTCACTACCTGGTCAGGTTAGTGGTAATTAACCACTGAAATGATAAAACTAGATATTGCAGTAACAAAACATTGTGCTGCAACTAAAGAAGAGATATGTACCAGCTGTCACATAGTTGCTGCAGACTACTTTGTCTCAGAGGGCTTTCTAGGAGGCTAGAGGGAAAAACTTGACCTGACTCACACCATGTCCATGACCTTCAAGATATAGATTAGGAGTCGGACAGATAAACAAATGCTTCAGTCTTTTTCCAGTGGACCTACAGACCTGTTCACCCTACCCTGTCAGTGGAATACCCCCTCCCACGTGCATGACAAGGGAAGCCATTTTAAACGGGTTGATTGTAAATCACTGTGTCCCCTTTGGCCTTGACATGCAACTGCACAGGATGAAACATCTCCTGCTGGGATATCCACCACATGCGCCGGCCTAACAACCCCGCCAAGGGCAAATCAGTCATGGGAAATAAGGAGCAGTGAGCTCGAAGGCCTCCCCACTGCCCCATACTCCTCACCCTTTGGGGAAGCCAGATTCCAACACAGGAGAGAGTGGTGGGGTTCGCATGAGCACCAGGGCCAGCGCTTGGCATAGGCAAACAAGGCGGTTGCCTTGGGCACCAAATGTCTTGGGGGCGCCAGTAACACCCAAAAGCCCCACAGAATTAGAACGTCAAGCGAAATAAAACATTCCACTTAACATTGATAATTCATGTGCATTCAGTACACTACATATAGGTAGGCTACTAGATCAGTTGTGATTGATCAGATGTGTGATGCTATGTTTACAGATGCCTGTTTCTAAATGCACAAAAAGGAAAGGGGGTGCTTGTTTAGGGCACCAAATTGACTAGAACTGGCCCTGATGACAAGCACTTAAAGCACTAGAGAGGGGGCAGGCACGCATGCCACTGTAAAAGACTGCCTGAAGTAACACACAATGAGCTCATTGTCAATTCTATGATATTACTATGCTAAGGCAGCAGCATATTCTGTATTACAGAGAGAAATGGCAATACATGATATACACGAACAACGACACAAACACTTGACATGTCATCCTAGTACTTTCCTTTGGTTAATGCGAACTCTGCGGGAATACAACACAACAACACACAATAGCACAAAACGCCTAGAGTATATCTGAAACGGCATGGGATGTAATGTCTTTATCTCGCCATTTGGAATGGTAACAGAGCTAAGGCGTAACTCTACACTGTAAGGCTGCTTTGTTTGTGCTTTTGTTTTACACACACGGCCAACAAACCCATAAGTGGTATGTTAGCACTAAAAAATGATGCTCCAGGCCTTTCCAAACATCCATACAACTTCCCTGCTTTACTGCCCACCCCCTGTCCAAATATGCTCCCCACTCTCCTGCTGGTTTTGGGCAAAATCTGCTCTGTGGTCTTGGAGATGGATGTTAGTCCAACAAGAAGTCTCTTACATGCTATATTCAAAACCCACATGAAATAGCCGTCTTACCCTCGCATGGAACAGCTGGTATTAGGCAACAAATACTGAGCTCATTTCTGAGAGTAGTTCAGCAGTTATAATACCATTAGCCTACCAGCATTACATGGAGCCACAGAGGACAGACAATAAAGACACCCAAAGGTAGTGTGTATGCTGATGATACTTGGTATGGTATCACTATACTGGAAAACGATGCATTTATAATGGGCCTACCCTTTTTTAGCAGCTGCACAATTTGATCCCGCACAAAAGCAGAAGTTTTACATGGTGTGCTATCAACTGTGAAATATGGACTATAGGTTTGGAGATGCAGTGGAGGCGAATCACTCATTTTCCATTGCATTTAATGATCAAACTGTTTTAGTGGTTTTAAATACAAAGCAGTTGGTGCTTAGTGAAGTCTATTTTCTGTGATAAGGCCCAGGCATCCACAGCGTGCTCAGCCCAAGTTTCCGAGAATGCTTGCTCAACATCTGAAAATCATAGAAAGGATGTTCCACATGGTTTTGATAAGGCCCCTGATTCGAACTGCAGTCTGTGAAGGAAGTGCACTGCCTCTGCTGTTTGAAGTAGCGTTCCATGTAACCACTAACACAGATTTACAGAGTGTGCAGCCCCCACGCACCCACCCAGCCTTTACAGCTTCATGTACTGTACACCAATTTAATGCTTACAATGGAAATGTGTTGAGATTCAGTGCATTTACCATGCAGCAGGCAGTCCGATTTTCCATCATTATTATTATCAAAGCAAATACTGTAAAGCTGTCCTAAGGATATAGCTTGTTATGGCTATGAGTATTTCCTTGATTAAAAATGGCCGGTACTCTCAATGACACAATAAATGAAACACACACACACACACACACACACACACACACACACACACACACACACACACACACACACACACACACACACACACACACACACACACACACACACACACACACACACACACACACACACACACACACACACACAATTGTATTTGTGACCAGAAAGAGACCAGTCCTTTGGTCCTGTCTGAGTATAGTTTACAAAAGATTGCATTTAGCTTTTAAAACTTAGGGGCAAAATCTTATTTTCATTTCAAAATGTTGTTTTGCCCAAAAATTGCAGCAATAACATGTAGAAAGTGGCCTAGAGTTTCCGCCGAATTTATTCCGCAACCCAGTCCACGATAGTTACTCACGGCACATATGAAAGTCTTCCAGGTCTGCTTTCGAGCACACTCACTCAACTTGCCAAATGCAAGACCTCGATGAAGACTGGAGAGAGCAAACCCAAGGAATTGAGGAAAACATCCTGACTCCCAGCCCATATGTTACGGGTCCCTCAGTGAGGCTTCAAGAGAAGTGATTTATGGAAGGGTGGCCAGCATTTATTTAGCTTTGTACAGTAGCGCTGAGAGATGGTGGACAGATTACTGCTCAAGCAGCGAAATCTAGAGAGGCTCTGTCATTTATCTGCATTTAATGCTTTCGACCACTTTGGAATCAAACACAGATGTGGCATGTCTTCACGGCGAGGGCCTTTCTTTCCTGTTCCATTGTTCTACATTCCACCATTCAAAGTGTTCTGCTTTAAAATCCTGCATTCAGGTTTGCAGGGCTGACTGACCTCCCAACTCTCATGTACTGCAAGTGGTGTGGTCAAATATATTCCTTCATATTGCGCATGATTTCTAGAGTGTAATAAAGTTTGGACATTTTTTTTGTCAAATGCAGAATGTAAGAGGGTGATGGCGACTGTGGAGGGCTGACTGGGCAGTGTGTACTGTTCATTTTCCCGTGCTCTGCCTGGTTCCAATTCGTCTTTCAAGGCTACAGCGCTCCAAAACACAACACATCCCTCAGTGAAAAGCCGGCAGTATTGCCGTTTATTTTGCATGGTCTTCACGTTTGGGCATATTTATTTTTCAAATTATGACCTCAGATTTTAACTCAGACCATTGATCTTTCTAAAAGACAGACTACCCTCATTTAACACCCAAAAAATAAACCTCACCAAGCTCAATAACAAGGGCAAGTAGATGAACTCATGCCCTGGGTATTATTTTACAACATAGAGAGGCAATAGAAACACCTTACTGGGTGTTTTAATATGTGCTGTAATGGTTTGTATCAACCTTTAGGTAACCCTGCAGAATGCTCATCATAGACAGTAGGCTAGAACAGACAGTATAGTAACCTAGAACCAACCTGAAAGCAGGCGTATGAAATTATAAGAAATTCAATTTTTGGTTCCTGGAATGTTCTGCTCACAGTTTGGCGTTGGCATGAGGGATGATTTACTTTGCAAGACAAAATGAAAATGTGAGAGTAGATATTGGACGGAAAATTGTGAAGATCAGAGCAAACGGTTCCCAGATGCAGCTCAACAGTTTTCAAGCTATACTGGACACTGCTTCAGCTAGAGCACCCAAGAAAAACACTTAGGCTACCTTCATTCTGTCTCTTCTGTCAGTCACGGACAGTTGATCACATACTTTGTTGACACTAATGCTTCATGCAAAATTTGGTTGTTATACACATGATGTCTATAAACCATGAGTGCTAATAAATTATCCCAACGAAACCAGTTTGTTCCTTTGAGTGTCTATGGCAGAACCATTTAGTGATGCATCCTAAATCCACTTCTTTATCCTACTGCCGTTAGTATGCAGTGTTGAGCTGACATCCATGTAACATATTTTCCACATGTACTGTCAGCTTTCCAAGGACATTTTTACAGTGATTGACTCAGTCTTTAACCTTGAGTCATAAAATATCATGAAGGCTGGAATGAGGTGAAGGGAACCAGTACAGGAGGGCCGAGCATGATGTCAGTGCAAGGGGAACAGCAGCTACACCCCCCCCCCCACACACACACACACACACACCACCACCACCACCATCACCACCACCTCCCCCCCCCCCCCCCCACATACACACACACGCACACACCACCACCACCACCACAACCACCTACCCACCCACACACACCCACACGCACGCGAACGCGCACACGCACGGCACGCTCAGTTTCAGTTATTGTGGTTATATAATAATTCAATTTGTAATTACATAATATGTTTTGATGCCTTTAGCTATAGTGACATAATGTTCCCAAAATATTTGTTTTTCTATTTTATGACAAAAGGCCAAAACATTTTTCCTTCCGAGTCTTAAATGGAAGTAGACGATGAAAGACAATACAGTATCTAAGATCAGATAACTTCAGGGTTCCTCTCAATGAACATCTTTGTTCACTAACATTAATCATTAGTGCAAGCCATACAGATTGATTCTCTTGTGCAAACAGTAGGCCCATATGTCTAATATAACAAGTAAAACATTTAGAATGGGAGAAATTGAGTTATGTTCTAATAAGCAATCATTTGGTGATGGTGAGATGGTGAAAAGGTTAGAGCCCAGAGAATCTTTGATTGAAAATTCTCTTATGCTTACTTTTACGCCATCTATCCTGATGCCTACCAACATTTTGTAACATAATTTGGCAGGTTAAGCAATGAAAGGTAAGTATCTTCCTTGCTAGTAGTGTATTTGGTGAACGAAGTGATTAGCTGTTGCTTCATCAAGTTCACTCCCTTATCCTCCCTTTACTTGGACTACTTTTACGGCACATCACCAGCACCAGGACAGTAATTGTGCACAGGGACTCTACTTTGTGTACAAATCACTGACCTGCATCATAATGAAGAGATATGATTAGAGAATAAATCACTACTCTTCTGAATTTGCACCAGACTGAATGGAGCCTTGTCATTACACGCAAGACCTCCTGAACAAAAACATACGCTTATTGCTTAGATCACCCCCCTGACATCATGATCATAAGTATGTTTTGGCTGAATCAGTAATGATATGGCACAAAGTATGATTTAAATATATGTTGTTTTATTAAAGGTTTAACTCTATTAAAACATTTGGACAATGTGCTTCACTTTATTATTTTTAAAGATATTTTTTTTGGTCTTTTCGACTTTATTTCTGATAGGACAGTGAAGCTGGTGACAGGACGCAAGTGGGGAGAGAGAGACGTGGAAGGGCCGGCAAAGGACCCGGCCGGGAATCAAACCTGGGTCAGCCACATGGTAGACGAGTGCCCTACCGTTTGGCCATGGCAGGGCCGTGCTTTACTTTATTGAGAAGTTATTTAGCTGGAAAGGGCATTTTGGATATGGTCTTTGAGATGGATATTAGGATTCAGTGGCGTTATAAGCAAATCCAGTCCATAAAAACGAACTAGTTAAAGACAAATACTTTGCCATTCAATATCAGTAAATGAGTTTGTGGTATGCAAAATGCACAAGACTAAAAAGGAAGTTGTCGGTGGGTCATTCAAATCATTCAGCACGGCACTAGTTTACTTGTGTGGAAAGCATGATGTGAATATCATACCTAATGACAATCACTGCATAGTCTTTGGCAGTCTCACCATATGTCCACCATTTGTGAAGAACCCCAGAAATAATCGTATTATAGTCACAAAGATGGTCATTAAAGCATTGCTTTAAAGCATTAAAACATTTGAGCTTTGAAGCACAACATGAAAAGGCGCCATCTCTAGCGCAAGTCCACTATGAGATATTTTATAGCAAAACGAATAAGACAAAATTATAATGAAAACTATTACTGAGCAGGTTCTGAGATATGCTATTGCCAGTGTAGACATTTGATTAGGCCAACTACACCTTCTTAGACCACAAAATGCTAAGTTCACACTTGCATAAGAGCACTTTCAGAAACCAAGCCAAATCCCAGCCAAAATCACTGTCCAAGATGAGGTGTTATAGCAGATTCAAATAATTCAATTCAAATAATTCACAACAATTCAATAATTCATATCCTTTTACAGCAAAGTGCTGTTTTTGTTCTACCTGCCAACGTGCATATAGCACTCAAAAGGGATGCCAAAGGGTTTGGCAAAACGGTATTCAGAATCCCTCTGTTGACACAGGAGAGAATGTGACTCGGATGTTCAGAAAACAGCTTGGAGACAGCACTTGTTAATTTAACTGTGTTGTGAGTTCTTGTCTAACCCCCTACTGCAGTGGTTGAGAATGTGAATTCAATCCATAAAGTACCAAATTGCTGGCATATTTCTCAACGGCAGAAAGCGAAAAAAGCTGCAATTCAAGCAACACTATCAAGAGCATCTCTTTGAAAATCTCAGAACTATGCAAGAGCATGAATGTGTCTGTCTGGATGTGGTGTTTAAGGGTAGATGTAGGACACTCTCCAACTTGGAGAATGGCAAATGATTTTAACGATTGACTGAGGACTGCATCAGGGATGGTTTAGAGAGGACCACAAAGGGATCCATGCTGAGTGGGGGTATGGGGTTGAACAGGAATGGGCTTCATGGAACCAAAATGCTTTGCTGATTATTTTCCAAAGACACATTATAGGGGGAGTCTCTGCTAATTGAAAAAAGCCATCTGATAACCAGGTACAGGCCAAGTCTCATCTTATTGTGTGTGGGGAATTGTTTGTGTTGTCATGGCTGCTCCTGTGACTCTTAAAACAACCAGTCTGAGACCATGCAGTAAATATGGCTCATGCTATATAAATATTTTATCTCCAATTATTTTCATATGACCGAATCTTACACACCATGGCAATTGTATGGCAACTGCTGAAGCAGTGAAACTGCAGGGGAAAAGTTCAAAATCTTGAACAGCTCTCTAAATGTTTATCCGCGGCATTTCCAGTTGTTAATGATTATGAAAACACACAAGCAAACAGGAACCATTCATTTATTATCATACATGTTCATTGTTGAAAAATAACATTCACCATCACATACTCCCTTAAGTATTATTCATAACAACATCTGGTTGATTAACCATATAAAATAATTTAACAGAATTTCTGACAATACTGTACAATAAAGTGCCTTTACAAAAATAGCAAAAGGAGAGACAGGACATTTTTGAAAAATAGTTTGACATGACGGTGTCCTGTATTGCATTTAGCACATGGTTCGGCACTTTGGCCTGGACTTAAATCAGCAACTCTGCAACCGTGAACTGAGCTAAAGTGAGCTATCCTCACTGGGAATCAGGAAGTAAGTGAATCAACATGCATAGTTGTAATCTACCAGTTGGCTAAGCATGTTCAATACTCTGCATCCACATTTCTGATCAAGTTTGTAGTCATCTTTTGATTTAAAGGTCCATAGTGTAAGGTATTTATTACCTTCTTTCAACTCGACAGGACAGAAAAGTGACGTCACCCATAGCTGTTGTGAGTTTATCATGTCATGTGCAAGTGAAAATTGGAATAGAGTTGAATGGAAAACTCAGAGCTGTGTGTCTGTTGAGTAGATGAAATAGTTCATGTGGTAGTGAACAAAGATGGAATGTGCTTGGACCGTCCTTCATATACATGAAAATATAACACAATACAAATACTTGAAATGAATGGCCATGGTCAGAATTAATGAAACAGAACAGTTTGTGAATGGGTCACAACAATGTTAATAATGAATACCTAAAAATGCCAGACTTTAACTGAATATTTTCTCCCTGTGGATACCCTAACGGCTTTTCACACAACAGATTGCATAGCTTTCTTTGTATAGTCCCATATCTTAATTAAGGAATTGAATATTTGCCATCATTGCAAATTGGTCTCTAACTTAAGAAGGATGACCATAGCCATTTGTGAACACAAAAGATGGCAAAGATGCCTTTGTACAGTACATCTCCTGAGAACCACACAAAGCGCTGTCCATTTTTGTGGGGTTGGGGATGGTGGGGACCGCAAATTCCTTTACAGACTGCATAACATAGTAATACTGTTTGGAGATACTTTCAAATGAACTGCATGTGTAGTGATTTCCCTTGAGATATTGAGCCACACAATGCAACATGAGCCAGATCTCCATCTAACCTCTGCTTTTCTTCATTATGGAGGTGAGTGATGAAGTGATTAGACCCCACAGACAGCTGAATGAACGAGAGGGTTTAGTTGATCATATCTGTTCTGGAACAGCCATCAAACACAGGGGAAGCTGGCCTTAATATATGTGCTGAGTTGTTAAATTAGTATTTTCATCCTTTTAGATTCACATGATGTTTGGCTAAATTTATTTAAGAACAGAACAGATCAGAGTCATAACCGGCACAATATGGCAGTGCTGACCTGCTGCATTCAGAGAACAAAACCTGGTTAAACACACTGGTACATACAACACAAATGCTCACTGGACCTCTGCCATTTAGAAAATCATCCAGTCCAAATGACTTGACATTAGGATGCCTGATATGCAAAGTACCTGGCATACAAGTATGGCTTCATCACTGAAAATGTACACAGAAAGTGACATTCCAGACAGACAATCATGTGTCCTTTCCAGATTATCCCTTTTCATCCTTTCCTGAAAGTTAGACCTGTATTTCTCCATCACAAATGATATTGCCAGGAAGGGGAGTTATTTTGGTGTGTCCCACCATGCCCGTCTCGGAGACAACTGGGGAGGCATTGGGTGTTCTCATTGTGAGCAGAGACAGAGTGGGCGAGAAACAGGGCGTCATTGCAGCGGGACTTAGTCCGCTGTTGCGACCCAGAGGAGAGTAGGCATATTTGGGGTAGGATGGCCGCCTGCCGAGGGTTGCTATTTTAGTAGGCATTCTGGGAGGAACGGCCCGTATGCCAGGCTGTGCCACTGCAGTGATGAGGGGTGGTGGACGCATCAGGCTGGACAGTTCTGATCCTGAGCTGTGGCCAATGGCCTCCTCATCTGGCAGAGAACCAATGTCAGTGAACACGGATGCCAGTGGCTGGAAACGAGGCTCCCAGTTCAGGAGGTAGTCCCAGCTGTAGCTGCCCTTGTGCTCCTCCTCTGCACAAGTCAGCGATGCCAGCGACCCGTCAAGCGTCGCCTGACTGTCCATCAGGGGGTTGTAATCTATCATTCTCTCCTCCACTTCTCTCATATTCAAAACACGTGACAGCATTGCCTCGCCGCCTCCCTCTTCTCTGAAATTATGAAGGCTTTCAGCGCTGGCCATTGCTGTTCCCAGACTGGCAGGAAACGAGGAGCTGGCGGTGCAGAGCTCCCTGTCCTCCGACTGACAGGAGAACTGGTCAGAGTCCCTGGCGAGGCCGGAGTCTGGCATGTGGGATCCCTGATCGCTGAGCGTCAGCTCGGATTTCCTGAGGCAGGGGTACTCGTTGATCATTTTAATCTCCTGGTCCTCTGCAGTCTCACCCTCTGCAGAGCCCCGTAGGCTTGTGTCAGACATCGTCAAGGGGTGAGAGATATCCAGCTTGGCACGCATTTGGCTTCGCATGTCTTGCAGGTTTATGCCATTGTGGCGTGGGCCACCCTTCCGACCAAACGTGCCCGTTCCGTTGTTCAAGTTGGCAGCAATACAGGCGGCCTTCTTCAGCGCGGCCTCCTTGGTCTTGTACCGCAGCACAACGGCAACAAAACTAATCAGCAGCAGGAGGAAAACAGTCAGTGCAGCGCTGAGGCTGACCATCTGCACACTCAAAGACAAGCCTGTCAGAGCCTCAGCTGAGTTTGAAATGTTTACAAAAACCATGCAAGAGCTTGACCTGGACTCAAACCTTGGACTGTTGGCCTGCACTCTGAGCTCAACTGTGCTCTCAGTGGCAGAGCTACCTCTCCGTCTGTACACCGGACCAGAGATGTAGACAGCACCAGTCGTTTTATTGACACTGAAGAATGGAGAAGGCTCAGCCAGGGAGTACTCCACCACTCCGTCTAAGCCTCCATCGTGATCCATTGCCACAACTTGGCCCAGGGCCTGTCCCATTCGGGACTGCTCTGGCAAGAGGAAGCGGTAGTGTCTCTGGGTGAACACTGGGCTGAACTCATCCAGGCCTTCAATGTCAACCTGCACTCTGATGGTGGCCGCCTGATCACCCCTGTCTCTGGCCTCCACAACAAAACAGTACTCACTCTCCCTCTCGTAGTCAAATGTCTGCCGGGTGTGGATGTCACCAGTCAGAGGGTCGATGGCAAAGGCCTCCTTCCTGTCTGGGTTGCCGCTGCCATAGTCCATGAAGCAAGAGGATAAGATGGAGTAGGTGATCCTTCCAAATGGCCCAGCGTCCTGATCGACAGCGTGGACCACACACACTGGGGTGAAGGCAGGCTGGTTTTCCAGCACAGAGCAGTTGACAGTGGGATGTGTGAAGTATGGGGAGTTATCGTTCTCATCCAGCACAGACACAAAGGCGACTGCGAAAGAGATCCGCCTATTGCCTTGTGCATCTCCATCAGATGCTTGTATGGTCAAGGTATATTTGAACTCCTCCTCGTAATCCAAACTATGGTTGACCTCTAGTACCCCCGTCAAGGGGTCTAGCTTCAAATGACCTTTACTATTACCAGAGATAATGTCATACTTCACCATTCCATTCAATCCTTCGTCAGCATCGTGAGCTGATACCTGTACAATAAAAGTGCCAGGTAGACTGTTCTCACGGACTTGGACGTGATATTCTGTACAACCAAAAACGGGAGAGTGGTCATTCACATCAAGCACAGTCACAGATACGGTGGCGGAGCTGTTGAGAGGGGGAACTCCCCTGTCAGACACGGTCACGATTAGAGAGTATGCAGCTGTGGTCTCACGGTCCAGCGGGTCGCAGAGGACCACGTGGGCCACACTCCTAAGCTGATCTTCCAAACGAACTGCGATGACCTCCAGGCAAAACCGCCTCTCCTCGTTACCGCCACTGATGCTGTAGTCCAGGACGCTGTTCTCCTCTGAGAAGTCTTCATCTTTCGCCATAAGGGTCAAAAGGGTGCTGCCCAGGGCTGTGTCCTCGGGGCACTCCACCTGATAGGCGTCTTGCAGGAAGTAAGGGGCGTGGTCATTGGCATCCAGCACCTTGATGTCCACAGAGGTCACACTAGACAGGACAGGATCTCCGCTGTCATGGGCCTCCACCAGCAGCTGGATCATGCTGCCATCATTCACATACTTCAACGGCTTGTTTGTAAACACAGATCCTAAAATAAAAACATCAACAAATATATTGGTATTCTGTTTATTTCTCAAAAGATATGCACTTTGATAAAGTTGTTATTAAACCACATCGAAGGAAAATATGACTACATATAAACATAAAAAATATAAATATCCATCCCATACAAA
Organism: Engraulis encrasicolus; assembly: GCF_034702125.1. NCBI lineage: Eukaryota > Metazoa > Chordata > Actinopteri > Clupeiformes > Engraulidae > Engraulis > Engraulis encrasicolus. The sequence goes on from NC_085872.1 coordinate 5,835,460, forward strand.
TACATTTTGAATGAGGCTTGAGTCTTGGCATTGTTGTATTGTATTTCATTAAGAAAGCCATAATTCATAAGTGACACACATAATCCAAAGAGTATGTGTAAATTGAACAGAGCAAGATGATGTCTAATTGCAGATTTAATAAAGTTTGATAAATGCAAGATTTTTAAACGCTCAATTCTTTGGCTGACTCGAGTCCAAGTTTCACTTCCCATTTGTCACTTTAACACAAAACATGGCGTTCCCATTTTTTTCAGCTATTTGGCTTTGGCCCTCAAACAAACAGATGGTGCAAATCAAGCTAAAATGAGGAAAATGGCCGACAGCTTTCTATGCGCTGGACACAAGACTTTGTTCTGTCGGCCTCAATCCATCTTGTACTGTCCTCAAAAAATGTTTGTATTATATAAAGAATTATAGAAGACAGATAACCAGAGATATCGCTTGAAAAAGTTATTTTTCTATCAGTTACAATTCATCACCTCCCCTTGTAATCCCTCCTTACTGGCTTCACAGAGGAAGCTCTCAGATTCTGTACGTCGACTCGTGAAACAAAAGTTGCAGGCACAGACACTCTCCACTGTTCCCATAGTAGTAGGGGTGTTGTTTAGGGGGGTAAAGTGTGACTGAGTCAACAGGCCCCATGTACCGTATATAGGGGGCCCACACACAGTTCGATTTATGAAAATATATGGCTGGGGGGGGGGGGGGTGTACACTGGAGCTGATTGTACATAGGACCCATCATTTCCTTCTATGCCCTTGCCCACTAGTGTTATTAAAATGAACGCACATACTTTAAGAGTCTGACAGAACTGGGCATGGATTATCATTTGGCCTCTCGCCTTGGCGAAGACAACTTGCATGGCAGAGCAGGCAAGGGAAAATACAGGAAAATAGAGGAAGACTAAAATGGTAAGAGGAATTCTCAGTGGGAAAGGCTTCAGACATGAACTCTGGAAGGCCCTTTGCAATTACTTTTTCACTTTCTGCCGAGATGTTGGAGTGTTTGCTGCTTGTGTAGCGACAACAACTGTTTGAAACATGAAATAATGTACAGGGGTGGTGGGGTCGCTATATTTCAAGAGGCAGAGGTAGACATTTCAAGGCCAGTAATGTTGAGGGGGGGAAAATCCAGTGAGCAGAAAAGAGGGTGACACAAATTGTTGCACACATGTAATATACAGTATGTGCACAATTCTTCAACCCATTTTAGCGTGGGGTGACATATACGCTGCAGGCTCTTGAGATTTGAGTCTTTGTACAAACCCCAACTCCGGTAAAGTTGGGACGTTTGGTAAACAGTGAATAAAATCAAAATGCTATCATTTTCAAAACATTCAATCTATTCATTAGATGGAGAATAGTGAAAAGACAACATATTAAGTGTTAAAACCGAGAAAAAATATTGTTTTGGGGGACATATGTACTCATTTCTAATTTGATAAATCCAACACGTCTCAAAAGAGTTGGGACGGGGACAATAAATGGCAGCAAATGTCGAGGAAGACTAAAAACAAAACAAAAGACAACACTTAACAGTTAAATACATTAACTGATGAGATGATTTTATATAAAAAACAGTATTAATTCCTATCTTGGACATGATTTCACCAGCTTAAATGGTGGGTGTATTCCTTGTCATGTTTTGCAATGTTTTCCTTTCTGTAGTGCTTACAGTGTGACAGGTCTTGACCAAAAGCCCACCATTTTATCACCTGCTGGTCCTTATGATGGAGCCAAACTGTTAAAACATAGTAGAGAATGCAATTTGACCTTACTATGTGGCAGTAATTGAAGATCTCCCTTCAAAATATAATGCATGAGTGGCTTTTCATGCTGTTTAAAACCCATTTATACCATTCAGCACTGTATTTAACTCTACAGATGAGTGAGAACATCTTAACCAATGCACTACTGCACCCGCATGCCATCATGGAGGCTGACTTTTGAAGTTAGCACTAACACAAGTTGGATGGTCCATTTTCACTGTAGCACAGGATGTGCAATGCTCTATTATTGTCAAAAAGAATGGACTTCTACAACTTCTGCTGACTTCTGAAAGCAAAGGACAGTTTCCCATGTCTTCTGGGTCTATTTCAAGTGAGCTCAGGTGCTTAGGAGAATGTTACACCCCTGTATCATTTGCACGCATTAAGCATTCTTAATATGGTCAATTTTCAATAGCTCTAATTCCTGGAGTGCTAGAGTGAGACTACAGCCAATATATATTTCATGATGTCATGAACCTATACAATGATTTTAGTAACAAAAATATGTCTTATATACACTCAATTGTGGTAAATCAAAGGGAATTCAAAAATGTATGTAATAACTATGGTAATTATTCCCTTTGCATCTTTAATTCTGAGTGACTCAGCCTCTCTGTGATGATCTTATACCTGGACACCTATATTGTCCGTCAGTACAATTCATTTTGAAATGTTCTTCTTTGTTGTTTTATCTTATTTGGATGTTTACTAAATTCCACTGATCCCCGTCCCAACTTATTTGAGACGTGTTGGATTTATCAAATTAGAGATGAGTACATATGTCCCCCAAAACAATATTTTTTCTCGGTTTTAACACTTAATATGTTGTCTTTTCACTATTCTCCATCTAATGAATAGATTGAATGTTTTGAAAATGATAGCATTTTGATTTTATTCACTGGTTACCAAACGTCCCAACTTCATCGGAGTTGGGGTTTGTATTACGTATGTGGGGATGTTAGAGATGAATGAACACATTCTAATGTAAGATGAAGGTCCTAGCTTTTCAATGCAACTTATTTCATGTTTTTATGTGCTTCGGAGGCTGAGATATTTAGATTTTAACAGGCAGAGGGCACCTTTTCCCAAAAAGGGCTTAGGGCTAAAATGGGTTAAAAAATGATTCGCTACATTTTGCTGAATAGCATTAACCTGGAAGTTTGCAACATTACCATTTTGTGCATCAATGTAGAAGCCTTTCAGAGGAGAGGAGAGAAGTCTGTATGAGATCTTGCCATTTAGCCCTGAGTCTCTGTCTGTGGCAGACACAGTCAGGACAAATGTGCCAGACGATGTCAGCTCTGGCAACGTCACCTGAAAATGACCAGCCAAAAGTCAGCATGAAGTTTCTCATCAACAAACGAAGATATTTTGTAGCAAAACATCTGAACACTGTTACCAAAAGCAGAACCATTCCTGATTTTGTTTTCCCTTTTAAAAAAATCAACCAGGAGGTACAACTACTACTACTACAACACTGTGGCAGTGTGGCACCATATACACACTGACAAACATTAACTCTTTCCCTCTGTGGGTTTCAGCGTACCTGATAGGACTCCTGAGAAAAGACAGGAGCGTTGTCATTCACATCCACTACCAGGACATGGACGTCGGCCTGCGTATGGTGGACCGAGTCAGAGGCCTGCACTGTCAGGACGTACTCATTCTCCTCCTCGTGGTCCAGACTCTGGGTCATGGTGATTACTCCAGTATAGCGGTCAATGGCAAAGTTGCCATAGGCGGCCGTGTCCCCAAGAAACTGGTACGTTACAGTGGAACTGAGGTCTACATCGTTGGCAGTAATTTGGGTTACAACGTAGCCAGGGGGGAGATCTGATGGGAAAAACAACAAAACAAAGTCACAAATCATGCAAAAATGGTTTCAGGGTGAAGGCCTTCACAATTGAATTGGAATGATCATTAGCAACCTTTCATAGTTAGTTATTGTTAGATTCGTTATCTTAAGTACACACTGGGACAGCCGCCAAACACTGGCTAAAGACCCTTGATTTTACATTATGCTTTGATCATAGATATGTGCACATTTAAGACTTAATGCTCATTATGAGAATGAACATTTGGCAACGTAACAAAGCGACCACATTTAAATATAGCAGAAACGGGCATAATGCCTCCATAGTCAGTCCCACATTACGCCCTATGCTGCTAACAGAGTACAGTACACACTCACTCTCAGCAATGACCACCGGCTCTGTGGGTGGGATGGCAGGGCTGTTGTCGTTCACATCCACCACCTGGACTCTCACCGTGCTGGTGCCTGTGAGAGGGGGGCTTCCCCTGTCCACGGCCTGGAGCACCAACCTGTAGTCAACACAAACATCCATAGTCACCCATGACTGGAACTCACGGCACTGGCTGCCTTTACAAGTCCTCGAAATGAAACAGACATCTTTCTGACCTTGTCAAATATCCCAGACATGGCAAATGTGCACGCGTGTTCAGCGAATGACTTGACCCATTTTACAAGACCCTAGTGTGCGAGTTCACACTTCAGTTGCAAAATAGTGCTATTACTAATACAAGAAAAATGACCATAAAATCCCAAAAAGCGATACTTTTATCAGGCATGATATTTGGTTATAATTCCATTATACTGACTCATAGCCCACACTGACATCAAACGGATTAAGACATAATGACTAGAGGTAAATGGCAGTACATTTGGGAGGCTTATAGGATTGGCTGGTCTGATGCCTGTTAAAAGAGAATGCCATGGGAAAAATAAATGACTGTATGGTTTCCAGTTCTTTGAAAATGTGGTTTGTTGGTATGGAGGTTAGGCATACTTGTAGGATGAGGTGATCTCCCGGTCCAGGACTTTGTTAGTGGCCAGAATTCCCCTCATTGAGTCGATGATGAAGGCATCGTTGTGGTTTCCAGACACAATGGAGTAGTCAAGCTGTCCATTCATGCCACTATCAGCATCCGTAGCAAATGCCTACAACACATTGCAGATCACAATCAAATAACCTGCATAATATGGATTGTGATGCATGTCTTCATAAAATCATCTGTTGAAGGCTAGGCCTCACCACCCAGACACATCTCTCACTACATTATATAAAATACAGTACTAGGCTTGAGTCCCAGACAGGCTCATCCCTCATTACAAATTTAGTACCTAGCTGACAAGTCAAGGGTACGTTTTGTACTATTATTTCCAAAAATACAACTATGCTGTCTGGACCAGGAAGATGATTGAGAGTTACCTCACATGGTCTTTCATTTTCAGTTTTGCTGCACATAGCCTATTGGATATCATGGGTATCTTTTTTGACTGTATGGAGAAGTATATATATATATACGTATGTGTGAAGTATTCATCTTCATATTGCTCACCTGCATGACATATGTGTTATGCATTTGTCCTTCCCAGACTGCGGTTCGGTAATAGGCCTGCTTAAATATAGGCAGGTTGTCGTTCATGTCCTTCAGGTTCACCGTGACCCGTGCATAGGTGGTCTGCTGTCCATTTTCAGCCAGCACCACCAGATGAATTCTCTTGTCACTCTCGTAGTCAAGACAGCTTTGGTCCTTTATGGTTATATCACCTGTAATACCAACATGACTTAATTAAAATGACTCTAAAATTACACAAATTGGTAATTGCTGCACTCTCACACCAAAATATATATTGAAATCTTCAACACTATGATGCACAGACCAGGCTTGTACGAAATTCCGAATTGAATGAATTTGAATTCAAAGTAATGCCATAATATGAACACTAGGTGGTGGTGTTCTATGTACTCTCAATGGGTGGTGTAGCCACCACCAAGGGTTCTTGTTATGGCATTACTTTGAATTCAAATTCATTCAATTCTGAATTTCGTACAAGCCTGGTACAGACTATCTAAACAATCTGTGGTAAAACCCCAAATGGGAATACTGTTCTGCTGCTAAAGAAATATGCAAAACAACTACAAAGAAAAGAAGAACTGCGCGTGATCCGCCTCTCCATTCTAATACTGAGCTACGTACATCCAATCAATGGTTTAAGTTAATATTTTAACATACACATGTTGTTTAATTTGTAATTAATAACGTGTATGTACAATGTACAATGTTAAAACTAGGGCTAAATTGAGACAGTTTGTGCAAGCATTTCAGATCTACAATTATCAATATAAAATAGTATATCCTAAACATGCAACTTGAGACTCAAAGCAGAGTCCCTGTGCACAACCACATCTTTGACCTCAGTGGAACATGATGAAGCAACAGTGAAACGCGTTGTTCACCAAATAAACTACCAGCATGCAATTTTAGGCTTTTTTGACACCGCCAGCTAAATAATGAATTGTATTAAAACAGGTCAATCTCCTTAATTGGGTATTAACCCTTAAACCCAAGGGTTTTAAAGATGGTGGCCGGGCAAAGTGATAGTGACCTCCCACTGACACAAGCTGCTACATTTTGTGCAGAAGGCAGGCTGACCAAAAGAGTTCCATACAGCTTACAGCTAATCCCACATTTTTGGATAGTGATTCAAAGAGTTGTTCATAGTCCAGTCATTCCCGAATGATTATAGTGACTGGATATTTGGGATGTTTGGTATGATTCGGGGTACCGCCACAAAATGGGATTAGACCACAGCAATACTACAGCCTTTGTACATAATGTAAAGAGATAGCCAGATAGAAGCAAAGGGGAAGGGGCATGGAGAGAAGGAGAGAGGCCCAGAAAGTTAGGACCTTTAGGCTGTGCTGTTCTAACCTGTTAAAGGATTGATGGCAAAGGCCTCATTCTCATTGCCATTGAAAATGCTGTAGATGATGGCTCCTTCTCCTGAGCTTTGGTCATGGGCCACCACATTTGCCACCCAGGAACCTATCACGATATCAATAAAGTCAGTTAACAGATAAATCATTGATACATCACAATAATTCTTAGGTAGGAAAAACGTCCAAAGACATAGGGCATGAAGAATTACCAGATTTGCTGTTCTCGGGAATAGCCACCTCATAGGTTTGTTCGGTGAATCTGAGGTTATTCTGCTCCCCATTCAGATGTAGGAGCAGCAGGCAGGTGGAGGTGAGCGGGGGTGTGCCCTGATCTGCGGCCTGCACGTGCAGGACTCTGGTCCCTGAGGCTCCGTCAGGCAGGGGAGACATCAGACGCACCTCTCCAGATGTCCTGCCAATCTCAAACACACCTCTTCCACCTTCATCCCCCTCACCCCCCTCTGTCAAACTGAAAACCACTGTCCCATTAGGGCCCTGGTCTGGATCCTGTGCTATTACTATGGCTACGATCTTCCCCTTTGTTGTCCCCACAGTGACTGATCCTCGAACAGGCTCGTCAACACAGACGGGCGAGTTGTCATTCACATCCTCCACCTGCACTGTCACCATGGCAACTGAACTGCGAGGACCTTGGCTGCAGTTGTCTGTTGCCACGGCTCGGAAACTGTACTGTGACCGCGTCTCACGGTCCAGCAGTCTGCTGGTGCTGATCACCCCTGTTGAGGAGTTCACTGAGAAGGCCCCCAGAGAGTCTTCAGCCAGAGAGAAGGTCACCTCCCCGTTGGGGCCAAGGTCAGGGTCTCTGGCACTCAGCCGAAGGACCTCCGAGCCAACAGGAAGCGCCTCACTGATGACCGCACGGTAGCTCTTACGGGTGAAGGCTGGGCTGTGATCGTTCTCGTCCAAAAGGGTGATGTGGAGCTGGGTGGTGGAGCTCCGTGGTACAGGACCGTGGTCTGTAGCAGTGATGAGCAGGGTGTAATTCTCACGCTCTTCCCTGTCCAGAATCTGTGTCGTACTCACAGCACCAGAAGTGGGATTGATCTCAAAACTACCACTTTCCTCTTCATATGGAATAAAAAGAAAATTCACGTGTAAGTATCAATACACAAATACAAACACATAAGTTACAAGGATATTCAGAAAATACTTGTGAGTCAAATGTGAAAATTCTCTCATTTTTGGGTTCATGAAGTCTCAGAATGAAGCCCCTTACCAACATAGAGCGTGTATGTGATGGTGCCATTTGGACCGCTGTCGGGATCGGAGGCCTGGGCCGTGTGGATGACTCCAGGGGGGAGGTTCTCTTGGATGCGGATGTGCACAGAGCGCTGCATGAACTCTGGCGCATTATCATTCTCATCCAGAACAGAGACAAGGACTGTCGTCGTGCCCGAGAGGGAGTGCAGCCCACTGTCTCGACCCTGGACTGTGAAAAACACACAAAAAGGAAAATTGGACCATGACTTTTCCTCAGGGACATCCAAGGTGATGTCATTACCTGAGTATTACCGTATTGGCCCGAATATAAGACGATCCTGAATATAAGACGACCCCCCATTTTCAGGCTCATGTTTTGGGGAAAAAAGTTTTTTGAAGACTAAATTTTGTTTCACATTGGAACTTCTTTCAAATGCAGTTTTTAATTTGTTGGAAAATCTGAGGCTTTTTACATAGAACAAATTTCACAATATCATTTTCATGAAACTCATTCCCTTTTCCTTTCTTTGCTCACTTTACCTGTCAAGCGCCAGTAGGCACACAGCCGCCTGGACGCGCCTGTTTTAAGTGCGACGCAACATAGCCTACACTCAGAGCAACTCTGCGCCAGCCAGGCAACCAGTCCGGTAGAGATAGGCTACCTATCGTGCAATGCACAGATTTTGCAAAATGCTTAGTTGACAGCAATATCTAGCCTAACAAACAGTCGTCTTAAATCGCCTTTCATTTTATGCATCCAAAGTTTTCCGTTGGACTGTAGAAACCGAACGCAGATCTGAAAGCAGATTGACGCATTGCATTTGAAACCCATGCGCTGCCGTTCAGCACCAAGTTGACATTAGAAGTCTGATTGGCATTGATTTCGTGCCAAGGGTAAAACTTAGTGATTTTATATGAACAAGGCAATCTCTTGGCCTAACCATTATTCTATGCTGTTGCATTGTTGAGGGATAGGCCTATCGTTAAATAGGCATGCTTGTCAAAGACGTCGCTCTCTCGCGCACAGATGACAATTGATCGGCTGATGATGACAGCATCCAAAAGTTAGGCTACAGGTTGTTCGTCAAATCACCCTTCATTTCTTTAGTTTCAAGTGGTGTTGTCGGGTGACCAGAGAGAACAACCAATGCTTTCCTGATGAGACTGTAAAACCGAACACAAATAAAAGCAGAGCAACAAGCCGCGATTGACTGATGTCCCTTGCACTGTCGACCGCATCGCGTTGACATTGACAGTTGATAGACGTGCGGTGCAACAGTCATCACGAAACAAGCATCTGCAAATTTGATATGGACAAATCAATCTCTTAACCTATCCATTATTGAGTTTTGTGGCATTGTTGTGAAGCATAATGACCGCATTCAGGTTAAGTTAAAAAAAATAAAAATAATAACGACCCCCCCTTTTTGGAATACTATTTTTATAACAAAAACCACGTCTTATATTCGGACCAATACGGTATATCACATCCTCAGAAATTCACAACAGCAGGTAGAGCTACAGACAGGCAAACTTGACAGACCTGTAAGTATGATACTTTCTATACTTCTAAAACTTCAAGAGTTAAAGAGTTTAAGAATTAAAATAACACTGCAGTGATTCCTTCAGTTGAATAAGCTGAGTGTTACTTTGACTAAACAACTTCAAATATAACCCAGCAGAAAGGACCTAGTCACTCAATGCCTCTTTCCCCCCTAATCCTTCTTCGTGAAAAAAAGAGTCAAGACACTTGTTCAAGCACTTAATAAGCTAATCCATCATCCAATAACTTCTGCCAAACATAAAATCCTACAAAGATTTGCCGTTATTGTAGTCTGGCTGTAATTGCTGTCGTCATTCTTGACAAAACAAACATAGTCCTCTGCTACATCTGAAAGCATTTGATAACTACATTCACCATAAATGCATGCTTCAAACATGCACCCGTGAGGGGGAAAATGAAAATGTCTTATTATACTAGATCAGCATAGGCAGTAAAAATATTTCAGTTGTCCAACGGATCAAACAAACATCTCTGACGGGTCTTAAAAGACGCTGATCCATAAATCTGGCCAGTCAATAAGGGTGCCGTCAGAGAGTGTATCGGCCTTTTATTATTTATTGCTGTGAGCTGCATGGCAAGACTGCCGAAAAATCTCAGATCTGCTTTACAGAGCAAAACGGTGAAACCAGATGTGAAAGGGCAGGAGAGTGACCTCAGAGAGAGAGAGAGAGAGAGAGAGAGAGAGAGAGAGAGAGAGAGAGAGAGAGAGAGAGAGAGAGAGATACCGATCAACGGAGAGAGAGAGGGGGGGGGCAAGAGAGAAAAGTCACTTGGACCTACTTGACTTGTGTGTGTGTGTGTGTGTGTGTGTGTGTGTGTGTGTGTGTGTGTGTGTGTGTGTGTGTGTGTGTGTGTGTGTGTGTGTGTGTGTGTGTGTGTGTGTGTTTGTGTGTGCGTGTGCGTGTGTGCGCAAAGCCCATGTGTACATACACCCGCACGTGCCTGACTATCTGTTTGGAATGCTAACTTCAACATACCTTTAAACTCTCTAAACATTCTATGGTACATCAGATAAACTTTATAGCTTCAACTAATGTATAGCCTGCTCACTTTTACTGACACAGTGAAGTGCCCCAAGCTTTTTTTTTCATTTCAAGACAGCATGGACAGGGCTTTCTGGGGACCTCGTCCAGATACACTCACCTCTCAGGCTGAAGGCCTGATGAACCTCTCTGTCCAGATGAGCAGACGTGCGGATCTCTCCTGTGTGAGAGTTGATGGAGAAGAGGTCGTAGCCAGGGCCTGGCAACAGGCTGTAGTAGAGGGCAGCATTCTCAGCTGTAGGGAGGTCACACGTGCACACACACACATGGATGAAAACACAGGTAGAAACAGCACGTTCAGCAGAAACAGGACAATATTGTAGCTAGGGGTGTGCAAAATAATCGTCGCATCGATGCATCGCGATACTTACTCTCACGATACAATGCATCGATTCATGACAAGGTATCGTGATACTTATTTTCTCAATATACTGCATGGATTCATGACAATTGATTATTTGATAACAATAAAATTAGATTTGCCACGGGTTATTTTGTTCAGTAGAGAATAGGTAATATTTCTGTTGTGATGTAAGCTCTCTCCCAGATGATAGAATGCTTTTAGAATGAACTGACTTAAGAAAGCTACACAGCAACTGACAAATAAGCTGTATTTTACACATTTACTGAAGTAAATATCGCAATGCATCACAGTAGTACATGAATCGCAATGCATCGTGATAGAATCGCATCGTGGCATGTGTATCGTGATGCGCATCGAATCGTGAACCCTTTGCCAATACCCACCCCTAATTGTAGCCTCGTAATTTGCATCCTTTCAACAAGCGAGTGCTTTACTAATCATTGAAAAGAAAAACTTAACTGCCATACACAGCACTACAGTAAGACATTACACTCTTAAGTGTCCTACGTAACATATTATGGCTTGGAGACTGACATTCTGCTAACAACAAACTTATAACAGAAGCCGTGTCTTAACAAATTACGTAAATAACTTAAGAAACTACCGGCTTTTGGATGGATTTGGGATTACAAATGTCTGGTTGACTATTGAATGTCAAGATGATAATAGCAGTACAAAATTAGAACAAGGTTCAAAATAAAGATGGGAATTTTATAAACTGATTGATCATTATAACCAGAAAAAATTCTACTTTGTCTTCCTCGAGTTAGGGCGACACATATAATAATAATTCCATTCCAAAGTCTCCTTTTTCACACCTCATTAGGTCAGGGCAGAGCGTTGTTTATGACCCTGTCCTACAAAGTGCTGTTCCTCAGACTCTTATCTCATCTGCAAACTGAAAACAGTGCTAAAGGAATAAATCAACCAAAGATATGATCTGACATGTCTGACATGACCACAAAAACTATGGCATTCACTCTCACTCTCTCTCTCTCTCTCTCTCACACACACACACACGCACGCACGCACGCACGCACGCACGCACGCAAACACACACACACGCACACACAAAACTCCATCCATCTGAAATAAACACACACAGTCACTGCCAAATAAAATTCTAAAAAAATATAAACTGTGCTATCTCACTCTGACTCCTAATCAAATTCTTTTATATCATTACTGTTATATAAATGGAGGTTACAAACACATTTCTCTTCTATTCTCTCTCACAAAAGCTCCCTGCAATTGGAACAGTACATTTGCTTTCCAGAGTTTCAAGCCAAGGAATGTTGCTGCAAGTCTGATGAAGAGTACAATGCATAAAAAGCTCTTTGAAAAGACCAGCCTGAACAAAACTGAAAAGCATGGACCAAATGTTGCCATGTGAGCAGCTTCGGTGGACATCTATGTCAAACTCCAAATGAGTAGCTTAAGATTGTGTCAGACGATGGGCCCAAAAGAGAAAAAAATGTGGCGTTATTAGCACAGATGGTTTTGGTTACGGAATCAACGCAAGAGCTTTCAAAGGAGAGAGCTTGATTGCTGTTCTTGGACAATTCACACTCAAAGAATGTCAGGCTCACCAGCAGAGAGACACTGATATACTAGAAGAGGAATTTCCACAAGTGTGTAGAGGAATCGTCAATATTTGGACAGGCAAAGGCGCTGGGAGAGAGGCATGCGACGTGTGAAAATGATCATGCCAAAGTGTTGATTTACCTAGGTAATTAAGGTCAACACAGTGGAACTCTGCACAGTGTAAGGGGTGATGTGAAGCACTGAAAGGCAAATAAACATTACACTGCTTGAGGGGAATGTCCCATATAAGGGTCTCCATCCAAAAGTGCACTCAGAGCATGTTTGTATGGCTCTATTTAGAGAAAACTTTGACCTGCAACAGATATACGATCAGTGTATGGTATAGCTGCTGATGTGGTAAAAAAAACTGGCCTCATTCATTTTAATATTCCATAGGATCTCATTACTACTGAGTGATGTTCTTGAAACCCATTGGGGTCGTCCGAAACAGTGAAGGGCAACATTAATTTGTTAGTCAATCCAGTGCCACATATTCCAAATTGGTTTTGCCTGTCCAGTTCAGCCAGGTGATTGGCTGGTTGAATCATCATCTTGTTGAATTGGACAAGTGAAAAAAGGCAATTTGTGGCATTACATTGTAACTATGAACTAATTTTGTCCATCCCTTCTCAGAAATACATACACAAATGGCCCAAAACACTGCTGACAAGTGTCTGTGTATCATACAATCAACACATACATCAGTCAACACTCCACTTGTGAGTGTAATTCAGGAAGCTTATTTTGGATTTCAGTACTCAGTCATTTGTTGAAGTACAGCCATTCAAACACAGTTTAAAATGCTACTGCCATCTTGTGGTGTTGTCACACAGTGCCATGGTCAAAGACAGCAGGATGGAAAAGGGCAAGTAAAGAAGCAAGTAAAGACTCTTCTCTTTCGTGACTATCTACTACTGTACATTAATGCTTGAGCTGTATGTGGGTAGATGACGTGACGTGTAAATTTTGCTGTCGCAGGCTCTTAAAATTAAGTAAATTCATGCTTTCAAAATTGTCAATGCTTTAAATGATTAAACTAATGTCGTTGTTGTGAAAAAAGTAATGTGTAATAAATCCAGAGCTTAAATAAGTATACTTAATTTTGAGTCAAATGTCACATTTGTCCTATGGTGTGACTGAGGCAAGCCTGGTTCTCCATATTAAAACATTTTTAAATAAATAATCAAAGCTCAGTCATCTGTCTAAACAACCCTGGCATGTTTTTCCAGATGTCTATTTTAGCAAGTGGCAATGCTTAATTTTTTTCCTGTTTTTCTGAGACCATATGGACTTATGAAACTTTGTCGCAGAAAATAATGTCCTGTGGTGTGACATCATTTTTTTGGTTAATTCTGTGGATAATTATCTATTGTTCAAGCTCCAGCGGTACATAAATTGTGACTTTAGACTCTTAAGAAGCCAATGGCAAGGGTGGATTTTAGATTTTTCTCTCAGAGTTCTTCAGTCAATCAATTATGTTTTGCTACCACAAGATGTATTAGTTTTGTAGTCCTTTGGTGTGACAGCCATAAAATACATTTTGACAATAGTGTATATTTTTCATATTTTTTTCCTATGTAGATGTATGAAAATGCATCTTACTAAAGGTGAAATTGTATTTCAGTTGGCAACGACATGGCTTTAAATTAACTCAAAAGCTCAAAAGTCCTATGGTGTGATGGTAAAAGTCCTATGGTGTGATGGTAAAAGTCATATGGTGTGACACTTTGGAGTATCACACCAAAGGACAAACAGGTCACACCAATGGACTAGATATTTGAGAAATAGCTTTTAAAACAACTGGTAGTACATATTTTTTTTGTTTTGTTGTTTGACTAGATAAATATTGTGTATTCAAATTACTTATTCCTTTATTGGCCTTGTATGAATGTTGATGAATATTTGCTGTTGATTTTAGATACTGTCAAATGATATATACACTGTGTGCAGAATTATTAGGCAAACATGTTTTTTGACCATATTGTACATTTTATGCGTTTTTTCCGCCATCAACCTTTATGAATATGAAAACCTATTGGATTTAAGCATTCCAGAACATGCATATGTGTATAATAAGATGGGGTGTGATCAAAGGAGCCCAACACCCAATATCAAGTGTGCATAATTATTAGGCAACTTTGCTTTCTTCTGGGAAAATGGGCCACAAAATAGATCTAACAAATTCTGAAAAGTCTATGAACAATTTTGAAGTCTTCCAGGGGGACGTGGGTCTCTTGAAATTGGCAAGACATTGGTCACGTTAGCACAGAAGTATCAAATGCACCGTTACAAAGTCATCAGTCTCACATGAAATGTCACTGCCATAAAATGAGAAGAATTTAAGGTGAAACTACAAGAAAAGTATTACCCTGCAGTGCTATCATATTCCAGAATGCAAACTTACATCAGGTGTCCAGAGGAACAGATTGTCGAGCACTCAGAGACATAGCAAAGGTAAGAAGGGATGACACCAGACAACCATTTAACAAGTTAATTAAGTCAAGACTGGGTCAAGAAATACCCTAGGACAGAGTTTTCAAAGGTATTATGGACTGGTGAAAGTGACTATTGACAGACAGGGTGGATGAGCCCATAGCTGGATCTGTGAGGGAAAAGTTTGCAACTTTCAAGAAGACAATGGTATTTATGCAGTATTCTGCTGGCATTTGAGTAGAACTCAGGAACTAATCTGTGTGTGCACATTACCGATCTAGCCATGGGCTCATCGATCTGATCCAATTACAGTCACTTTCACAAGTTCATAAAACCATTGACAAAATTGTCTAAAGACCTTTCTTGACCCAGTCTTGACTTGCGTTTCTTGTTGAGTGGTCTTCAGGTTTCAACCTGTTTTACCTTGGTCATGTCTCTGAGTGCTGAATACAATGTTCTTCTGGACACTCGATGTAGGTTTCAGTTATGAAATATAACAGCACTGCAGGGTAATAATTTTGTGGTAGTTTGACCTTCAATTCTTCTCAATCCGGCAGTTACTTTGTGAGCACAATGCATGTGACACTGATGGCTTCGTAACGGTGCATTAGATGGATATGACCAATATCTGGGCAATTTCAAGACAGCCACATCCCTCTGGAAGACTTCAAAATTGTTTATAGACTTTTCAGAGTTTGTTAGATCTCTTTTGTGGCCTATTTTCCCAGAGGAAAACAAAGTTGCCTAATAATTATGCACACCTGATATAGGGTATTGGGCTCCTTCGATCACGCCATCTTTTAATATACAAATATACATGACCTGGAATGCTTAAATCCAATAGGTGTTCATGCCCATAGAGGTTGGTGGCGGAAAATATGCATATAATGGACAATATGGTCAAAAAACATGTTTGCCTAATAATTCTGCACACAGTGTAATGTCATTAATGGTGCTTTGAAACCATAAAATATAACGGTAACAGTGAAGGAAAGATCAGTGAGAAAGTATGTAGAGGAGTATAGATGAATAAAGTATGCTGTGGAGAGCTCAATATACAGCATAAATGTGCTGTCCAGCTTGAGATACCAAACAGGCACTGGCCACTACACACTACAGGTTCAATGGTGTGACAGTCATAGCATACCTACAAAAGTGTGATGGTCATGCCAAGGTCACACTTCAGTATGAGTCTTATGAGCTCTGCAGGTTACATTCAATGACCGCATGGCTGTCATTAAGAGTTACGATAGGCTGATAATCGACGATTCAAAGACTTATAAGTATAAAGTGTAGGTCCATATTGACTACAACATTATATTATGATCAAAAGACAAAATAATCATGTTGATATATTTGTTTCTGGCTCAGTTTTGCATTTCTGTCCTTTAGCGTGACATGAATGTCCTATGGTGTGACATGTTTTAAACGCTCAAATATTTGTTTTGAGCTAAACAATATGTTTGATTAAACACTGAATATTGCATTTAGGGAAGAACAAATTATCGTCCCTGAAAAGTTAGTATAAAATTCGGACAATTTTGAACATTTAAAAGAAAGATATCCCTGTTTTTCCTCTAAGGTTTCTAATAATCTCACATCTAATGGGGAAAAAAATACTTAAATGGTAATTTCTCATTAAATTAAGACTTTAAAAAATTGCAATAAATATGAAGAGTGTAACAATGTTCATAAAACTCCATCAAGCCATTTCTACATTACTTAATATATTTATTTCTTAACGTCACACCAAAGGACATATTTTCAGCAAATTGCTTTATCAACGTAAATAAATAATCAATGAATAGACCAATATTGTGACCACTTGGATTTTTTTAAAGATTAATTGCTGCACTACGTAGACATATACTTTTTTCCCTCATAAACAATGTTTTGTGAAAAAAATGTTTTTTGCTGCCTATCCGTCATCTACCCATGTACTCTACTTAACCCTGTGCTAATGTACCATTAAAAAAACCCTACTTAGCATCAGCACTTGTTGTTCTGTATAATTCCTGTGCACTTTGTTTCTACTAATGATGTCGGCAATGATTATGTCCTCGATTGTAAGTTGGTTAAAAGGCGTCTGCCAATGTAAAGTAATGTAATAAAGGGAAGTGTGGTACGGTACCTGAGTCTCCATCAAAGGCAGCCACAAAGATGACGTGTTCTCCAGGCTCTTGGTTTTCAGACACAGTAGCATTATACACGGTGTGCTGGAACTGAGGTGCCTGGTCATTGATGTCCCCCACCGCCACCGTGAGGGTCTGGGTGGAGGAGCGTGGAGGAAGACCCTGGTCTGAGGCCACTAGAGTTAGAGTGTGCACAGCCTTCATTTCATAGTCCAGAGACGATACCAAATATAATAGTCCTGAAAAAGAAACAACAAAGCAAACCTTTTCAATATATTTTTCAAGCCATTATCAGCAGTGAATAATTTGTTTCCTCAGCTGGTTGCCATCATACACAGGGAAGACAAAAGAAGGAGCAGGGTTACATACCTGTCTTTTTCAATGAGAAAAGAGAGTCTTCACTCTGCAAGCTGTAGGTCACCTGTCCGTTTCTGCCCTCATCTATGTCCCTGGCGATGACGTGATGTATGAAACTCCCCACCTCCATGTCCTCTGCCACGTGGATGGTGTCAGCGGAGACAAAGGTGGGACTATTGTCATTGACATCCAGCAGGAACACCTGAGCAGTGATGGAAGCCTGTTTCTGACCGTCTGTCTTCTCTGTTTGGTCGGTGACAGTCACAGTGATATGATACATAGCAGAGTGTTCACGGTCCAGTGGCATGGTGGTTGTGAGGACTCCCGTGGAAGCATGGACCTGGAAAGGCAGCTCTTCCTGAGGAGTCGAGGGGTCGAAGGACATCGAGTAACGCAATGCACTGTAGCGAAGACTCCCATCTGCGTCCCGCGCGTTAAAGGCGTACACCGTCGTCCCCACAGGAACATCTTCCCTGATCCCAAACGACAGCACGGTGTCAGCGCCAGGGAACCAGGGAGAGTGGTCGTTCACGTCCCTCACCGTCACCACCACCGACATGGAGGTGTTGACCAAGAGCAAGGCCTCCACCTGCACAGAGAGGGTGTAGCGCTGCGCGGCCTCGTAGTCCAGAGGCTGAGCCACGTACAGGTCTCCTGAGGAGGCATCCACTCCAAAGTGCAGGCTTCCATCCCCCTCTGCAATAGAGTAGCGCACCTGGCCAGCAGGGACCCTGGGAACTCCCAGAGAACCAATCACCGTGCCTAGCTTGGCGTCCTCTCTCACGGAGAAGTGCTTGATGCCAGAGTTAGAGCGCACACTCCCAATGTTGACGATCTATTAGGGGCAAGTAAATCACAGCTTTAACATGAACCAACATTCTTCAATGACTTTGACAATTGTTCAGTCATTATATTCAGCATTAGAAGTTGTACTAATACAGTATCAGTAGAGTAGAGTATGTGTATTAATCCCAAGGGAAATTAACCCATTGACGCCGGTTGTTGCGTTACGCAACATTGGCCCTGGCGCCGGTTGTTGCAAAACGCAACATTATTGATTTGTCAATATTTTCAAGACGCATGAGAGATGCAATGCACAATGTTTTGTTAAAATACACAAGAGGTGGGTGTTCTCGATTTTTTTAAAGATCATGTAGCAAAAAAAAAGTTTGATTCGTCGACAAAAATGTCAAACGCAATCATCAATGCTTGCTTCTGTAGACGTGGGTTGTTTAGCCATTTCACACAGGTAAAAAAAAAAAGAAGAAGAAGGCTGTGGTCCGCAAGACACGCTGTTACAGCGAACGTGATGTTCAGTTGAAAGGTAATGAAGAAATTTTAATCGAGGAAAGGAAATATGATTGAAGACCCTTTTGATAGAGAGTGATTGCCGCGGCCGCATGAAGAGGTGGGCGAGTGGCTTCCAAATAGACAGTCAGCTAGATTTCGCCAAAACCAAAACTTCACTCCGACACTCGGGGCAATTGGCGAAGGTGTCAATATCTGAGGAAGCACGTCCTTCAGATATATTGCAGAATATTTTCACTGAGGAACTCTCGGGTATGGTGATAACCTATTGGTGAGGCAGACAACGGTAGACATGCGGATTATAGAAGCGCGGCCACACATCCAGCTCAAAGTGGAGCTCTGTCTCAAAATAGAATATGAAATTGCTCATCGGTCTCTGCATAACGTTTGGAGGAATAAAACGGCCATACTCGCCGGTGGGAGAGCAAGTGGCTGTATCAGACAAATGTCCCCATTTATGGCAGAAATGACTGCCTAATAATTATAATAATAGATTATTGTGATTTAGTTATGGTCGGCTATTGTAACAGTAGCAATAGTAGCCTAATAGCCTATAATAAATAGCAGCATCAAGCATTAGGCCTATTCTGAAAGCACATGAAACTTTCTTTCAATCATTTGATTATGAGATGATTTTTAAAGGAATATGTGTTAGTGTTAATGCTGAATGAGCAGAATCCTGTGAAAGCAGAGGATTTTGCCTTTTAAATGCAATTTATCCCGTCCCTATGTGTTCCAGAGGCTGAGATATTGAATTTCTCATAGGAGTTTTCAACCAATTTTTCTTATCTCAAAAAACCCTCAGGCATTGGGGACCTTTCTAAAAACTGGCTCAGGCGCAGATGGGTTAAGGTGTCTGACAGCTTACATAAGTACACAAATACACAAAAACATACACAAAAGTCTAATACACATTGTTGCACATTGGAGTAAACATATAGCACACATTTGAGTACAGCAATTAGCCTCGCATCAGTTCACATACACATCATGCATTCACCTGTAGGTGTATTATGGCTTGTGTTTGAAGTGGACTGGGGCCCCTGTCCTTGGCAACCACAGTCATTGTGTAGTGTGGTTGAGGATTAAGGGAGAAATGAGTGGTTGTTCTAATGTCCCCACTACGCCGGTCAATCTCGAAGTGGCCCATATCTACAAAATCACAAGAATCAAAGTCATGAACTATTCCATTTCTGATGACATTCCACAGTAATAATAACTTAAGCTTTCACATGACCCTTGGGAATAATTGTCATAATTCAATTTTTGATATAACCATGTGCATTTCAAAGTAGTACACTCTAAAACCTAAATGGTTGTAGTTACAATGAAATAACAGTGACATTCAGCATGTGACGGACTATTGCTAAATGTTCATCTCCAACACCGCACTCTCCCTTTTCTTGTATCTCAGAAGTAGCATGATTAATAATAGACTTTCAAACCTTGTAACGAGATTCTGGTCTAACCAAGAAGATCATGTTTCCAAACGGCCTGGTTAACCTGCCTCCCTTGGTTTACTACTGGTCGAGGACAGACAAGGCTGTGCTGAAATTTAAACCAAACATTTTCTTAGCCCCAATAGAATGTCTCTGCTTAAACCATGTCACTGCCTTGAACACGGGTCTACCCAGACCCGTTGGAGCTGCTCAAAGTTGATTGATTCCCGAGTTCTCCAAAGCTCAGAATGTATTGCATTGCTCTTGACCTGAGTAGGAGGGCGTCTCCTAGTCACTAGGACGGCGTAGCCTGGCTATCTCAGAAGTGCCAATGGAGAAAACAATTGAGAGAGTTAAATGTAAGTACCCGTTTTCAGAGAGAACGTGACAGTGCCATTCTCCCCTGCATCCAGATCCTTTGCAAACATGCTGGTGATGACTGCTCCTGCTGGTAGACCAGCCCAGACCTTTGACAAAGGAGGGCATTCAAGAGATGAGATTAACTTTAATCGGAGGGAAGGAGAGTTCATAATCACTACGTTTACATGGCGTTTTTAATTCCAAATTAATAATTCAGAATTAAATAGTTCAACCGAGTTTGCTTTCATATTTCATTTAATTCCTAATTCCGAAAAGCTTTATTCAGAATTAAATGGCGCTAATTCTGAATTAAATATCTCATGTAAACGTATCCACTGTCTACTCTGAAAAATATCAGCCTGTGTGGCAGTTAAGCACCATTTGGGCAGTAGTGAAAGAACATGACAAATTAAATGTCATGCCTAAATCAACACCAGAATTATAGCGGTGAAAAAAATGAAAGTTCATTTACACAGACCTGCAAAGTGAGCTCTTTGCCAGGGGGGAGGTGTGTAAACTGTGGGGGGTTGTCATTGATGTCTTTCACCAGGATGTGGATGGTTGTGGTGGCATTCAGGTGCGGATGCCCTTGGTCTGTCACCATCACCTTCAGCGTGTGGTGGGTCTGCTGTTCCCTGTCCAACGCCACCCAGTTTGTAATTTCACCTACGGCAAGAGAGCCAGAGAACGACAGAACGAGACATTATGACAAATGATGTTTTGAGAAATATGAGAACCAGGCAAATAAAACACACATCAACAACATTATCATCATCAGCCGTGGGCCAGTCATGGCCAAACTGTTAAGGAGGTGATCTTAAAATCGGAGGGTTGCAGGTTCAAATCCCACCCTTACCTCTCCCCACACCTCCATCCATGGCTGAAGTGCCCTTGATTGAGCAAGACATCTTACCCCATATTACTCCAGGGACTGTAACTAATACCCTGTAAAATAACTGTAAGCCGTTTTGGATAAAAAAGTGTAAGCTAAGTGCCATGCCATGTAATATAATCATCATCATCATCAATAACAACCACAACAACAACAAAACATGCAATACTTTATATCAAAACAATACCTGTACAAAAGAGACTTGCCTGTTTTGGAGTTGATGCGAAAGTGTTTCCCATCCGACAATAGAATGTAGGAGAGCTGGGAATTTTTTCCAGAGTCTTGGTCAGTGGCCTGGACAGTTCCAATCAGGCCTAGTGGAGCAGGGCCTTCCTGCACAGTGAAAAAGTAATCCTTCTGGCTAAACACCGGGGCATTGTCATTCTCGTCCAACACCATAACGACTACCGTAGCGGTGGCAGTAACGGTGATCTCCTCCTCGGTAGCTGACGCCCGGACCTGGAATCTGTAGATGGGTGTCACCTCATAGTCCAGGCGGTCGGAGAGGAACATCCAGCCACTCTCCGGGTGGATGAGGAAGGGCGGAGAGCTGGAGAGGGACTCCAGTGTGTAGACGAGGCTACAGTTGGACAATACAGACGCCGCTCTCCCCTGGGGACTCATGTGTGCTCGCACCTGGATGACGCGCGTGTCCCTCTGGGCATTCTCCCCAATCTCCACCTGGTACACCAGGGTCTCGAAGGCTAAGGTGTCTTCAGCGGCAGAGGACTGGTCCACCTCCACAGCCAACGTCAAGCGAGACGACAAAACTGGCAAGCCCTCGTCCTCCGCCAATATCTCCACGGTGTGCGAGGCTTGCAGGTCATCTGAGAGGCTGGCATTAAGCCACAGCGTGCCTAAAACTGGGTCAATAGAGAAGAGCTTGCCCCCCGAACGCAAAGAGTACCTGATCCTTCCGTTGGCACCGCTGTCGCCGTCATGGGCATGCGCTATGAAAAGCAGAGTGCCAGGGAGAGTGTTCTGGGCGACGGTGATGGAGTCAAAAGGGCGGGGGAATGATGGAGGGTTGTCGTTGATGTCAGTGATGCTGATGTTGACCTGGGTGCTGCTGTGCATGGGTGAGGTGCCGGAGTGGGACTGGATGGTGAGCAGAGCGTAGGGCAGGGACTCGTGATCAAGCAGCTGCCTTGTGGTGATGATACCTGTCTGGGCATCCACAGAGAACAGGCCTTGCGGATCGCCAGAAGAGATCCGGTAGGTCACAGACTCCACAGAATCTAGACACAGAAGCAGCACGATGCTTAATGAACCACCGTTCACCTGTTCTGCTGGAGACATCAAATCAAATCACTCTTATTCTGATTCTGTAACCCTTCTTTTGGATGATTATCAGACATGTGTAGCCCCTTAATACACGCCGTATCATCTGAGGCACCCAGTAATCGTCATTGAAAGGTTAATTACAATAGTACTACTCTACTATGACATAACACAGGGCCTTTAGTAATGCACTTCGACTCGGTCATTGCCATTGTGGTCAGCGGCGTGGAACAGGGGGGGAAAACCCCGACTCATTCTCAGGGCCCAGCCCACCTGGGGGGCCCCTATGGAAAATGTTCTTCTTGTTTTGCTTTTTTAAACATTATTTTTACAATAATGTCAATACATGTTGGTAATTTATGTAATTCCAATGTTCTCTGGAAATACATCTGTTAAATTGGATATCCTAGCCTGCAAATAGGCTACAATATATATCAAACACCCCCATAATCAGTACGCATTGGTTTAGTCCGCCCTCTCGCGGACTTTTGATTGCACAATATGCGTAATCAACACTCACTCACTTCGTTATAGGCATTAAACGCAGCAGCCGGTTAGCAATGAAAGATGTCTAAAACACCAGGCTTTCACAAAAAGAATAGAAAGGCAAGAGAGACAGGGGAAACCAGACGAAGCAACTGCTGCTGATTTCTTGCAAGAAAGGTGAGCCCAAATGTCAAAATTACCGCCTACAGTAGGCTAACTGGTTATCTCATTCCCATTCCGTGTGGCCTACTGTGATAGCCTGAGTCAGATTAAAAAATATATATCATTTTTTGGCTATAATTGTGATAGTCTATTGAACCCATATTTGTCTTTGATATATTCATAACAAGTCACAAGACCAACATAGGGTCGATGTTGGTTCAAATATCCAAATAGCAAAGCTAATTTGTAAAATGAATCAAGAAAATGTCACAAACGTGAAAGATGCCCCCTGTCACAGATGCAAATTGTGCGAACTTGAGTGAAGGTGAGCCTATTTTAGCTAGCCTAATATCCTAATGTTGAGGAAAAGCAGTTTCTCAATCGGTGCATCACCATTTGCAGATTGATTATGTCCTCGTAACGATATTAATCAACGTCACGTTCATCAGTTGCCAATGTCAAGGTGGCGGTGCGAGCTGTCAGTCCTGAACCGTCATTCTGCTTTCATTTTGCGGTCTCAACACTCTCAATAGGAAATCTCTGGTTACTTTCCCTGGCCATCTGACAACGTCCGTTGTAGCTGAAGTGTGGTAAATTAATGACGAGATTTTGACGGGGCACCAGTCTGCGTTTTGAATGCTGCTGACGCCATTCTAATCTGCGCAAAGCGCAAGACAAAAGATAAGCAGAGTAGCCTACCTACCTCGGTGCTGAGCAGGTAGCCTATCTGCATTGAGTGCTCATGACAATTACCCTATTTAAGGTAGGCTACTGTGAAATAGTTACTGGCCAATTTAAATCTGAAACTATAGCCGATGCAGTAGTCTAATAAATAATGATTTCTATGTGACTAGGTTCGGGGTGCCCTGACTTTAGAAGGTTGAGAATAACGGCATCAAATCCAAACAGCGATACTTTTGTTCCACCCTATTTTAAGCGACATTCCATAGTAAGCTTCTGCCAGCTGATTCTCTATTCCTTGCTCTCCCAAAAAAACAACTAACGGACAAATGACGTGCGGGTGCGTGCAGCGGGCCAGTGCAAGTGAATGAATGTGTGCGCGAGCGCGTGTGTTTCTGTTCAGGGATGCATATTGAAGAAAGTTCAGTTCTATATCAGTGTCTCATGTCTCCTTATTGCACGAAATATTAGGCTAAATGCATTGTGAAGAGAGATTTACCAGTCTCTCTCCTCCCCCTCACACCATAGTGATGAAGTGATTAAAAGTCATCTCTATGAATATGATAGCAGACTTTTCACAACTGGTGATGTGAAAAATAAGGACATTAGTCTGTTCTGTGATAGGCTATCATATGATTGAAAATGAGGATGATTCAAGTGAAGGGGAGGAAAGCATAGGCCTAGAGGGGTTTTCTGAGGAAGGCAAGGAGGATGACAATATCAGTCGCGGGGGGGGTGTTTGGGGGGTTGTGAGTAGGGGGGCCCATGAAAGAAGTTGTTCCTAGGGCCCCAAATTTGGTGCTACGCGCCTGATTGTGGTAACAACAAATTCGTAACGCTGTGAAAGATTGTTATGTCACATGCTGCTGAAATGAATGGCAAATTGAGCATGTGTTTACTGTTGTATATTCCTTTACGTAAATCATTTCTAAATCAAAGACTATTACAGTAACAAAAACATGTGCAATGTGTGTACCGAGGAAAGAGCGCGCTACCTGCAGTATCTTATGTTAAAAGGAGTATTGCTCTACTAATCCACTTATTGCGTACTTGCATGCTAGCAGTTACTTATAGCTTAAGCACAGCTTGGGTGATTAGGACCCTCCCCCCAAACCACACACACACACACACACACACATACGCACACGCACACACACACACACACACACGCACACGCACACACACACACACGCACACGCACACGCACACACACAGAAAATAAGTCCATTCTTGATGTTGATGTTGTTGGGGCTTATCTGTTAATCATCATGACAAC
Source organism: Engraulis encrasicolus (assembly GCF_034702125.1). Lineage (NCBI taxonomy): Eukaryota > Metazoa > Chordata > Actinopteri > Clupeiformes > Engraulidae > Engraulis > Engraulis encrasicolus. Next base: position 5,860,556 of record NC_085872.1, read on the forward strand.
CTCAGTTGACTGTCTATCGCCTCTGAGACAACAGTTTACTTCTAGGGCATATGCTCCATATTCTGTATACCCAGTTAAATGTAGACTAGGTACATTTGAATTCAGTCTAAAAATATACCTGTTACCAAGGCAGCTAAGTTAACACAGCAACATTTGTTCTCTAATCTACTTCCTCAATGGTAATGTACACTAGTAGTGGCTGTCATTTTCATGGAGACCCATCAAATACAAAATGTGACCCAGGACTTGCAAATTGATGACCAATATTTAACCTGCTCTATGCAACTGTAGGCCTACTCTCCATATTGTCTATGACTGTCTTGTTACGCGTTTATAAAGTCATGGAAGTCATGACATCAACAAACCATGTCTACACTGTTGTGGCTGAATAATAAATACATTTGCATTGATCATTCAGAGCATCTGTAAATCATATTCCACTGCATCTTGCATTGACATCATTGTTCTTTTGTCCTGAAACTGAATTCTGAAATTCTGTAAAAGTCAGCAATACTGCATGAGTACTGGTCTAGTTGCAGGCTGATGCACTTTGTACTCACTAGCAGGGTTGAATGCTTGGACCATGCCGGCAGTGGTGCCTATGGGTGCGTCCTCAGACACGGAGAAGGAGTAGTGGGACCTCTGGAACATGGCGGGAGCTTGGGCACTGTGGAGGATGTGGACCGTAACATTGGCAGGCTGAGGAGATATCTGACCACCTCCATCTTGAGCCGCGATGGAGAACTTAACACTGGCACTGCCCAAGTGGCTCAGGGCAGAGGTGAGGTACACAGCCCCTGAGGAGAAACACATGAAACAAGTTGCCCTTTATGCTCCATCCGACAGATAGACAGAGGGAGAGAGAGAGAGAGAGAGAGAGAGAGAGAGAGAGAGAGAGAGAGAGAGAGAGAGACAGAGAGAGAGAGAGAGAGAGAGAGAGAGAGAGAGAGAGAGAGAGAGAGAGAGAGAATCAAGATGTCTGTGTCCTTGGCTTGACATGCTGTTATTAATTATATCACAATTTGGTAAAAAAAAAAAAACTTACTAAAACACTATCTTGACAATTTTAACTGACAAGCACTGTATGCATGTGGTGCACAACCTAACTTCTAGATAAAAATACATTCTGATTGTTCAACCATCGCAAACCCAGACGAAAACAGATGCCATAAGTCTGGCAAACTTTTCACCTGTGATTACCTCTAAATCTCACAGATTTTGCCACTGGTTTAAGGAAACCTCTGTTAGTCTCCTCAGCCATATATGAACTATGCAACAGATGGTTGGTGGCAAATAATAGCAGTAAAAATGCAATAGCAATAACGCAAAAGCTGTGTGTGTTTCGTGTCACTTGGAAAATAATCAGTTTTAACAACCAAACCATTTTGCTGAGCACATATCCCGACCCTCTACAACGTCCCTCAAAAATTTCAACTGCATACTTAAAATGAATAAATAAAACAAATTAATTAAATTAATCTTAAAGAAATCAACACAATTTTTTAATTCTATTTTAAGTCATTGCATTCAAACATTTACTATAATTTACCTTATTTATCGTAATTTTTCACACATCACAAATGCACGTTTTTGAGTCATCTAAATGGTCCCTAATAAATCCGTCTGATTCCCACTGAAAGTAAACAGCATGGGCAGTGCATTGTGGGGTGCAGAGCGCATGGTGTCTGGGATACTGCAAGAGGTGTTTCTGTAGTGTTAAGAGCCCCCCCGCTGAGGGATGACCACAGTGATTATGGCTTTACGCATCACCACACACCGAGTGAGACACAGACCTACTGTACACGCCAGTAGGTGGGCCCGACAATTAGTTGGGCGGCTTGTGTATGAGCATGATTTTTATGAGCTGGGATGACTGTGTTAGCGCTTAGTGAAATGAGCCCTCCATTTACTAGAGTCTACACGGGCCCACATTCCTTACAGATAATGCAAACAGGGATAGAGTAAACATGAATAGACATTAATACGCCAACTTGGGAAGTTGCTTCATTCACCTATTGATTGTAAATCAGGAGGGTATATCATGATGCTGGAGTTCATAGTTATGATTCGTAGATTCAGTCACACATGAATAGGTTTCGGCAGAGCGTGCCACAGACAAAACCCATTTTTACACGACCGCCCTCCTTTCAGCACGATTACCCTAGTCAACCCCACTTAAGGCAGTGGGACTAGGGAAAGAGGGTAAGGGGATTTAGCAAACACAAACTGACACCTATCATGGTGCTCCTTTGACCCCAGTCGAAGTTCACCACCTGCGAAAAACACCAACTGCCACAGACTGCAGTACAGTCGCATCAGTTGTACAAAACATGCAAGTAAGATAGTAGCCCCGTAATGCACGCCATACCACCAGTGGCACGCTGTAATTGTCATTGAAAAGTCAACTACCATAGTACTACACTACTATGACACAACACGGGGCCTGAAGTAATGCACTATGACTTGGTCACTGGCATTCTGGTAACAGCTTTTTTATAACACAGTGTCTTAACAGGTTAAAAAAAATATATGCAGCTCAATAAAGCTTGACAGATTTTCACACTAAGGGTTTTTTTTTGCAATGAATGCACTATGGTGTCTTATTCAGAGATTCTCTTCTATTTGTCTATATAATTTGCAGTGGCAATCAAATTGAAGTTTGTCCGAACCAGAATACGCTTCCTTGCAACTCACCCACCGCAGAAAGCTGAGCTGATATGAGCGGTGTCTGTGGCAGTGATGTACAGATGTAGAAAGGGGGAAGGAAAGGAAAGGTAGTCTCCTACTCACCTGATGTCCTGTCCACAGAGAAGAGAGACGAAGAGTCTCCAGCCTGAAGATCATATGTGATTTCCCCATAGAGGCCGGAGTCTCTGTCCGTGGCAATGACGTTCAGGACCTCTGTTCCAGGCTGGGTATGCCCACTGATGCTTGTGGTGTAGTTCTCAGGGTTGAAGACAGGCGCATTGTCATTAAGGTCTTCCACTTCAATGTGGACGTATGCCTGGGAACTGAGGCCACCCTGGAAAAGAAAGGCAAACACTTATTACATAATTACATAATAACATTTTATTACATTATGAAAGATTTTTAAAACATAACCTGAATCACCTTACATGAGCATAGCACAGCATTTTCTTACCTGATCACTAGCTTTGACCTGAAGGTCATAGGTAACGAGTCCTGTGTCCCGATCTATGTCCTGACCAACGCAGATTTCCCCTGTAACAGGGTTGATGTGGAAGAGAGGTCGCTGGTCCTCCCTGTTGAAGCCATCAGAAAGGGAGTACCGCACCGTCCCAAACTCACCCCCATCAGCATCCGTGGCAGTAACCTGAGCAAGACATGGTACAGTTACATGGGCATTTCGACCTTGCGGTCTTCTTCAGCTTTGAGTGTGCGAACCATTAAAAAAAAAAAAAAAAACGCCTTTTACATCATTTCCCCAAACCTGACGGGCTACTGTTACGATAACATGCTCATGGCCATCTAACAGCCTGGCCATTGGACTCGGTGCTGTGTGTTTGCTTTGAAGGCTGATTTCTTTGGCATGACAGACTGTATTGTCAGAACATAAAGCAGTGCAGGTTCTTGACAGTCTGGGTGGGATTACCGAGTGCAATCTGTGGGTTAATGAAGACATTTCGTGTGATTGGTATCGAGGTGATTCAGTGCACATCTGCCCTTGAGATTAAAGAGGCCGTTTAAGGAGTTATTACTAAACCAACAAACAGTAGACTACAGACTGGTTTAGAGCTGAGCTGACATTCAGAGGTACTGTCCTAAACCAACATCATGTGACTCCAAAAGTAAAATAAACGTGAAAACACAAAAACCATCGTAAATAAATAATTTGCTTGTCAAGGCAAGTTGGGGCTTTTCCCCCAGTTACTACACTGTCAGTAATCATTTCCCCTCCTTTTAAGATTCTACTCCCATTATCACAGCATTAACTGGTTAATAATACACTCAGGTTTACTGTGTTTGTGCGTGTTGGTATGCCTGAATAAATACAGTAAGGTCACAAATTGGCTACTTTTTCAATTTGTAACTGTGGCTTATCAACATGATTTGCTATAATACTACAGACATGTTCACTGCAGAGCTACTGGGTGGTAATTCATAATTCATAACTACCTCCTATGAAAAAAGCTGCTCCAGTAGCTGTTTAGCTATCTTCTATTGTGAAAATGGCTCGTTCAATTTCATTGTTACAACCTAACATGTTGGAAAAGCCTACACTTAGCATACGATTCTCTTGGAAATAGAAGGATAACATAATTAAAAAGCATTATTTATTTGACATAAGACATTGCCATTTTATGTACAATAATAGAAAGATAGAAAGAGTGTGCTCACTTAGGAGAATGTACATTAAAGCACACAAAGGATTTTTTGCTCTCAAAAGTGACTTATGAGACGTCTTTGAAATTATTTTCACGTAGAAAGATACATGAGACATGAGTCACTAACAATAGGGTGCAGCAGAAATGAAGTGATAACAGATCATGTTGTGTCTTTGATCACAGTTTATGACTATATCCTGGGTTTAAGATCAGAGGGAGCGCTCACATTTGATTCAACTCAGGAATCCAGTCTACATGCTTTTCTCCACACCCTCCAAATGACACATTTCTGGCAGTGTGTTTGAAAACACCTTTGAGCTTCCTTCCATAAAGTGATATCGCACTCATATTTATATGGACTTTGTCATGCTGCTACTCTCAGTCTAGCATACAGTACCTAAACTTGTCAGTGGCTAAAATCATATGCAACTTTTAATTTTGCATGCTTATGACACACTATGTGTGCATGTGCAGAAACATGTTCTGAAAGGGGGTTGACAATACTAAACACTCACTTCTTCACAAAAGGGCGATGTGTCTCAACAATGATGAAACGCTTTATGGTGACTGGGGCCTTGTATTATCAGCTGTCCACTTATCTTACATTTTAGCATGGGCAGAGTTCAGTTTCCATTCTGCCACAGCGCCATAATTAGTCTTGGGAGAGGGTTTGTGTGGACTAATGCTACTGTGTGGGACCACTCACCCTTTCACAGAGATTGAGAGAGAGAGAGAGAGAGAGAGAGAGAGAGAGAGAGAGAGAGAGAGAGAGAGAGAGAGAGAGAGAGAGAGAGAGAGCTGTCATGGGACGAGAAGTAGCTTCAGACTTAATATTGTCTAAATACTTTTTCAGTTTTACACTAGAGTTCATATGTAATAATAAAAGTCACCATATTACTTCTAGTCATGTTTTTACTGTAGTCTTGGGCCTTTATATCCTACCTGAAGAGAAAATGAATGGTTTACACTCTGTCTTGTTTAACTCTGTTGCTAGGGAAATTCACATAGGCCCCTACATGAAAGAAAACTAAATATATAGGCTACTTACATGTATGTTTGTTTTACATAGTTATTCAACAGATGAAAAATAAATACATTTGTGAATCAGACGTAAGAAGGCATGTGCACTAAACAAGTAAATGAAGTGTAAGTTTACAGAAATGATCAGCATTTTGCCTTGAGTGCCAAGGCTGTCACTTGTATCAGGCAAGAGCAAGGTGGTACCAGGATTCCCAGCGCTCAGACTACATAAACACAGCACCAAGCGACTGCTTAAGGGACAGCTTGTGCCCTGGCCTGTCTCATCTACACAACACTGATGCCTTTGTGCCACCAGAGAAAGCCTGGCACTGTTCCTCTGGTGAGGGATGGACAATGTGCCCGTGAGATCTCCAGAAGAAAAAGCAGTCCTCAGCTTGCAGCATGCTAGGTCATACACATATGACCAATAACGGCCTTGCCCTCTTCTTCTGACAGCCTCCCTCAGTTCCCTGGCTTTGCTGTAATGACCTACAATACTATTTAGTAAATAGTATTGTAGGTCATTACAGCATTTAGAGTGCAAACTTGCTCCTACTTTGAACTATACTTTTTGGGTCCATGCATCTACTTATTTTTCTAAACATCTAGAGCGCAACAATATCCTTGCCTCCTTATTAATATGTGCATTCTGATTTTATTGCAGAGGCTGTTTATGAAGGGAAATATGTGTGCTGGAATGACATACTTCATATTACCTTCTAATTTTACTCTTCTGTTAAATGTCCAATGGTTTGTGATAAGTCATGTTTACACTGTACCTGTAGGAAGCAGCTCCCCACATCAAGGTGTTCTTCGATGGACACGTTATACAGCTGCTGGTTAAACACTGGTTTGTTGTCATTGATGTCTTCAATGTAGACAGTCACTGTTGCCGTTGAGGACAGAGGTGGAGACCCTCTATCCACAGCCACGACCAGGAAATGCATCTCCGCCTCTCGCTCCCGGTCCAGCGCTTTTGCAGTAGTGACAAGTCCAGACTGTGCATCTATTTGGACAAGGCTATCCCATTTAGACTCCAAGATGTTGTAGAGGAGGTCTGAGTTGGAGCCCTCATCAGTATCTTGGGCCTTTACCTGCATAACAGTGCTACCTGGCTTGGCATCCTCTAAGATGTGTGCCACATAGTACTCCAACTCAAACACAGGAGCATTGTCATTGACATCAGCCACGCGGACCAAGAGAGTCCTCTCAGTCTGCAAAGGTGGCATGCCAACATCAGCAGCTATGACTCTCAGCTCATATAGGTCAACCTCTTCCCTGTCCAACTGGCCTGCCACACACAGAGAATACACAGAGCTGTCCGTCTGCTTTAGGATGAACTTCCCATCTCCACCTTGCAGATCAACATGCACCATATTGCCTTCTCCTGGATCAGGGTCCGTCACTGATATCCTGGCAACATATTCCCCTGGGCTTGCACTTTCTGAAACCTCTGGTTGTCCAGATGCACTAAGGAACAAGACGCTGATGGTGGGGCTGTTGTCATTGATGTCCAGAACTCTAATCCCCACAAAAGTGCTACTGGATTCTGGTTGAGTTCCACCGTCCCAGGCCCGAACAATCAGTTCATAGAAGTTTTGTGTTTCATGATCTAAAGGTCGGTTCACACTGATTACTCCAGTATTCTCATCAATAATGAAATATTCATTAGGGTCACTCTGACGACGGTTTATTTCATACGTCACCTTGGCATTTGCCCCCACATCCATATCAGTGGCATATACCTGGCATACAGGGGTATACAGTGGAATATTTTCCCACACAAACACAGTGTATTCTGTCTGGTTAAACATAGGCGGGTTGTCATTTTCATCTATTACATTGATATGCACCTGCAGTCTTCCTGTCCTCTGGGGGATTCCCCCATCAAAGGCCTCAATGGTGATGTTGTAAAAGTCTCTTGACTCTCTATCTAATTTGTCCAAGAGGATGAGGTCCACGCTGCCCACTCCACTGCGCTCCTCCACCCTGAACAGTTCTCTCATCGCCCGGTCCGTGATGCGATACCCTTGAGTTCCCAAGCCCCCCTCATCCAGGTCCCGGGCCCCCTCAAGTTCATAACGAGTTCCAGTTGGGCTTAGTTCAGAAACGTTCAAAACCACAACAGGAGAAGGAAACACAGGAGAGTGGTCGTTCGTGTCCCTGACAATTATCGTCACTTTGATGACTTCACCTGTCAGAGTAGCGGCAACAAAATCATACCTGTCTCTTCTCTCTCTATCCAAGACCACGGCTGTTGAAATAATCCCTGTTTCTCCGTCGATTTCTAGGTCTCTAAAGACATAGGATTCTCTGCTCTCTGATATGAAAAATCCACTTGTTTGAATGTTTTGAGGTAATCCAGCGCGTATATCACCAACGATTGTTCGGGCCGGCAGCCCTTCTTCAACGGATAGACTGAGGTTGTACACATGTGCGTAAGACTGCACGCATAGAAGGCACAATATAGGCAGGTAACAAAAAAATATATTTTTCGATGGCAACATTTTGAACACTTTGTGCCGGAAAAACTTGTTGCATCCCTCTAAAACTTGATTTCCCTTTCGTCTGTCGCCGCGCAAATCGGTGCGTTAAATTGCACCACGTCGAACAGCCCACTGATCATTGTCCAAACCAGTATCCTTGAAGCTTCACATTCTCAACATTGTTTCCCACCTGCAATGCACATACATTATTCTACTCAGACAATTTCGATGTCGCCCGACTTTTTCACTCCACCAGACGAGGACGGTCAACAATCTCCGGTTAAGCGCTGTGAGCCTTCTGTCACGCGTCTTGTCCTATGGCTAGAGTGTCTGCCAAGTGTTCAATGTCCAAGTCACGTGACATGTAACTATTGCAGACGGCAGGTGAGATGGTTACAATTATATTTTACTTTATTTACATTTTGCACGTCTTCTGAGTAGGCTAGTCTGCTTTGAAGTGACACAGACTATTGGCTATTAAATTAACAGCTGCCAACAGAATAGCCGATATCCAATATATTACCATCTTTCTTTAAAAAATCCTCTGCGTCAGGATGCCAAGTGTTCCATGCAGACCATTGATAAATTGCATGCAAAATCATTCGGGCTAAATTATTTACTAAGTGATATAGTTCATATTAAGTTGAGCCCTATATTTTAAGCATAAGCATACTTTAACAAGTACTACATTAAATAATTATATAGGCCCTATTTGATAATGTAGTCGGCTATTTCGGCCGTCACAGATTTACAGGGTATCCATTACACGCATCGTTGAAATGTAGGCCTACATTAACTTCACTTAGGCCTATCAAATATTTTCCACAAGTTTGGGCTCGATATTAGGATTTTCCCTTGAACTGTTGCCCCGGTCTGTAATCAGAAAGGTGCAGGTTCAAATCCCGCCTGCTCCAATGATAATGTATGTGAAAATTAGTAGTATATGTAATATGAACTTCTGTATAGATTTGATATAATTTAATGTAGGCCTGCTTGTGAATATACCTTAAGTGAACTTAGTCTATGTGAAGTAGCCTATGGAACGCTTGCGGTTCATGTCAGGAACCACTGTCAGCACTGGGGGCTCAGCACCCCCATCAGATGCTAAAATTGCTTCTGCTCTTATAACATAACCATAGTCTAAATAAAATCTCATAACAGTTGAATGCTCTATCTTCATGTCGATGTCTATAAACCCAAAAGTGAGGCAATGTGTATGAGCCCTTAAGACAGAACCACATGAGTAAAGATGGATCAAAGTGTCAGATAAGTGCAGTGTAATGTAATAACTGATAAGTAACTAAGCAGCTCTGATTAACAACATATCAGCATAATGTCACTGGCAATTTTATTAGGTCCACCTTCTTAGTACAGAGAGCATCCCCTTTTGCATTCAGAACTGGCATAACCCATTTAATGTGGGTATGTTAGAGCTGAATGAACACATTCTAATGCAAAATGAGGGCCCTAGCTTTTAAATGCAACTTATTTCATATTTGTATGTGCTTCGAAGGCTGAGATATTTAGGTTTTAATATGCAGAAAACGGCTTTTTCCAAAAAGGGCTAAAGCGGGTTAACTGCCCACCTACAACAAGGTAGGCTGTGGCATTGCAACCATGCTCAATTGGTACTAAATATAATTGGTTCATTTTAAACACTATATAACTACATTCTCTCATTGTGATGATCTTGTTGTTTTTACAGAGACCTTATCAGTGTATGATGTATAAACCATCTGGATAGACTACATAGTTTTGGCTCCTTGTTTATGTAGACAAAAGCTTCACCTGACTGAAAGTAATGCTTTATTGAGATAATATTGTGGCTTCTTTTTGGTTACTTTGGTTTCTCAAACTAAGAAATCTTCGTTGAGATCACGGTAGAACTGGCGTTTCTCCCTCAGCAGCTCAGTGTTGACCTTATCCATCATCTCAGTCGTCTCTGTCAGCTAGACACATGGGAGAATTCCATCATTAGCCTCACCTTCAATCAAGGTGCTGTAGTGCAGTGGTTCTTAACCTGGGGTGCGGGCACCCCTTGGGGGTGCGCCAGAGATTTCAGGGGGTGCACGGAATTTTGTTTGTGTTGAGGTTGTGACCAAAAATCTGCTTTCAAAGATTATAATTAGACAAAATTAAAACATGTTTTGGTCCCCATGTAAAGTCATTAAAGTATTGATTAAGGTCTAAAGCAAGGATCATTGTAATTAACCATTTAAATATTTTTTTAGTGCGTAAATACATGTAGAAGGTTGGGTTGGGGGTGCGCGGCTTGTCTTGAGCACAGGTTAGGGGGTGCTTCACGAAAAAAAGGTTAAGAACCACTGCTATAGTTACTACATGTGTGTGTCTGCATTTTATTGTATTTGTTCAATTATGATGTGTTGCCATTTTCACAGATTTCAACACTTAACACTAAGAATGTGTTTTGTGAAATTATTATTCTGCATTCAAATGCCAATGGACTATGCAATACATTTTACAATGTTAATGACTCACCTTCTCCACCTTCCTTGTAAGAACCAAGACTTGCCTCTGCAGTTCTTTGATTTGATCGTCACGCCTCTCAATGTCCCTTTTATGTTGTTCCTTGGTATCACTAAGCTTGTCCCTGAGCTTGTAGATTTTGTTATAGCACTTGCTGTGAGATAGTGGTGGATATAGAAATGTCAGCCAGCAGTACCCACAAAATGGTAAGCACTAAAATCAATCTAAAAATACAATTAAGAACACAAGAAAAAACACTTACCTCCGCTTTTGGCTGGTTTCCTTTAGAGTCTGTATGAGTTCCTTCTCTAGGGCCTCAGCCTTGCTTAGAGCTGCTACCAATTTTTTGTCAGTGATAACCAACTTTTCTTCAGCGCTCTGCAGACGGGTAACGTAGTGGTTCATCAGCGTATTAATCTCTGCATGCTCTTCAGCTCTCTCCCGCAACATTCTCTGCTGGGTCTGAAACACAACCCCAAGAGTATAAGCTACTGTAGGTGACACAGATGAGCGGTCGCTGGTTACATGTTAGGATATTTACTGTAACGAGTTATTAAATCCTTCCGCATACTCCTCTTTCCAAACAGAAATATAATAAAACTCTAATGATATTGTTGAAATGATGTGCATTTAGCTGTGGTCAATCCATAAGGATAATAATGAAATTAAAAATGCTTAAAGTGTGGTCCTGGTGAAAAAAATACAGCAAGAGCAAAACTTGTATACTTGACTGTACGTGTATTTCTCAGAATAATGTGTAGTCCATATTACCTCAGCAAGAGCTTTGTAATCCCGGAGATCATCATGGTTTGGCGGCAGCTTTTTATCAGACTTGTGCTCTTCAATTTTTTTGTTGAGATGCTCCACCTGAAGTGCGGTTTAAGCACACAAACAAAGGAAATTAGATATGGTTACACTGGCCATTCAAAATTAATACACAACATGCACAAACTCAGTCTCTCAGACACCTGCTAAAACTCACCTTCTCCTTGATGGCATCCATGGAGATCTTGTGGAATTTCTTCTGATCATGCAGAAGTTCCTGAGCCAAGCTGTTCTTTCGTTGCAGATGTTTTACACGATCCTGCAGCTCGCAGACCTCAAGATCTTTGTCCGTCATCTTATCAAGGCACCTGAAGATGAAAAGGAACATCAGAATCAAAATCTCAAGTATCAATGTGATGACACAATAATATATAATTATGATGGAACTTGAGAAAATGGTTGTCATAATGGTCATAATGATCATAATTAGAGATGCACCGGATCCTAATTTTTAGGAACCTGCCAGATACCGGATCCACTGCTTAAGATCCTGCCGGATCCGGAACCGGATACCGGATCCTACAAAAGGGTTGAAACATGTAGTCTACTCGCACACATGGGCCCTTTTTATTACGTTGGCTCAAACTATTTTTTAGACTAATTGGCTTACAGCCCAGAGTTCGAATTATAACTTTGACCCTAAGGGGGTCTCAGACAACTTTTAGGATGGGGGGTTTGAGGGGGGCTCCCCCAAGAAAATAAATTTGTGTTTCTTAGATGCAATTTCATGCATTTTAATGCATTTTTGTCCGGCGTAATCCTGTGCCATGCCGGACAAGAAAAGACGGACGGTTCGTCCTATAGCCTATACGGACGTCTGGCACCCTATACACAACACGAGTGGAGATTAAATTGAAATGATTGTTTTAGCATTTGTAGGCTAGACCTGTCTTGCATCTTGTTTCACCTTTTTACTGTGCATTAAAGATATAATTAGTGAGGATCGCCTGTGCGTCATGTCTGAAATTTTAAAACGTTATCCAGAGGGAGAAACGAATGTGATTCTCTTACCATGATTGGGAGACAAACGGACCACGTGCTACTCTTTTTAGCTGTTAGATGATTATTCCAGGAAGATGCTGATGTCCTTATAGTTTTTTTTCTATCCAAGTCATCAAACAGTGAGGCGCAGGGCGCGTAGTTTGTTTATCTGTGTTGGATCGTCTGTGTCATTGCAACCCGAAAAGTCCCTTTCCCATTCCGCAAACATCGGCAAAGCAGTGCTGCTTGCTATGATAGTTTGTATTAAGTTTTTGGTTCAGAATAACCCAGCAGTTTGATCACCACGGCTGCACATTACCTACAGATTCCCTCAGCACTTTTATTCCTGCCTTTTTTTTGTTTAACATGGCCCATTTCAATTACGGTAGTTGTTTGCGCAAGACTGCCATGAACAGATATTAATTATTTTTCATACTTCACAATTTGAGCCGTTTACATAGCCTACTGTCCCATTCATCCAAGCAGCCCAAGTAGTGCTCAGTGGAGCTAGTTTTCTGGTTAGTGGATGCTAGCTAGGACTGTTCTCTGCAAAGTCCGACACAAGCTTTTTTTCGTGGTGAATCCGAACGGTGCGAGATTAATGGATGATCTCTGGTGCGGTGGCCTTTTCGCTGGCATGGTGGAACAGAAGACGATCGCGGCATGTATTTAAAAAAAAATATATAGGCCCTATATTTTAATTGATTTCGACGAAATGGAAGGTTACCAGTAGGCTACTTCTTTAGATTCAGAAGCAGGCGGCGTTATCTTCGGATGGTTTGCGCGCATGGTGGTGTGGTGGTGGTGAAATGCTGGCGATACAAAATTGTGGTAGTAGGGGGATTGGAAATGAGTTTTATGCATGAATATATTAGCCAATTTATTATTGTGTTGCAGGTCTCTTGTTTTAAGATGACTAGGCCTACAGCTATTAGGCTACTGCAGTCTATGGTGAATGTGAGAGACCGTCTCACATAGCCTAATTTATGGGATTTTTCTTCTTTTTTTGCCACAGAGGGAATGGGAGCTCCCATTGGCTCCCACATAATGACCCTCTTTTAAGACAAGTTAAAAGAGGGAATATGTCGCTAAACTAGTGAAAGTCAATGGATCCGTGTAGCAGCATGCTACACGGATCCATTGACTTTCACTAGCTTAGCGACATATTCCCTCTTTTAAATTGTCTTAAAGCAAGACAATGCTTAACATGAAAAATAAGACACTTTACCACCTTTAAAAACCCCAGCCAACGATTTTAACTGTATTAAGCCCCCAAATAGTGGCATACCCATTTAAGGGGCTACGTCACAGATTAAGACATAGTACGATTTTGGTAAGGTTATAACATAGGCTCTGCGCTAAGGGATTAAGACCAAAATGCAATAAACTTCAAACATAGAACGTAGAAAAGAACCCTATTTTGGAATATATGACTTCAAACAATGGCAATGACTGCTGCCCTTTCTTATGTTTCATTTTTCTTTCCCTCTTTTTATATGAACACAATATTGAACGAAGATGTCAGGCACCAACATGCTTCTGACATGGGGGGTCCTATGAAGTAGGTGGCTTCGGAAAAAAGTAATGTAAATTGATAAATTATTTACAAAATCTTACATATAATAAAACAGTAAGTTACTGATGAATACAATATTCATAAATTACACTACTCATTGTCCATAGCACTGTTTTGCTTACTTTTGCTTTTTATCCATTTCAGCCAGAGTATTCTCCATATCTTCCTAAAGGCTTATAACCTGACTCCGAGTAGCCACCAATTTGTTCTCAGCTTCAAGGCTGTTAGCATGTAGCTAAGAGGAGAAAACACGAGAACTATTAGATATTTCATTTTGCTTTGGTAGGACACTTAATCACAGCTAAAAACATGGACCACGACTCTCTTCTGTTAAGGCCACCTCTTAGTTCAGGAAGTCCACCTGAAGTCCGGTTTAAGCCCATAAAAGCGGAATATGGTATATACTACAACCATTCAGAGTGCATAGAGTATGAGAACATAAAGTAAGTAAAACCCACCTCCTGCTTGATGGCATCTATGGTGATTTTGTTTCTTTTATCCTGCTCATCCAGGAGCATCTTCTCTCGCTGAAGCTGCTTCACACAATTCTGCAGCTTGTAAACCTCAAGATCTTTGTGCTTCATCTCATCAAGACACCTTATGGCGATCAGGGACATCATAACCAAAAACTCAAGGATTTGTGTGGTAATAAACACAAGAATATATATTTATGATACAAAGCACACAGTACTTCGAAAAGTGATGTCAGGTACTAATATGATTCACATGTTCATTTCATATGGAAAAACCATGTGAACTTGAAAAAATATATATTTTGTTTAATATGAAATTGTGTCTGATTTGCTCACAGGTTTGCAATTTTCATGAACTTATTATGGCAAATGGATACTTGGTGCTAATACCAAGCAGCAAAACTAATGAAATTACAAACCTTATCATAGCCTATATTAAACATCATTGTAAGCACAAATGATTGCCTGTATAATAGGCTACGTCTCTTTTCAGTTACACTTGGTATAGCAAAACATTTAGCTACTCCTGAATCCAAAAGGCAGTGTTTCCCACAGCACTAGTCTGTCTCGCTTACCTCTGTCTTTTATCCATTTCAGCCACAGTGTTGTGCAGTTCCTTCCGAAGGGCCTCAATCTGACTCTGAGTAGCCACCAGTTTTTTGTCAGCTTCAAGGCAGTTAGCATGCAGCTAAGAGGAGAAAACATTATTATTATATATTTATTTATACCGTTAGATATTTAATTTCACTTTGCTAGGTCACTGTATTACAGCTAGAAACATGGACGATGCATTTTAGCCCTGCACGATGATCAGACCATATCTGTGCCACTATACCTGTTGATTTTTTTAGTTCGACTTCAGCCTTTTTTAGTTTTTCTAGTTCATTTTTGAGATTCTCCATCTCCAGAGCCCTCTCTTGTACTAGGACAAGTTTTTCATGAGACAGCTTCAGCTGGGCAGTGAAGCGTTTTGACAACTTATTAATCGCTGAAATTTCTTCAGCCCTCTTCTGCGACAGTTTCTCCTGGGACTGAAAGCACAACCAACATTATAGGTGACACACATGATCGATCGCAGCGCAGGATAAGCATTTGGATTTTGGCTACTGACCAAACCATTCTGGTTTGACACAGGAGTTAAAGATGGATGTGTTATTGCACCATCACTGTTCTTCATCTTCATTGCCAGCATCCTCCATCTTACATATTATGAACAGGACTGATGGACATCTGAACATTAACATATTCAGGGACAAAGGTCAAACCACCACCATAACCAATATTCATCACAGAGCTGCAGTATGCAGATGATACTCCTATTGTAGCCCTCTCAGTGCACCTTGACTGGTTTTGCTAAAGCACACAAACAGCTTGGTCTGGCCATACAGGTTGGCAGCCTTCTGTCATCTAAAAACCCACCACTGATGAAGAAAAGGGTGTTTGAAAAGACCAAAATCCTAGTCTACAAAATGATACTGCTCCCCACTCTCCTGTATGGCTCAGAAGCCTGGAGCACATACTGTATAGTGAACACCTGAGAGCACACAAAGCCTTCCTTCACAGATATCTAGAAAATCCTCAAGATAACCTGGGAGGATTGCTGAATAAAAACCATCACAGTCATCATTGCACAACACCAATTCAGATGGACTGGTCATGTCATCTGAATGCAAGACTACCCAAAACAAGTCCTGTACTCACAGAGCTTGTCCTAGGGAAACATGCTCCAGTAAATCAAAAGGAAACGTCCAAAGACAAAGTCAGGAAGTGCCATAACACATAACCCCTTAACACCTGGGAGACTACAGTGAAGAACAGACATGCCTGGAGAAAAGTGGTTCGAGAGGGGGCTGTACAATACAACAATGATCTCCACTGTGCAACAGAGCAGAAGTGCAAATGGACAAAAAAAATCACCTCCACCAAAAAGGTTCCATAGAAAAACCATAACTACCCCTGGCCACACATGTCCACATTGCCCATGGTCCAGAATTGTCCTCTTTGCCCATCTAAAGAGCCATAACGGTGCATACACACTGCAAGCGCAGACGTCCACTTGAGGTCCACTTCACGTGTCCGTTATCAGTCCGAAACGGTTAGAATGCATGAAAACAGATCATGCCTTGCACACAGGAGCGCAATGTAAGTGCGCACGGGCCAAAGACGTCCTTCATTGCTAACAGATGCTTTTGCGTACAGTAACTGTGAAAAACATGAAATTTCAAAACAATTTTTTGAAAAGTGAATGTATGAAAGCCAAGCCAAAAAGCACTGAAGGACATGTTGGACGTCTTTGACCCAGGCATGTCCGCGATGCTCCTTGAAAATAGAACTGAAGTCTATTTTCCTGTGCAGACGTCCGCGTTCAATGAGCGGCTTTCATTGAAAATGAATGGCTGCTGCCCGTGGATAGAATGTGGACGTTGACTGTGCAGTGTGAGAGGCAGCCCGCGAACCTCTCGGCAGTGTTACCAAATTAGCGACTTTTTGACGTCCCTGGCGACAAAAAAACAAATCTAGCGCCTTTAGCGTCTTTTTAGTGCATCTGGCGACTTTTTAAAACGTGCATTTTCAGTGACAAATTCATTGTTTTCAACATGATTGTGACTCTGCACTAACCTGGTTCTCGAGCTCACAAAGTGTAACGAAGATGCACGAAGCACTAGGGGTCTCGCGAGAGCCAGGTTAACTCTGCGCCGCCGTCAGAAGCGTTTCCCACGGTGAAGCAGGGCTGCGGATTAGCTCTGATCTCCAAAAAAGCTAGCACCGCCCATTTCTACTGTTGATGAAGGCATGTGGGCACGTTTTCTGTAGATCAGCGCGCCCTGCGTGACGTTGTGACGTCATATGTAACGTCATGACCTCATCTAGCAACTTCTAGCGACTTTTCAGCGAGCCAATAGCGACTTTGGCTGATTTTCTGTTGGCAACACTGCCTCTCGGAGTCACAATGCTCCCGGACACGTTCAGCAAACACGAATATCTTGGTGTGTATGTACCGTAAGGATCATGAAGACAGATAGCCTAGCGAGCTAAACCCATTCAATTTGCGGCCTCTAGGGGCGTCTAGATTTCTAGGCTAGAAGACAGACATAGTCGACCATGAATGTCCACCGATGATGTCTTTCTAAATGGCAGTGGTGACAAAAGTAAAAGTAGAGGTAAAAGTCATGCTATAACACTTTCATTCCAACAAAGGCGACTTCACAGAGTAACTGTTCTACAGCTGCTGTAGACTACAATACCTGTCTTACAATCAGCTGATTCTGAGCTGGATGGATGAAATATGGCAGCTTTTTGAATGTTTTTCTTCTTTCAGTAATACTCAATCTATGCTTGTGCAAAAGCATACTGTACAAATAACAAAACGAAAGTGTGAATATAGTTACCTTAACCAATCAGTAATGGACTTCGCGGGTGAGTTCTGCGTCACCACTCTCAACAGTTTGCTGATTGGCTAAACGCTGAGAGAACCGAGCTGGAGGCTTTTGCCAGATGATGTGCAGCGCCAACATTTTTGGGTGGAGTACATAGGATAGCGTCGCCAGGCTGTAATTCTGTAATGATATGATCAATATCTGGCCAATTCCAAGACAGACACATCTTTCTGGAAGGCTTTTAAATGTTCAAAAGACTTTTCAGATTTTGTTGAATCTTTCTTCTGGCCAATTTCCCTAAAGGATAACACAGTTGTTTAATAATATACACACCTGATTTATGGTGTCTTTGCGTAGCCTAAGTGAAAACCTGGAAAGATACATTTTCACTTCAAATTTCAAATGCACCCGTCCATGTATAAATAGGTTTTCTTGGTGATTCATGTGATAGGCTATGTCAGATTTCACATGAAATTTAGTACACATTTTTCATGTTAAGTCTGTATTATTAGCCTACATTTGAAAATATGCTTGAAAAGTTACTTAGAAAGCTTTTTTTGGGGCATAAGCAAGTTTTGTACATGAGGCCCCTGATTTGTAACCTGACTCTCGCGCAGATGGATTGTCACCCTGTGCGAGCTCACGAAGTGTAACGAAGATGCACGAAGCACTAGGGGTCTCGCGAGAGCCAGGCTACCTGATTTGAGGCCTATTTACATTATGTTGCTGAAGTTGAAACAGGTACACTGAGCCCTCTAGTGTTCACCAGTGTCATAGAATCACACTGGTTGAACAGAACTGCTAGGTTACTTATCAAGTACTACTGTACATTACATTACACTTAGCTGACACTTTTATCCATTTTTACTCTGATATTTGTTTCTCTCTTATGTGATCATTACTGCAACCACTCAAACTTATTTCATAACCAATGCACAAAAAATGTGCCAGTATTAAACATTTAAAATATCAGAGCAATGTTACACTAATAATATAATCTCTGAGTAGCCTACATTGCCTCACTTTTGGGTTTATACACCATGAAGACACAGCATGAACTGCAATGAGATTATATTTATTATGATAATGTTATTACATCAGCCTCCATGGTGGTCTATTTGTGAATATAGGCAATAGTGAAAGTTGAAAGAGCGACAGTGATTGGTTGGTGTTTTTTATATGATATGCTTTCAAAATTAAAAGGCTGCAAAACATGTGGTTGGCATGAGATGTATGTTGTGGTAATACACAGAGAAGCCAAACATGACCTTCTGACAGTCTGTCTGAACATGCAACAAGCAGATAAGTTGCAGACAGACATAAGACTGGATTTGGTAATTGACAATCTGACCTATACGGTTGTGCCACACCAGAAATAGTCAACTAAATTTAGTAACAATGTTATGTCCAGCAGATGGGTAGCCTATATTTAACTTGGCATTTATTATATTTTTCAAAAGTTGTGAAACATTTGCTGAATGTCTCTTGATCGCTAACTAACTTCATACATCATTTCAGTACTTTTCATTTTTCTACGATATTGCTAATCACGCAATATCAGGCTAGTCTAAAATTACGGTCGAAATCATTATGTCTGTATTTCTGAAGTAAATAACTCAAAATAGATGTTGTATCTACCATGAGCAAGGCAATATTGATTCTACAACTGACCAGGAGACAAAGAACTACTCCAACACATGACCGCAGTGCAAGGAACTGCCTCGAGCTCACACTGTTACACTCATCCAGACTCAACACATTGACTGCAGGATATTTATTGGACAAAAGGGATTGTAATAGCTGTACCGTAAATATGGCTGGGGGAAAAATGGGTTGTATTTATTGTTACACAAACATTGCTGCAGATAAAATATCTCTTAACCCATTGATGCTGGATGCTGTGTAAACGCTGCATTGACTTAGGTATCTAGAGCGACATAGACACGGCATTCAGGCTCATGAAATTTGAGATTTTTAAAAAATGAAAAATGTGGATAGAGTTACTGGATATTTTAGCAAAGGAATTTTGGTTGATTCTGGGTTAGGTTTGTGTTAGTATTAATCATATCCAGTCTTATCCACCTGCAGATTAACCTTTATGAGTCCTCTGAATAGGCTATATCCATATATCCATGTGTGTGTGGATAAATGTAGCCTACTGTGTGTGCTGTGTCTGTATTTTGAGGACCCTCTCAAAAATGAGATTCTCATCTCAAGGGGCTATCCTCTACAGTAATAAAGAATTTGATGAAATATAACTGAACACTATTCACTTGAATACCTCAGAGTATAACCTCATAGGCTACCTCAAGTAAATACAAGAGCAAAATATATTTGTTTTATAAAACAGAAATCATTTATTAATCATTGATTCATTTCATGTTTGTCACATTAGAACGAAAGCCTTAATCTTTGTAATAATATGATCATGGAGAAAAGAATGGTGTGCAAAAACAAGGAATGTGGGTCTCTCAAGTTGGTCCTCAGTTATCGCCAAACACCTTGGTTCCGGCTTGCTGGCCGGTTCTTCCATGCAGGTGGCTAACGGGGATGATCTTCATGGTTGTCTCCTTCATTGAGTACCAGCGGCTGTGCCATGTGACCCAGGTAATGCCGTTATCAAAACCACCTTCACCAACATCCTTCTCTGTGTAATGGCCACCTGAAGCAGACGCAAGAAGAAATGCTCAAGTGCATGCTCAAGTAGAAATGAATGCCTGAACTTTCACTTAAATAGGTTGTTTTTAAAATATCTTACCCTGGTAGTACACTCCGTTAAGATTAGCAGCATGGCAACGGTTCATCCACCATCCTGCCCCATCTTGCTGGGCACAGTTTCCATCATACCTGTCGTTGTCTTTGTCAGGTGTGCTAAATTGTTGGCCATTGTGCGATGTGAAGTACTTGTCACTTGGGTCATCACCAAAGTCATAGCCATCGAAGGCATCACCTGCATCACCACCACTATAGTAAGCGTAGGTCAGGCGATACATGTCCTGCTCTGATCCCAACTTGAACACAGAGTAGTCAGCATGCCTGTGGAAAGAGACAATTTTCCAAAAATGACTCACTCCAACATCATTTTCAAATGAATGCTGTGCCATTTCGACAAATGACGTTGAAATGTCTAATTACTTTTTCACTCCGTTCCAGTCGACCACCTCTATCCTCAGGACATATGGGATATTTGACTGTACAGACAGTTTGTGGATCTTCTCAAGCCCCAGCCAAAACTCTGTAGTGTCATCTGGAGAGAGGTATCCAAAACCTTCCTTGTAAGGGACCCAATTTCTCTTGAAATCCACACTGCCATCACGTCTCTGGAGGTCGTGCACAAAAATACAAAGAGTGTACATTTTTAAGTAAGAATTTATTTTCTGTTAATTGCCTAAAATATACAATAGGTGTTATATTTAAAAATGTAAAGTAAAATATCGAAATACATTTACCCAAGAAAGTATGCTAACCAAAGTCCTGTTACATAACACTACCTTGACCCGAGGACAGAGACTGTCACTGTTGATTCTGTACTAGTCAAGCAACATTTTAGTCAATCTAGTAAACATACCCTTTGGAGTACAGTCCACCCTCGGCCGAGGTTGTCAATCTCACAATACACCAGGAACTCCTCCTCCATCCCGTCTGGTTTCACGTAGTACAGGCCACTTTCTTTGGCACCTCTGTTAGCAACATCTTGACAGTCTGTTGTAAAAATAATAATGTATATATAAGGATTATAAAGATATGCAACAAAACATTTAACATACATGTTTAATGGATAGGTCATGAGATGAGGATGAAAGTGTGATGTTTTAGGATCGCTAATTGAGGCAATGTTTTCCCAGCAGCAAAGCAATGGTAGATGGCGTGTGGCTGGTACCTTTGCCTGTGGTGGGCTGGATTTCCACTGTCTCTGCGCATGGCTCCTTGCATTTCTGCTCCAGCTGAAGAGATAGCTGCCTAAGAGTGAGTATGTCCCTGGCATTTGAATCCAAAATGCTTTGAAGTCCCCTGAAATAAAAAAACACATAAGATTGTATTCACTGTTATGTTCTCATTATGACAAAACATTTGTAGAGATACTATGTAAACAATAGAGGTCTGAAAAGACATACAGAAGCTGCTCCTCCTGGGAAACAATGGTCTTCTCATAGCGAATGATATCCTCCAACATGCTGTTTGACTTTTTAATGTAAATGTCTGGAGATAAAGAATGCACATTAAATACAGCATACACGCATATCAATCTGTGCTCAACGTCAATGATTTGAAGTCATTAAGTGCATTAATTGTTGCCTGCCTTGTGAAGTTTTCTGGGCCTGTGTTGCTTGGTCTTTCATGTAGTTGACCTTCTCTTCAGCCCCCCGTGTAGCGTTGGCAATATCCTCCAAAATGTCCTCCATATATTTTAGATCTTCCTCCACTGCTGGTTTGTACTTGTGAAGATAATCCACTACTCCACATGTGGTAGGGCAGTACGTTCCCTGTGGCGACCAACAAATCTCTTAAATGACTGTATTTCCAACAGCAGCATCAATACTTCTGAGGAGTCTCTTACATTTGTAATGAATGCAACAATAACATCAAATGAAACAGATTGGCGATATCATACTCACAAATTCGTCTTGTGGAACACATTGGGAATAATCACCCCGTTGCTAAAAGAAAATAAAAACAACAACAAAAAACCTGTGTTAATTCCACAACTCGACAAGCAAGCTTACACAGACAGTTGCTACGTATACATGAGACATTTAATTCGGAATTAATTGACTTTAATTCTGAATAAAGCTCAATTCCGCTTTGAAAACGTCATGTAAACACCTCTTAATTCGGAATGAAAGGAAAGATCCAAGTAAACTCGACGGAACTATTTCATTCTGAATTATTAATTCGGAATTGAAAACAACATGTAAACGTAGTGAGTGTGTAAGATGAGGAACTCACCGCATAGGCAAGAGAGGTTAGAAGCAGTGCTGAAGCAAATGTATGCACTAGAGAAGGAGCCATGTTGCTGTCTGGCTGGCCCTTGGGTACTGGGGATCTGATGGCCCCGGCAGGAATATTTATCCGATCAGGGTCCTCTGTGAATATGGAGATAACGGATGTTTGAGTAAACAAACCAAACCCCACAGTCCTATTTCTCGTTGAGTGACAGCCTGTGAGTCACCAGAATGAGTAAAAAAACAAGCAAACAACATGGCATTTGGTTTTAATTGTGCAATATCGCATAGCATGTGGAATTATAAGTGGTTTACATTCAATTGTACTTTTACCTAGTCCCACCTATTGTAGTCACGATATGCATTTTAAAATAAATCTTTCTATAGATTCTGTGACCTCTTCAAATGACAAAATTTTAGCATGAATGCAACACTCCATACAGTCCTTTGTCTATTTGATGGTATGGTCTTTGGGGTACAGGCCTACATAAGGCAAAAAAAAAAATACAGATTACTACAGGTAAAACAAACATGTATGGTAAGTAGAGTAGATATTGAAATGAAACTGTGAATTACGATAAAACCTTTAACAGTTAAATTTTAAATCTAAAGAACAAGCGTGTATTGAAAGTCCAAGCGCAGAAGAACAGTGCATTATAACATCTAGAGTAAGGGATCATTCTGAACAGTTATATCCATGGTTACCAATGTGTGATATACAGTATGTGTTTCAGAAATGTTATGATTCTTTGCCATACTTCTCATGCAATTCATTCATATTTATCACAAATATGAAATGCTTTTTTCACACTGATCTATGCAGTTGTTTTTTGTTTGTGCAAAGATATTATATTCGTGTTCTGGGTGAAATTAAGTAAATAGTACATTGCAGTTGAGTTTTTAATTAATTCATTAATTTATTTATTTTCCCGCAAAACTGGATCACTTCGTACTAAATGGTAGCATGCAGTTAATCATTACTTCTACGTAGTCATTATTTGAAAAGGCATGAGTCAGTTACTGAGCCGTCTACCACCCCCCACCACCCCCCCCCCAAACACCCAACTCCCCCACCCCACCCCCCCTTTAGGGGCCGATGCCTGCTTACGCCACAGAGGTCAGTGTCACAGCATCCAGATCAATATCATTCCGGTAAGTGAAATTAGTCAAATTTGTGTATAAATGAGGGGTTAAATCTTGTATGCATTAAATGCATAATTGAAATGATCCAAATGCAGTCTTGCCTTTCATAAAATTGATATTAAAGAGCTTAATTGTGTAGAATCGCATTTAAGTAGGCCTATCACAAGAAGCGCTCTGGCCCAATGTGTAAGTAAGAGAATGTGTGGGTGTGTGTGTGTGTGGGTGTGTGTGTGGGTGTGTGTGTGTGTGTGTGTGTGTGTGTGTGTGGGTGGGTGGGTGTTTTTTTTTTAAGTCGACTCATCTGGCCCCTGTTGGGTGCCTCGTGCAGCTTGTCTTATTTTCCTGAGATGTTTCATCTTGTATGTATATTTAAAGTTCCTAAGGGTGAATTGAGGCGTTTTACATCCTGTGTAGAGGGATTTCAATGGGATATATTTTCATTTGCATCAGCATGTCTTAAGACAGGCATCTGATCGTCACAGCAAACAGCAAACTGCAGATGAGTATGACTTTGACCAAGTGAGTAACTTGGCTTTGCTGGTCCATGGTGTGAAGCATGTCTGAAAGAGTTAAATTGCTTTTAGCAGTTGATGTGTTGGTTGATGATAGCCTGCAGGTTTGCATTCTTTAGTCCTGAATTCTTTTCACTGTATGAACGGATGTACTCTTTTACACACCAGTTTTGTAGGCCTATTAGATTAGACCTGTACACACACAGAAGTGGAAATACTGTTCTGTACCTAAGGTTGTCTCTCCGGCAGTATCCTTTTGTGCCTTCTTCTTGTAGGCCTATCTTCTAGCACAATGTGGTCTTTGAGACCCTTTTATCTGGAGTTTTGTATCTGGAGGTATACCTCACAAATAACCACGCTGTACCGTAGAAGGTATATTATACACAGCGTGGTCAAAAAAAGTCTCCACTAAAAAAAAGGTTGCACACAAATATGTTGTTGGACCACCTTTAGCTTTGAGTATAGGGCACATTTAAATAAACATTCAGTTTCTATAAACTTCTGCAATGCCTGGATTTATTTACATCTAGGTACATACTGTAGCTGAACCTATACCTGACAGCAAATGTTTCAGTGATGCTGATGCCCATGATTTGACCCTTCTCAAAAACAGACTTAACATATTTTACATGACCATGGGATCTGTCTTTTGACATGGTTGTTTCATAATTGAGATGCAAGGCATTGCTCCAGAGTGGTTCAGGGAGCACAAGACATAATTTTTACACATGGATTGGCCACCACAGAGTCAAAAACTCAACCTCATTGAGAATATGTGGTATGTGCTAGAGAAGACTTAACACAGCGTTCAAATTCTTCCAGCATCAATACAAGATCTTGGTGAAAACTTAATGCAATGCTATATGGAAATAAATCCAAACATTGCAGAAGTTTATTGAAACCATGCAAAGCCAGTTTTGCGCCGTAATCAAAGCTAAAGGCAGCCCAAAAACTAGTGTGTGTGTGACCTTTTATGTGGGGACTTTTTTTGGCCAGGCTGTGTATTAAAAAGAGGGTTCACACATAATTGTTTTGCATAGAGATATGCTAGTCTGGCACACTTAGGTACAATGAAGAACCTCCATTTCTCTACGTGTATACTGTCAAAAAGAGTAGAAGTCCGCACACTGGCTCCGCTTTGAAAATGTATTCAGGTCATACAACGTTTCGACCCAACAGGGTCTTCATCAGGCATGTATCTATCAGAGGGTGGAGTCTCGGGGTAATGATGTACCCCTTCCACCTGACCTGCACTCACCGAAACAGAGACTATTTAAAATGACACCTTCAATCACATGCCTGATGAAGACCCTGTTGGGTGAAAACGTTGTATCAAAGAAGATCCAATTTTAATCAAGAGGGACCAAAACACGGCCACTCAATGCAAAAGTGTGTGCTCAAAAGTCAGTCTCCTAAGGGGGCGTTGTCCCTCCTTCGTCTTCTCTTTTCGTGGTGTTTGCACAAGACGTGCGCTACCGCCATCCAGTGTTGGGAAAGTTAATTTTGTACGTGAACTAGTTCAAGTTCAAGTCCACAGCTCTCAGGATTAACTAGTTCGTTCATAGTTCATATTTTTTTCAAAATGAACTAGTTCATTCATAGTTCACAAAATAAATGAACTAGTTCATTTCAGTTCACCCCCCCCCCAAAAAAAAAAAAAATTAAAAATAAAAAAAATTCATTGACAAAGCCCTTATAAATGCTCCACAGATAGCCATTATTTTATGGGTTAATTAGTGTTAACAAGGACATTGTTGGATATAACGGTATTTTAGTGCATTAGAGTAGTGGTTTATTAGTAGTAGCAGTAATAGAGAGACAATAATGTCTTACTACAGTATATAGTTTACCTGCACATTGGAATTACAAACTTCTGTGCTAACCCTGTTACAAATATTTGTGACAATAAAGTACACTTGACACTTGGAACCATGGGCGTAATTTTAGGTGTGGATGGTGGGGAAATGTTCATACCACTTTTGGGAGAAACCTAGCTTGTCCCCACCACTTTTTTCACAAATGCAAAAACAGCATACCCGTACAATTTGCCATTGTAATGTCCCCACCACTTTCTAACCCAGACCTACACCTTTGCTTGGAACTACCTAATTTGAAAATAACACATCCTCTCTGTGGATGGATTGTTAAGTCTTCCTGGAAACAAGTAGATAATAGACATGCCATCTTTTCCCATTGAACAGTATTTTGTACTTATAGGGATCTATTGTGCAGTACTGTAGTAGGTGCCCATACAGTAGCTTGGTGATATGTATGCGCACTGAGCTTAAGGTCACTTGCTGTAATTACACAATAACAGATGTAGTTACACTTGAAAGGGGCGGGAGGCACTATAGGACTGCCTGTGAGGAGGTAAGCATGACAAGTAGGCCTACAGGAGTCTGTACAAACATCTTGATTTAAAGACTACATGCAGTACGTCAAGGAAGCCTATCAGCCATGCACATGAATTGCATGAATGCTTCGACGTACTGTATCTGTATTTGTAATATAAACATAGACAGAAATATAAATATAAATGAGGGTTGGCCTCATTTTTCTTGTTCACTCATTAAGTTTTGTACTGAATGCAACATGTAGTACATTAATTAGGCCTACTTAATATAAATAAGACCCTTTTTTCACTTTACCTTTCTTTGAAGACCAACATTTAATCTATGAAGTTGCATGATTTGTTGTTTTGAATTGTTTCACACTCAATCAGATAAATCATAATGTGATCCTGCAGTTGGACATGTCATACAAAAGGAGAAGAGAGGTTTTTACATTTAGTTTGTTCCTAGGCTTTTTATTTGGGATTAGGGATTCGCGAAAATTGAAAAAACTCTTAACCGGCTACTGAGACTCATTAACCGGTGGTTAACCGGTTAACCGGTAATCTTAAATTTTAAAACGTTCGCGTGCCTGATATGCACAGCACTGATTTTTTTCATTTTTATTTTTCACATAAGCCTCTTTTTTTGCTGCCATGGACCTGCCATGTCCAGCCACTGTTGCCAGATGGAAAATGCTGAATTATCGTACTAAAACCTCAAAATTATAGTTTTTTGGGAGGAAATTATTATTATAATTATTATTTTTATTACAACCGGTTAACCGGTGGCAGAAAATTTTAACCGGTTAAAGTTGATCCGGTTGATTAGCGGTTAACCGGTTAGGCTACCGGTTAACATCCCTATTTGGGATAAACTGTTTTTGTTCCATTAGCTGATTCCTGGAATGAAAGGCTTTTCCAAAGATTTAAAGTTGCTTGTGAATTCCTCAAGCACTCTTAACAGGATTCTCAATAGGCCTCACAGCTTTGCGCTTTTGTGTAGCCCAGATCTACCAAACAGAGATTGGCATTCAATGGGGCTACACAGGGCAGGGATAACTGAAGGCGACACTGACATAGTAAAACCATCTCGCTAAAAAAGATTGCTGACAAACACACGACACAAGGTTTGAACACCAACTTAATCCTTAATTGCATCCCCTGTTCACCTCATTCTGATTCAAGGAACATTCTGTCTACTAAGTAGGCTACTATGAGATGAGACAACTGTGTGCACTAAGCATTGTGCATACTAGTGCCTGGTTTCATACTCCAGTGTTTCTCAACCTATTTTCAGTTGTGGCACCCTGACATTAAATGAAAAGAAAAAATATCAAGGCACCCCAAACGTTTTCTTTAAAACATGTAGCCTAGATCATGGGTGCCGCGAGGGGGGGTAAGATGTTACAGATTCTAAGGGCCCGACAGATCTGACAGGGCCCTGGAAGGATGCTGATAACATAATTTGTCATTTTGGGGGCCCAAAATTTGAATCTTTTCATGGGGCCCAACATTTTTATCAGCGCCCCTGGCCTAGATTATCATTACAATGCACACAGTCTCTGAAGACAAACAAATGCAATACACATCTACCATACAATACAACCTGCACATTAGATTTCACGTCATTAGTCTTGACCCTACCGTGGCGCTAACGGTAGGGCACACGTCTACATGCGGCCGACCTGGGTTCGATTCCTGGCCCGGGTATGACATTACAGAGAGCCTTAAGTAACAGATAAAGACATTGTCATTACAATTTTGGTGACAGTAGGGTTATAACATAGGCTCCGTGCTAAGGGGCTAATGTTGCTATATGGCAGCAACTGAGTCAACAATTTGAACCAAATTAAATGCAGTGTTTCCCATACATTGAGGAAACTATGGCGGCCCGCCATTTGGCCGCCATAGTTTCCGAAAATGTTTTAAAAAAAAAAAAAAAAAAAAATTTTTTTTTTTTTACGATTTCCGTTTTTGTTAAAAACGATTTGAATTACGATTTCCTTCGCATTTTCCTCCTGGAGTAAATACATCCTATAGAGAAAACTACAAGTGCTTGAAAGACAGAGGGATCAAAAGCCTAGTCAAGTTGTTGTAGTTAACTTGGGTTTGGGAGCAATAAAAAAAACCTTCAGAGAAGGGACAGTTGGGATGAGTTTACTAACACTCCCCAGGCTTTGTTTTACAGTTGTAATGAGTTAGGTGACAGGCCTTCATTGACACGGCAGAGGAGACATTGAGCTGTGTATAGAAATGAATGTGAATATAGACATAAATGTGTAATATGTTGTTCAGCCCTTTCAATGGGAGGAATTTTGAAAAACTGGCCCTGTGACCAGCACCCCTCATGTAAAATGTGTACGCCTGTGTGTGTGGGGGGAAAAGGCATAGCCTACCCTCTTAGACCCTTTTTGTCTATGTGTTAACAATTTCACAGTACTCTTAAATTCTTATCTCTGCTCCTATTTTGTTTTATTATTTTTTTCATTACATAGACCCCTGCATGAGGGACGAATGAAACTGTGTTATAAACAGAAATTATTCACTGTACTGCATTTTTTTTTTAAATATATAAATGTACTACCCCCCCCCCCCCCCCCCCCCCCCCCCCCCCCCCCCCCCCCCCGAAAAAAAAAACCCGGCTGCCCCCATAGTTTCCAAAATTTCTGTGGGAAACACTGAAATGTGTAGTCATTTTCATTTATATAGGCCTACGATAGATGTAAACAGTAACTAGCCATTTAAAGCGCAAAAATGTCCCTCATATTATCTCACACCCATATCTGTTTATTTGTACCCTGCAATTATCCATCCAAATGGTTATAAATAGCAAAACGATATTTGTACATAAACCAGTAATGACTCTTCAATGGAGCAAGAGGAACAGTGCAGTGTCCTCGTGTGTCCTTTATTTGACTTGCTTGGTTCATCTGAGTGCACGCGGACATTGAGAGTTCACCCAGAGTCTGGAGGAGTAGCCGAACACTTAACACAAGAACTACCCATATAAACCCAAGTTAGAGAAAATCAGACTCGACATTTAGGTTTATTAATTCACCTCATATAGGCTATGTTTTATATCAAACAATTTGCGTCACACACTGCCAATTTTGATTACATTTAATTTCATTTTAAGTCTAGGAAGACAAGTCTACTGGTGTCTACATGTGAACAGGTTACATTATTTTATGATACCAGTATTGTTTGTCGAGTCCAGTGCAAACATGGCAGTTGTGGAAACACGGGTGCAGATGACGTATGATGCCTATTGCCTGCCCTGCAGCCATAAAACTCTGCCATATTGCATTTCAGAGAAAGAGGGAGAGGGGGAGGGGAGGGGGGCATACAACACTTATGATAGCCTACTTGTACAACCTGATGATCTGAGTTTGAACTGTCGAGTCTGTGAATATAAACAACACTGAACTCGGGTTGAACTGCCAATGACCAGATGGAGGACAGCACTCCAGTCCCAAGTAGCCTGCCGCGTAAACTCTAGACCCACAAACAATTGATAAGACATGCCGAGGTCACCCCTGTGTCACTGAGTATTTCCACACAAACTCATGTTGACCAACTTTGACTCATTGTGACATGTTTTGCTTCTTGAAACCTTGTTAATGCAATGCAAGTGTGTGCCCTTTCTCACGTGAACCCGGATAACTTGCCCTGTGTGGCAGCCTCCAGAGCTGAAGTGTGAATGGTGGAATGTGGATGTGTGTATATGTGGATGTGTGTTTGGAATGTGGATGTGTGTATATGTGGATGTGTGGTTGGAATGTGGATGTATATGTGGATGTGTGTATCGAAAGCATGTTGAGTCAACTTCATAGTTGTGATACTGCGCAATATAAATACTGGTTATACTGTATTGTATTGTATTGTACCCAAAGATGTCGATGGAAAAGGCACATTCACATACAGTATACATCAATAGTAGCAGGCTAAGTTCACATACATTATACATCAATAGTAGCAGGCTAAGTTCGCTCCTGGTCTGCAGAGTCCAAAGGGGTTAAATGGAAGGGATAACTTGGGTCTCCACACGGGTCAGTCCACAGGTTAGCCAAAGTGGTTAAAGCCCTTGCTCTTACCCTGGTACAGGAGAAAAACGTGCTGCAGGGGCTTTTCTAAACCTTCTTACAGAAGGGATCTAAGTGATTTAGCATTAGCAAATAACTTTCTCCCTCCTGAACACCCAGCGCATATTTGTGAGCTGAACATGGTTTTCTACAACCATGATATGATT
Source organism: Engraulis encrasicolus (assembly GCF_034702125.1). Taxonomy (NCBI): domain Eukaryota; kingdom Metazoa; phylum Chordata; class Actinopteri; order Clupeiformes; family Engraulidae; genus Engraulis; species Engraulis encrasicolus. The sequence goes on from NC_085872.1 coordinate 5,891,306, forward strand.
CTTCTTACAATTTGCTCAAAAGCAATTTTGGGCAATCCCATGCTCCTAAAGTTATGGGAATAGTTTGTTGCATACACCTTCCTCTTACAACATGACTATGCACCAGTGCACAAAGCAAGGTCCAGACATGGATGATATTGTGGTATGGATAAACTGGACTGGCCCGCAGAGAGTCCTGACCTGAACTCAATAGAATACCTTCGGGGTGAATTAGAGCAGACTGAGATTCAGGTTCTCTCGACCAAAATCAGTGTGTGACCACTCCATAAGTGAACAAACCACTAAAGCCACAAACACACACACACACACACACACACACACACACACACACACACACACACACACACACACACACACACACACACACACACACACACACACACACACACACAGGGATTCATTGGCCATACAACAAGAACCCATCACCCCCCCCCCCCCCCCCCCCCCCCCCCCCCCACACACACACACACACACACACACACACATTGTTAGCTGTTTGATCACCAGTAATTGGTCTGGTGAAAGTGTCAGCATATTGTGGAAATGAAGAGATTCATCTGGTGTAAAGTGATATCTCTGAAGACTATGGCTAGGGAAACAGAGAGGAGTAGTGATCATTAGGCAGGCCACACACATGCACATGCACAAACATTCTTCAATCAAGATGATAGTTTGGCTTAGGAAAAAAGTACCCTTGAGAGATATGGTGGTGCTGCGAGACATTTTAAAACTATGAATATGATTATTTTCTTCCATTTTTGACTTTGGGGCAGTCTCTCACCAAATCGACACAAGAAATCTCAAGCCAGGAGTGCAGGGATTCATAATCCTGTTATGCCCCAGACATGCTTCTATACGGAAAATTAACTGCTCTAGTTTTCTCCTGACTAAAATGTTTGTTCGAAAGCATTATACAACTGACCTGATCTTCAGACATGAATGCTAACCAGTATCAGTTCAAATGTGTTGTTCCTTTTTCTTGCCAATTAAACTGAAAGAAGCTTAAAGTCCACCTCTTTGCTGTGTTCAACCTCAAAGTCACAGAAAAACATTCCAAGATCCCATTGAGTAATTTGGCCATCTAAGACTTGTACTATAACATGAACGTCATTCTTTGCCTGAGAATTGGGTCACAATGAATGACTAATTATTTAATCTGGTCTACTCTTGCGAATTGATTTTAGAATGCTGAAGTGTGGCCCAGAGAAATTAAGGCCAGGGGAAGAAGTGCATAACTGAAGCTACCCAATAACGGCCCCAGTCAGCTCCCTGCTCACCTCTAAACATTCAGCTTCAAACTCTCAGTCACCACAGAACAATTAAGGAGTAAACTCATCGGGTTTATATTTAGGAGGCTGGGCTAAATGAAGCTTGAGGCGTTTTTGTTTTGCTCATATCTTTATTTTTGCCAATTGGTAAGCTATATAAAAATGGTGTCATGAATTTCCTGTTGGCCTAATATTTGGCATGAGGAACTGATTTCCCATCTTTCACTCCATAGGGATTTCTTTCATGGCATATTTCTGATCACTGTTTAAGTTGGTGTTTTGCAGGGAGCTTTCTTGGACAAAGTGTTCAGAAGAAATGTCCATGGGCCTTGTCAGAGAGCACAGGTGGCAGATACCACACCAGCATTCACACAGCAGCCAATTCTTTGGCGGTGTCTTCATCTTTAATTTTCAGTTGATGAATGCACATCATGACTATTATTTACAGTAACCTATAGTGTGATTGTGAATTGTGTATGTTGTGTATTTTGTGTGTATCTTTTAAATTAAAAATCAATTCATGAAACTGCTCATCATTTGCAAATGATTTGGCTACTTTTACCCAAGATTGACAATTGCATTGATTGTTTAAATTCTAGTATTATAACAGAACAGATACAACCATGCTGCTACAAAAGTTTTGTCCAAGTATTTTGATGGGGTTAACATTCTTCTAGGCATCCCCGTGAGAAACTCACTTGCAGCCAATCGTTTCTTTGGAATTAGATGCCGGCACACCAGTCCCCACCTAAACACGGCACGTGCTAATGCGAGATTTGCTGGAGTATATATACGGGTTAAGTTAATCAACAGATCCACAGACGGCAAAATGCTAGACTCACTGACACTTGTTTTTGAAAAGTTATTTGTTCTGTCAAATTTCAACCTATTTAAAAACTTATGGCTAGAAGAAGAAGAAGAGACCTGCAACACGTCAACCACACTCAAGCGGGGGGACTTGCTGGAGGTGCAGCGCACGCTCTTTACGCACTTCGGCATCTACCTGGGTGACAACAAAGTTGCGCACCTCATGCCAGACATCATGCCATTACTCACCGTCAATGAGAAGAAAATAAATGCAGTCGTGACGAACAAGAGACTAGTCCTAGGCTGCATCTATAAGAAAGCGAGTATCCGCGTTGACACCGTGGGGGATTTTGCGTATGGCGCACGCATTTTTGTGAACTCTGTAGACGGTAGAATGAAAACAAAGGCACTGGCACAAGAGGATGTCGCGCAGAGAGCCGAAAAAATGGTTGGAGATATCCCTTACAGTCTGCTGTGGTATAATTGCGAACACTTTGCAACTTACTGCAGATACGACTCTCCTGTCAGTGAGCAAACCGATCAGGTAGATACCTAATTGTAGGCCTACTTGGGCGATTGATTTATATTGACAGTCGTTGTTTTGTTGTCTGAAAAAACGACCTTGATTCTGCTTTCGAACTGAGCTGTGTAAACAGTGCTGATTGTTGATTTCACCCATAACAGCCAAAGTTTTCAAATAGTTGAATAAGCCTGTTTGTACAATATATTTGTGTGTTGCATTCAAACTGAAGCCTAACTGTATGTGTTTTCTTCAACCCATCAGTTTTGTGAAACTCTGAAAACAGTCGTCCGTGACCAGAGGAGCGTGTTGCTCACTATATCACTGGGAATACTCTCCATTGCTTGCTTTGGCCTTGCACCTTCAACAACTCTACCAACAGTGCTTATTCCATTTGCTCTTTGGATGGCAGGCTGATGAACTTCCAGAAACATCTTTTATATGAACATTTCTCTGGGGTCCATCAAAGGGCATATATTTTCATCTGGGGGCATGTCCCAGAGCTCATTCCATATAATGTAGGTCATATCTACAGAAGAAGTTGGTATTTGTGTGTAAAGAGCAGCCTTTCCATGAAGGTATTTGTTTGTCATTTGGTCACTTTATCACTGTGTTGCATGTATAATTATGCCTGCTGAAGTATAGGCTACAATAGTCCAAATGTGCAGGGCTTTGTAATTATGACACCATCTGAAACTGACAGTAGGCGAATATGGATGCATTTGGTTATAATCTTTAAAAAAAATACCATATCATTACGACATGACTTTAAGTTCATTGCTGTCCAGTGCAAATGTATTGGGTATCGTGCATATGGGCTGTTGTGATGAATCATGTTTGGAGGATGCAGCTCTTGGAGAAACAGCTGCTGATTGATTTAGGTGCAGATAACCACATACATTTTCAGCAAAATCCTTAAGTGCAATTGTGTCCGATAGTCCTCTGTTCCGTGGGATATAGATGCTCTATTTTTTTACAGAATGAAAGATTTTGACTTTGTAATTTACTTGATTGAATATTGTTTTGTAATATGAAACACCACATATTCTAATAAAGGCAAACTTCAATGTTGCATTGGCTTGACATGAACTTTTTCACCCACTGGCCACTTTGGCTAGTGGTTTTCCTGAGTCATTTGCCATTCAGGTATTCCACTAGCCACAGATTTATATTGGGTTTTTTTCCTTTGTCATGATGGTGTACGTCTGACCTCAGAAGATGAGGGGCAAAAGCAAGATGAGTGTACAGCTTTCTACATGGAAATATATATCAATCAAATAGAAACTGAGTTACTGAGCCTTTTCTTGAACTTACAACAAACAATTGATACACAAGGGGCAAACAAGAGAATATAGGCTATGATGATACTAGCCACAGAAGTTTTACCAGCATTTGGCCGGTTGGCAGGTGTCAGTGTCAAGCCCTGATATGACCAGAGAGAAGTATGAAAGTGGTATAATTTTTACAGAACTTTCCAACAATGTAAATACTGTGGTTGCTTGACTGGATTTGCTTGATGCGCTTTATGAATCGGGTACTTACATGGTCAAGCATTTCCAAAACACTTAAAGTTATCAGTATCAGGAAATCTCTGTGATATGGCAATAGAAGCATGAATTTCCCTAAGACAAACATCACCGGAACTCTAAAAAAAAGTAGTAGACAACCAGAGGAAAACACACCATATTACCACTGCAAGATCCAGATCATCAAGAAACACACAATGGCGGGGGTGATCCATCCAATATAGGCCTACTGTTTGAATATATTGTATTTTCCTAGCCTGTCACGGAGGGCACGGCCTGGCATTCATTATCCAATGTCATACTATATCAGATTTAATAGGCTGTTAGTGGAGTGTTCGTGATGAGACATGTACCCTAAATGTGCAGGTATCCATAGCTGCCCAAGATTGAAGGATATCTTTATTTTGGGTTTTTGTGACTTTATTTGATTGGACAGTAGCCAAGAGAGCAGTCAAGAAACGGGTGGGAGAGAGAGATTGGTAGGAAATGAGCCAGGATGATGATCATTGTCAAGTAAAGATGAAAAAATGACGTATGTGTACAAAGTTGTGTTTCACTGATAAGTCACACACACACACACACACACACACACACACACACACACACACACACACACACACACACACACACACACACACACACACACACACACACACACACACACACACACACACACACACACCAGAGGTTTAGTGAAGATGACAGAGTGCCTTTGTATTTGGCAGTTCGGGCGTTTGTTCAATTTAATTAACACAATATGAGAACACAAATAACCAATAATGAAGTGACGGGTGGGGGTGTGTGTTGCACACAGGCTTGGACTGGACTGGGGTCCCCTTGGCTCTTGGGTCCCTGGGCCTGGGCTCTGTAGCCCCGTGCAGTAATCCATCCTTACACGCACACACACACACCAGGGCTTGACATTAACTTTTTTACTTGCTGGCCATTGTGGCTAGTGGTTTTCTCGAGTCACTAGCCATTCAGCTATTCTACTAGCCACAAATTTGATATTTTTTCTTTTTTTCTTTATCATGACGCTGTACATCTAACCTCAGAAGAGGTGCTAAAGCAAGAAGATGAGTGTACAGCTTTCTACATGGCAATACACCAAGCAAATACACTTAGAAATTGAGTAACTCAGTTTTTGTCTTGAACTTAAATACAAACAATTGATATACAAGGTGCAACATGCAGAATATAGGCTATTTCTATATGTCATACCATAGAATAAGCTACCTGCCAAATTGGCTAGTGACACTGAAATTATTACCAGCCATAGCCAAGTTTTACCAGCATTTATCCGGTTGCAGGTGTCAGTGTCAAGCCCTGACGCGCGCGCGCACACACACACACACACACACACACACACACACACACACACACACACACACACACACACACACACACACACACACACACACACACACACACACACACACACACACAGTCTTGTGCTTTTGGCAATTGGAAATGTGTTGTCAGACTAAAGCACTACCCCTTATTAAGATATCAAGGAAAATTGTCAATAGACTGCTAAGTGATATCCTTTATTTTGATGAGATCAATAAAGGATCTCTACTCTACCCAAACACCTCTCTACGGTTCAGGCTTAAACATGACAGAGCATTGGGCACAGTGCCCGACTAGTGCTTCACTATTAACTGTTGCAGCTAGTACAACATAGATAGCCTATTTCTAGTAGATTTATAACATATAATTTATATAACAAGTGTTTCTGTTACCATTTTCCCTTAAACTGAGGTTATTTGTTTTTGTCAATAACAATAACAAAGGTGAAAAGGGTAGTAGCTTTACAAATAAACGGGAAATTACTGTACCGTAGTAAATCAGTAAACAGTAGCCTACTATACTGCCGTGCAAAACAAGAACGCAGTCACTCAAAATGGTCGAAAAAAAAAATTATATCGGAAATGGGCTGTAAACTACCTCATTTGTCTTGTATCAAAAAATGGTGGTTCAACACTGTCCCGTTTTGGAGAAAAATCATTTTGAAAGGGCAAAAATGACCAAAAAAAAGTTACTGCGGTGTTGGATTAAAGTTTACATTGTGCAAAACAAAAACGCAGTAAGTCGGTGAGTTACTGCTGCACTTTCCAATGGGAGTGGTTTGGGAGTAGACAGTAATACCAGCCAAGAACGCAGTAACTCTGTTTTGTTCTGCTGTTTTTTAGGGGTTTTTTGTGTGCATTAAATTTCTATCCTAAAAAAGCATTACCAGGAAGTGTCACCACCACTTTACCGACAACACAGTTGTCGCGCCATATAGGAAACTTTGAAGCCTTTTTTCTCAGTTTGCAGTTTTCAGAGTTACTGCGTTCTTGTTTTGTAGGGCAGTATAGTAGCCTGTTATCTATTATGCTTAATGATGCTTTTGTATTTTCTTCTACTTTTATATAAAATCAAATACATTTACATGGATCATGGGTCATGCTGCATACACATGAAACAAACAATCATTACACAACTGCTGGTAACAAAAACACAATTTGACCTTTGACCTGTAACCTGTGACCTCCCTGTGCATTCTAATAAGTACATTAATGCAGTGGTTCCCAAACTTTTTCTCCCCCTTTGGAGTATTTCTGTTACCCTCAACAAACTCCTTTTCCTCAGAACTTTTTGTTCCCTAATATTGCTTAAGTTAATATACAGTATGTATTAATCATACAACTGAATACTGATACTAATCAATTCATCGAAGGTTTACATCATATGAAATTAGGCCTATTCAAGGTTTTATGCACACATTCCCCTTTGGAGTATTTCTGCTACCCTCAACTACCCCTTTTTCCCAAACAGGAAAACGTTTTGCTCCCTAATATTGCATATGTTAATACTACATGTATTAATTATACAACTGAATACTAATCAATTAATCGAATGGTTGCATCCTATGACAGTAGGCCAATATTCAAGGCTTTATGCACACATTCCCTTCTGTGCCCCCCCCCCCCCCCGCCCCCCACCTGCAGTACCTCTGTGAGCCCCCCCCAGCCCCCACTTTGGGAACTGCTGCTTTAATGTAAAGGCAAAGAGGCTTGCACGACTCTGTGTTATGAAATAAACTCCCACCATTTACATGTGATGGAGTAAAGAGCTTTATTGGCCTGTTCATGTACTGTAGGAAGCAGGTGGCTGTTAAATCCTCCTGTGGTCCCTCCCATCTGGCCCTCCATAAAACAGCAGCATGTGTGTACCTACACGCCACACGCAAAGATGACACTCCGAGTCCTCCACCTACTTGCTCTGATCTTCATCTCAGCAAATGTAGAAGGTAACAAGAGCCAGAAGGCTCAAAGACAAGGGACCGAAAAGAAGAAAGGGGAAGATGAGGACTCTAAAAGGCCAAAGTATGACCTGTCCTTGTACAAGCCTGGCGATCTCTTTCAAGTCCCTAGGACCCTGTTTATCCACTTTGGCATCTACCTGGGAAACAACCGGGTGGCACACCTCATCCCTGACATCATACCCATGTTCACCTCCAACCAGGACCGTATTCGCAAGTGTGTGACTGACCTTCGACTCGTCACAGGGGTAATAGCTAAGAATGCAAGCGTGCGTGTGGACACAGTGGAGAACTTTGCCTATGGGGAAACGATTGAGATCAACACTATGGACCTGGTTTGCAGCCAGCCACCCCTGGATGGAGAGGAGATTGTTCGCCGAGCGGAGAAGCTGGTGGGGCCTGTGGCCTACAGCCTGCTGTGGTTCAACTGTGAACACTACGTCATGTACTGCCGCTACGGCACAGCCATCAGCTTTCAGACTTCCCAGGTAGAGAATGGGTGAGGTGGAGAAGGCTACACATTCATATTTAATTGCCAAAGTTATCGTCTAGATTAGAAAAAAGAATCCATCTCGTGAAGCATGTGTCTGAATCAGAAAAAAGAACTGATCATGAACTAAAATAACCAGCATAACTAACGTGATCACCTAACAAGTGAATGGTGTTCTGAAAAGCGTTATATTAATTAACTCTGTCAAGTCAACTGTACTTTATTGTCAAAAATCTATGTAACAGGGTTAGCACAGAAGTTTGAAATTGCATTTGACCAGCCTCCAGTGTGCAGTAAACATACATACAGTATAAGACATTGACACAAATGTACACACACACACACACACACACACACACACACACACACACACACACACACACACACACACACACACACACACACACACACACACACACACACACACACACACACACACACACACAGTGTGCAGTAAAAACTAACATCGGGCCTACATACTCTGTGTGACTGCAGCATTAGTGGCAACACAGGCCAGAGCATTTGAAGGTCAAAGTCACATGTGAGGGATCTACTGGTGTCAGGTGCTTACAGTAACTCAGCTGGTCTACTACACCTCAAAACATCCATGGGAGAACGGCACAAGCACAGACTATGGACTGTTGTCTTTAACACACGGGCAGTTGAATGCAGAGATGGTAAACATGAAGCATAAACATGAACCTATTTGGACTACACTGAGATTTTTCAAAGGTAAAATTAACTTAATCACATTACAGCTCTGAAGAAGTATTGCAATCAAACATTCAAAGAGGTGTATGACAAATCCCTAGGAGAATTCCATATGATGGATTTGTATACGGTATCTACTTTGTATAGACATATTCTTTTATAAAATAATGTATTTCAAACGAGTGGAAGTTAGGAAATGTCAAGAGAAAATGTCACACTGACCTTTACGGGAGCTATTTGAAAACAACAGAGCTAATAAGAAGTGCCCAGGAAGCCGCAAGAAAATAGAGAAACAATTTGCAACCATCAAGCACCATGATGGAAAGCAAATACAGTTAATCATTCACTAACTAAAATCCTAGAGGCATGAAGAATTCTTGTAAACTATAATGCAAATGTAGATGTCATCAATAACCTTCAGCAGACAAATTACTGTATATATGAACTATGAACACAAAGCTACCAACAAAGTGAGAGTAGCGCCATCTAGTGAGCAAAGGCATTAAAATGGTATGGTGTACGACACGACACCATTGAATGATATTTAAAGAACTTAAGACATTTTCATGGTAATTTGAGAGGTTTTTTTTTTTTTTTTTTTTTTTACAAAAGATTTGGTACAGCCCATGTGTTGTCTAATGAGAGGAAGCCTTAAATGGTCTGCATTGTGTCATTCTGCCATACTCATACTCTGAAGTGTATATGTGTCTGTTTCCTGCTAGTGTTCACCATGAAGCTGCTTGTGTTTCCCCAGTTCTGTCTATTGGTGAGGAAGATCTTCCTCAGCAGAAGGTGTTGCTACCTCACGGCCCTGGTCGGGATGGGCCTAATGTGCTGTGTGGAGACCATCACCCCACTCATGATCCTGTGCACCATCATCATCCCCTTCACCATATGGATGGCATCGTAGCATTTGGACACCTCTGCCTTTTTAGGCACTGGGTGAAAAGAACACTATGAGGGCATTTCACAAGCAGCCTTTGGTGCAAGTTAAACTATAATGGATTTCCACCACTTTCCTGTTAGTAATATACATTAAAGGGACACTGTGTGAGATCTTAAGTTGTTTATTTTCAGAATTTATGCTGCCCATTTACTAATGTTACCTTTTTCATGAATACTTACCACCAGCATCAAATTCTAAGTATTCATTATGATTGGAAAAATTGCATTTTTCATACATGAAAAGGGGGATCTTCTCCATGGTCTGCCATTTTGAATTTCCACAATCCAAAAAGCTGCAAAAATGACTGTACTTGGACCATACTATAAAATATTTGTTTAATACTTAGTAAACTTTCATGTAAAGATCAAATTTGGCAATAGGCAGCCCAACTTCAATAAGCAGCATAGTTGCAGCACCTTTTTTGACCATTTCCTGCACAGTGTCCCTTTAAACTATTTTCAGTATTTGATTTTGTTGGGTACCACAAAACGCAATGTTATTTGAAGTGTAAGTTATTTTTCTGCCATAAAGGAATTAAGCACGCACAATTCTCCAGAGATTACTTAAACAGCTTTATCGCTATGGACCAGAGGCAGCACAAACAGTCCTATTTGCAGTGTTATTTAACACTTATAGTTTAATTCCATACATGTGGTCTTGGTCAAACTTACTGCTTCTGTAAATTGTAATGTTTAACTGACTGTGGAATTCTAAGTTGAAAAGTTTGTACTTACAAAATGTCAACACATCACTTTTTGTATTCAGAAAATTGTGGCATGTCTGATATGTAGTTTCTGAGGTCAGTTTATACCTTCAATGAAATAGGTTGCTGTGGCAGACCAGCACTGTAAAATGTCTAATCATAAATTACACCACTACTCCCCTCTAACAGTAGTCACAAAAACAGACCTGTTTACACTGCACACAGGAGTTCAATACTCCTGAAGCACGTGATCACAACCCTGATCACACTCACACATAAGAGGTCAACCGGCAACCACATGGGAGCCCCTGTAGCTGTGCTGAGGAGTTTTTCATTCATCTTGTGGCGCACTTAAACCGTGGCACTGCACTGCTACCACCATACCCGTATTGCTGAGCGATGGAGGTCTGACCTATTGGTCTCTGTCATATGACCAGCTAACCTGCAGAAAGCCAACGGCTGCTGACCAACCTGTCACAAACAATCGGCAGGCGAAGTGAACATTCAACAGACATTAGCTACGTGTACATGACATTTTTTTTTCTATTCCAAATTAATAAATCAGAATTAAATAGTTCTGTCGAGTTTACTTTGATCTTTCATTTAATTCCAAATTGTGAAGTGTTAACATGACGGTTTTAATGATAAATTAAGCTTCATTCAGAATTAAAGTGAGTTCATTCTGAATGAAAAGTCTCGTGTAAATGAGGCCATTCTGCAGCTATTACCTGAGCCCTCTCCGGCAGGCTGACACCCCAGCCAGCCACTCTCAATAATGAAGACACAGGCCAGCCACCTCTTCACTAATGCACTTATAGACATGTGATAGAAGAACCTTGCCACACACTTCATGCACAAGCTGCTTGACTTCAGCTTTGAACACAGTAGAGTATTTTCCTGAAGCTGCAACTCTAATAAAAAAAAATCAGACCAAATATGGAGAGGATTCAGATGTATTTGTCTGTGTTTTATGCAGGTATTATGCTACTCAAAAGTAATATAGGCCTCCTGTAGTAGAGGTCTTCAAAGTGTATTTGTATTATATAAAGCTTTCACAAATATAAACTCTATACAAATACACTCTATGGGCACAAACACTGTGACAGAGTACATTTGCTTTCATGGGCTGTATTTCCACAGTGTTATTGAGCTCTTGAGACGAAATACAGCAGACAGTGTCACACATAGCAAGAAATGTGTGTGTGTGTGTGTGTGTGTGCGTGCGTATATGCGTGTGTGTGCGCGCATGCGTACGGTGTGTGTGGTGCATGTGTGCATCCATGTCCCTGCCTGGCTTTGTGAACAAAATGAACTGTGGGACTTGGGGAGTTATGACTTGGTGAAATTGTCCCCTGGAAAAGAGACAGTGAATTATTCCACTGCCGAGTCCTATTTGAGGGGATAACAGAAAGACCCCCTGAAAGGATGAGGGCAATTTCGACAGATGGATAGAGGGCATCTTTTGAGCAATCCTTGCAAATATGCAATTCTATCAAATAAAGGCATGCATGAACAGTTATTGATGGAATTTGCATTTTCCTTCTTGACAATTGATGGCACATGACATACACATGGGATTCATGTTGACTCACTGAATTTGTAGAACACAAGGGACAGAATCCTATATGAACAGCTTTACGGCGGAAAAAAAACAACCTTGTTTGCAACAGGATTGCATGCTAATTGCTTCCAAGCAATGCCACAATTGCAAGAGAACCATTAATGTCACACTACACAAGACACAAAAACCTTGACATCACCTAAAATAGACCACATAGATAGATCATATGCCAACCATCGGCCTACCAAGCACTGGCCATAAAATTAAAGTATGCTGCATCAGCCAAATTATGCCACAAACATATATCACCCATTACCGGCCGGATGCTGAACACTAAAACTAAAAAGAACATTTTATCTCGATATTGCAAATCTTGAATGGAATGAAATTAAGCCAACCATGAACTGAACCCAAATCTAATTATTTATTTGGACAACACAATAATCTTTGTCCTTTCAAGGGCATAGGTTTGAAAGATCAAGATAAAACAAAACATGTATTTAGAAAACTGTCATATCAAATACATACCTGTAGTATGCAATAGCTTTTTATTGGTCATGAATACCAATGTTTTGCATGGCACCTTCTTTTGTTTGTAAATGCCATGTGTGCTAGTCATATTGACAGAGCCAGATGTAGTGTGTAGGTCACAGTAGGATTTCAAGCTCTGTCACGGGCTAATGACACAGTCTCGTCGGTGCCCATGCAGGAACAGTGGGAGGTTTGCATGGAGATCGCATTGCTTGGGGAATTATTGATGTTGCTCCTCGACTCAACCCCACATGAAGTGTTCACAGGAAGTTCAATAAAGACTATTAAGGTTATAAAAAAGTAAGTCCAATAAAGAAACCCTTAATTTACTAACCAATAGAAGGTTCCTTGGTTCGATCAGAGGGTAATCATTTTCACTGAATCTAATAATAGGGCCTTGCTTGCCTGGAAATTGGATGGGCTGAGTAGCTGTAATGAAAATAAATGGGAAAAGTGCCATGCCATTCCATTGCCTTCACTTCTCTTCACTCCACTCACTATATGAATATTAATATACTCTGTATAACAGTAGCCCAATAATGCACGCTGTTCCATCAGTGGAACACTGTAATAGTCATTGAAAAGTTAACTACCATAGTACTGCACTATATAACACAGGGCCTTTAGTAATGCATTATGACTTGGCCATTTCCATTTTGGTCAAAGCAAATTTATAACACTGTGTTTTAACGGGTTAAATGTTGTGTTTGAGCCCTTGACATTAATTGTCCTAGACATATACCCAATATAAGTCTGATTGCTGTCCTATTAATCTGCTATTGATATAAAAGCTCTGGTGAACCACCATGTGCAACGGGACAATAAGGAGTGTTGTATTTGGATTTATTTGGTCCTTCATTCGGATGGGGCAGCAGAGAGGAGTAAATCTAACTGACTAGGCTGGTGTTCTATTAAAATTGAAGGGCCTTGAGGAATCTGCTACTCTGACACTGAACTGAATCAATGACACTTTTGATTACAGAGCTGCAATAAATACAAAGGAGTGCTGAAAAGTAGCCACTCCATCACATAAACAGCATACTGCGGCAACAAATCAGACTTCGGAGCTGTGTATCTGCTGACTACTACAGGTTCACAGACAGGTGGAAACGGTATTGCCTTTTTACCCATACATTACATCATATGCATATAATAGCAGTAACTGCTATATGTTTCACCACCCTTTATTCAAAAAGCAGAAAATTACCAGAACAAAACCATATAACTTATATAAGCTAATAAGGAAATATAGATAGGCCTACATGATGAGTCTCTGGCTCAGTATTTCAATACACCAATTCACTATACACTGCAGCTTAAATGGCATTTCAAGTAAAGAACATACATGCGAGAAAATAAAAGCATTTCCATACTTATTGTCATTATATGCAAGTCTCTTACTAATCTGAGATGTAATACTTACCTGTAGATATAATTATGATGTGATAAGAAAAGCTTGCTTCAACCACACTTCTAATCTACTAAAACACTGTAATGGTTATTCCAGATTAAACTGATTGCTCATTCCTGGGCTACATAGAAAGAAATGATATGAAAATGACAATTGGATTGGGAAATCTTTTTATTATTATTAAAAAAAGGTGCAACCTTGGAGGGCTGTGGTTATACATTTGTCATTATCAAGCAATTTGAAAAATTCTCTACAAGAAAACAAAAAGTTATTGTTTGGCCTGATTATCTTTGAAAATGTTTTCTTTCTTATAGCTCGTATGATCAACCTCTATGATAGATTATCATAATGGAGAAAAGCTGCCATTTGTTCTTGTGACTCTATTAAAAGTGTGTGCTTGGAGCTCTCTGACTGTAATGGAAGGTAATTGTGATGAATGGGAGTAGCATTGAGTCAGACAGAGTGCATCTCATCAGAGCTGAAGATGAGAGCTTGTGTGTCCAGTTATGTTCTGGAATACTAATAAGGTGGGTGAGAGAGAGCGAGAGAGAGAGAGAGAGAGAGAGAGAGAGAGAGAGAGAGAGAGAGAGAGAGAGAGAGAGAGAGAGAGAGAGAGAGAGAGAGAGAGAGAGAGAGAGAGATAGCCAGACAGACACAGAGAGAGAGAGACAGAGAGAGAGAGAGAGACAGAGAGAGAGAGAAGGAAAAATGATCTGCTACTGCTTTTAGATGTTAGTTGTGCGACAGTATTTTGTTTGTACTGCATAGTATTTACCTTTATCCATGTGATGACATACATACAGTATATTGACACATATTTTTGCATAATTTTTATTATGTTAACAAGGGCGGACCTTCTGGGGTACCATACTGGGGCTCTGACCGTTACACCAAAGAACCAGGCTCGCTGGTGTAGCAGTCAGAGCAGAGGGCACCCACAACCAGTGATGGACACTCAATGACACACACTCTTATGGCATTTTTAAGCTAGACCTGTGTGAACGGTACAAACCGCACCCAGACCCTTCGAAAGTGAACCGTACTGAGACCTTTGGTGACATCTCAGTGTGGCTCACTTAAAGGTCTGCTGTGTGAAAATGTCCTTAGTAGACCCTCCAGAGGCAAGGGTATTAATAACTCACTGCCTGGCAAGAGGCAAACATTTAAAGACATGAAGCATAATCAGGAATCCTAGATAGGCAGGGATGGGATTACAAGATTAAGTGGCATGAGCATTCAAGATCACTGTCAGATGTCAGCATATAACTTAAAGCAGCAATAACTAATCAGCAGCTCTTTCATTAATATAAAAATATATTTTTAAAGTAGTGCATTGTGCACAATCTATTAATGCAGAAATGCAATGTAAATAAAGTAATAAGATAATGACCACAAGGTTAAAAGACTGGTTGTCTGTCATTTGCTTTTTGATATACGGTGTAAGCTCATGTTTATAGGAGAAGAAAAAGCCAAGCAGCAAGCAAATAAATATATAAATAAATACAATTCACCTCTTCTTGAATGGAAAATCCATTGTGGCTTCTCTGTGTTTTCAAGGATTCAATTATTTTACATTATTCCCTGCTGTATTTGAATAAACACAGACCCACAGTGGCATTATGAATAAAGCATGATGTCATTACATGCACCGTTCAAAACAAATTAGCATGCTAATAGATTTCAAAGTACATGGAAAACAAGAGTAATAAATTATATGTAGCTAATTTCACTGACAGTTACAGAGAAGTTCCATCATCAGGTTTATTAATGCCAGAGCATTTCATAACTGCCAGATTTGTTTTATGATCATACAGTGACTGATTTTGACAATATACAGGGGCTTTGACTGAATGAACAAATGAATGAATGAAATGAAGGGAATTTGTTTTGCCCAAAGGAGCCATAGAACAAGCACTCGGATGTATAGACACAACAGTGCACAAAGACAAATCTTAACAAGTAGCCAGCGTAGGTTAAAATAAAATACTGGCAATGAAATAAAATAGGCCTACATTTAAAAAAAAAAAATACTATATACATGTATTATAGTTAAGTTAACCTACAATATCTGAACTTAATTGACTTAACAGTTTAATGCTTCTAGGCACAAAGGCTGTTAAACCTCTATTTGTAAGGTAGCTTGTTACCTGAGTCCTGTTACCTGAGGGGAGGGGAAGCATTCAGAGAATAGGGTGTGGGATGGATGGTCTAATATTTTCAAAGCCAAGTTAGCAGTGTAGAACTAATCATCAGAAATACGTTAATTAAACACGAGGGAACGAGAATAATCAATACTTGGCTATAGACGGTTAAATGTTTGTCATTTGCTGAGGTCTGACAGACTGCGGCAGCTCTTGCTTGAAATAGACAGCAGCTGGTTCCGAAGTTGATGTTTCTAAAGAGAGGACTTATTGATAGGCCAACAACACCCCAGTTGCAATCGCTGTCACATTCCCTGTTTTGCTGCCTGTGTACTCTTAAGATGAATCATAGGATACTCTGGACAGAAAAGCGCTTCTCCTGAAATCTGATGTTATAATGTATTTCTTATTTTTTCTTTTTCTTTCTTTGTATTGCTTTTAGTATATTCTAAATATACCAATTTAAAGTTGTCATGAGTAGATCCTGGAAATATGTCTGAAAACTCACTGCTTTGCTACAAGAGGGTTTGAATCCAAAAAGGAACCCTCCAGGACAGGAGAGCTGAAGGAAGCAAAGATACAGTATAGTAGACTGACCTTCACTTCATGACAAGGACGTCACCCAGGCAGGCAGCGTGCATACAGCAAACAGGATGAAGGGATTTGGGCATGTGAAGCAGACTGATCTATCAGCACGGCAAAATACTTCATGGCAAAGGTGACAAGACGAGAAAAACACAAGTCAATAGGGGCAGATGCAGAAGGCTATAAATTAACTTTTTTCATCACTCGCCAATTAGGACTGTAGTATGAAGTATGCTTCCTTTTCTACCAGCCAAAGTGAATTTTCAGCAGCATTTGGCTGGCTGTCCAGTGTTAATTTAGAGCCCTGGGCAGCTGGCCAGGTGGGTTTCACAATCTGACATGCGGCTGTTTTACACAAGATAAACTTAATTTAATTGTGAGACATCATGTGATCTCTGCCTTAATGGGAATACAATTAGGTCAAGGCACAATGATTATTAGACTTCATACATAAGCTGGACATTTCCTTTTGTGTCCCTGTTTCTTACAGCCCTTCTGATTACATCTCTCAGTGCTGTGAATTTTAACATAATTTGTGAGGAAGCATTGCAGAAATACAAAAATGTACATTACAGGTTTATAGTGTTTTTTTTCTAGCAGTATGGATTTGTCAAATGGTTTGATTCCTGTCTCAAGTTTACAAAGGGACAATTTTATGGATAACTTTGAATTAGGCTAGAGAGAGGTTGGGGGAGAGAGAGAGAGAGAGAGAGAGAGAGAGAGAGAGAGAGAGAGAGAGAGAGAGAGAGAGAGAGAGAGAGAGAGAGAGAGAGAGAGAGAGAGACTGTTGGGGGGTGCGACAAAGGTAGACCACCTCTCTTGCTGGCAGGTCATCACAGTCGCTCGTCCTCCTACGGCGCAGTGATTTGCGCACACGTATTCGGAGACGCGCACAAGTCCGAGATGGAGACAGGTCAGGCCAAAGAAAGCGCTTCACAACACCGCGTTTGCTAGTTAAAAAGCAAGTCCAAATGCAAAACAGCCTACCATGCTTAAATCATAAAGGCAAAGTCTGTGGGATGCGGTTCTATCCTGAGAAAAGTAAGTAGGCTATATTTGTTTTCATCTGCACGCTATTTCATTTAAATATAAAGTCAACTCAATTTAAAAAAATAAAAAAAAAGATGTGGAAGATGTAACCCTTTCTGCTGTCAATAGATAATTACTTTCTTCTCTACCAATATTCAAACAGTTGGTTACTTGCAGGCTGGGACGCCCGGAGAAGCATGACAACGTTTTGAGATAATGCCCTTCTTTGATAGGCATTACCATCCATTCCGGGGATGGATGCGAACGGCATAGGAAATGCCTCCCAAGAAGTCTTTTCCGATGTGGATACAAACACCACGATGGTTTCTACAACTCATCAGGATGACCACTTTATTCTAGAAGACAGTACCAAACTCATTGAAGTTCAAGTGGTGTTAATATTTGCCTACAGTGCCATAATTCTCTTTGGGTTGACGGGTAACTCTCTGGTACTATATGTAGTTTATAAGTTCAAAAACTTGCATACAGTGACCAACTTTTTTATTGTAAATCTGGCTGTGGCAGACCTATTAGTGAACACGTTGTGCCTACCATTCACATTAATGTACACGCTTTTCGGTGAGTGGAAGTTTGGTTGGGCAATGTGTTTTGTCTTACCTTATGCGCAAGGTCTGGCTGTGCATGTCTCTACCATAACAATGAATGTAATCGCGATGGATCGTTATCGCAGCATTGTGTACCACATGGAGACAAAGATGTCACGGGACATGTGCACAGTAGTAATAGTTTTAACCTGGGTCGCCAGTGCAGTGCTAGCTAGTCCACTTGCCATCTTTCGGGAGTATACATCCTTTGATCTGACTCCTGAGCAGTCTATACAGGTGTGCACGGAAGATTGGGCAGGTAGCGGCGTTGATGCAACAGTCTATAGCGTTGTCACCTTTTTACTACAATACGGCCTTCCACTTTCAATAATCACCTACGCATACGCTCGGATTTGGAATAAATTGCGTAGACATGTTAGTCCAGGGGCTGGTGGCCGAAACGACCGTCACAGACGACGCAAGAAAACTACGAAAATGCTGGTGGCTGTGGTTGTGGTGTTTGCGCTCAGCTGGCTACCTTTTCATTCGTTCCAACTGGCCGTGGACTTCAACAGCAGTATCGGCTCCATGAGAGACTTCAAACTCCTATACACTGTCTTTCACATAACGGCCATGTGCTCTACTTTCGCCAACCCCATTCTGTATGGCTGGATGAACCGAAACTATCGCAGCGCATTTGCTGCGGTGTGCAAGTGCATAACTGATGGTGCAGGCTCAGACATTGTTCGTGCCCCAGGAAGACCAGACAAAGTGGCGTGTCTGCATACACACGTAACAAATGTTTGAAAAGAGGTTTATGAATAAAAAAAATATAAGGGCATCAATCCAAGTTGGGGAAAAAGCACATTTTGCATGCGGAATATTGCCCAGTTATTAAAAGTTATTAAAAGTTTTGGTCATCTGGTGTAAATGTTTTCATCAAATAGTGGTAATGGTTAGCGCGTGTCTTCCCGGTATAAGTGTTGTTCTATGTCCTGTAGGCCTACGCTAGACATTGATATAGCTGGGTTTTGTGCACACTGTGGCACAAGAGAGGATGCGTAAACATAGACCGCCAATTTTCAATTCATTGCTTCCAGTGGTGTAGTCTACTTTTTATGGTGGGTATATTTGAGCATTTTTGGGTATACTGTATATTTGTGCTATTCTAGGTAATGGATCAATCAATTTTAAGTGGGTATACTGAAATCCCTGATATTTTGAAGTAGGTATACTCCGTATACCTGCGTTCTACATAGACTACACCACTGATTTGTTTCCATATCTACTTGTCTTTGTCTACAGTCAAACATAGTAAGTCAATATCCTATAGCCTGTATGTTATGATGTGACTGTAAACAAGACCATTTTAAGTGGAAGAGTTGCTGTTTTATTGTGTGATGTGTACTGTATTGTGTTTTGATACTTTTTAACACCATTTCCATACAATTCTGAATCTGCACAGTTTTTGGTCATGATGCTGAAAAATGTGCCGTTGCCATTGAAGTAGAATGTATAATACTCCTTTTTCAATACGACCTTCTGTTGCAGATGTTTTAGTTGCATGAAAGTCCTGTGATGTATCCTCTTAAATTATGACCATGTCCACTTTCTAAGGACAATAATGGTTCCAAAGCAGCAGGCTATGGTCCATGGACTGCAGCTATTAATACATGTATAGTGCTGAAGTGGGCTAGTTTGGATCAATCACAGCTCAATCATTAGGCTAAATAACAGCCTGATATGATCCTTAGAGTTCCTATAACCATTTTGAAGTTCACAAGGAATGATTCTCTGCCAACACCGATGAGGCTGATTTGGCAATATGTGGCAGTCTGTACGGTTTTCACATGAAAAGCCACGGTAGCCTAAACAAAATCTAATTGGTGCTGATCATGGCTGAGCATGGTACAGTCAGTAAATGCTCAGTAGAGGAGAAATGACAGCAAATTAGTGGCAATAACACATTTCTACTCTTCCCTGCAGTTTTGTAACATTTAACATGTTTTTGACGTACTCTAAAAGACATTGAAGATGACTGAGGAAGAGAAGCATTGATTGCTAGTCAGACGGGCTGTTGTTCCCACAGGGTCAGCACTGGAGCATTTATTAAGAAGACAAGGACAGTCGCCCGGAGAGCAATTACCTCTAAATTCCTCTGCTGGGAAAAAAGGTCAGCGTGTTTGACTTGTACGAGACATCAATACCAAACTAACAAAGTAAAGGTGTTTAATGGAACGCACAAGCACACATTTTAATGACAGGTGTGGGATTGCTGCCACTGAGCAGTGAGCTGCAACCGCTGAGTTGCTGGCTCCTCATTAAAATGATGTTCCTGTACTACCCCCTTGTGGCATTGCCTCAACACAGGGCCATGGGACTCAGACGCCTCTTGTTGACAGCATTCATTTGAAAGCTTGTGGGTGAGCAAAGGGTTTGGACTAACAGTCGTGGGGTGTGAAGTGTTAAAGGACAAGTGCACTATTTTGAACATTCAACCCCTTTTCTGAATTGTCTGCAATAAAGTAGAGTGGTACTCACCAAATTTTAGATGTTTGCTGTTGTCTCTACTATTTGGCTAATTTGGATTTTGGCTTTCAGCTTTAGAATGGCCGTGTATGGGCATGTCCATTTAAAACCAGTCTAAATATTTGTTTTCAAGAATGTGCCACTCACCCAGTGTTTAGTAGTGTTAATTGGTATTCCATAACAAGTTCTGCAGTTAAACATGGCTTGTGTCGTGTTTTATTTGGCATTTTGTAAATACATTTTGTTTTCTTTCATTCATAAAAAAGTGACAGAAGCCATATTTCACTTTCAATCTTGTTAGAGAATGCCAGTTAACACATTTAACCACTTAGTGAAATGCTTTTTTGTGATAATAAATGTCTAGGGTGGTTTTAAGATTTGGACATGCCCATATATGACTATTAAAAAGCCAGTTGAGATCAAATCCAAATTAGCCAAATAACAGAGACAGCAAACATCAACAATTGGTGGGTACCACTGTACTTAACTGCTGAGTTCAGACAATTCATAAAATGGTATAAATGTTCAAAATAGTGCACTTGTCCATTAATGTCATTCATGATCCACCCTTTTGTATGAGTGATTTTCTATCCATTGTAAAATGTAGTGGCTCACTGAATATTGTATATCTGGGTGTAGAACATCAAATAAAACGATGGTAATTGGCCTTTTGAACATTCACAAAGTCCTTCAGCTTTATTTGTTGTGTCTATAAAAAAGCAAGGTTTAAAAAAATACATTAATAATTAATAAGGCTTTTCAGCTGCCAAGAGAGAAAATCACAATATGCATGCTTAATGGTGGGCCTTAATGGACAATGAACATTAGCCTAGTGCATTGCACACATTGCTTAATAAGGACATTATTTGGAATCACTAACTATGCCATGATCAAGATTTTTCACACACAACACAAGTTCATAGTACCTTAATTGACTCTCTAGTGAGCAACGAGGATTGTGTGCGCAGGACATGCTACTGTAAACAAGTAGGTGTCTGACGCATTGGGCTAACTGCACACTCAGCCGTACCTCAGGAGGGTCATCTGCCGGAAGGCACCGTTTTGTTTGGGGGGCTCCAGGCAGGACGAGGCTCATACTGAAGAATGGCTTGTATCCTTTTTTCATTCTTCTCTCTTTTTTGTTGAAACTCTTTTCTTCTCTAGGAGCAGACAGTGACCGACAAATCAAATTGTGTTACAAATGACAGTTTAGCAGCGGGATTGTTAAGGGCACAAAGGAGTAAAAGGAAAATCAATACACATACCATCCATTTCTCATACATCTCCAGAGCCATCTGGTCCCGCTCCTCCTTCTCATACTGTTCTTCCTCTTGCTTTATTTTCTCCTTTTCTCTTTCTGTTTTTCTTTTTTCTTGAATGACATCCCTTTTGGTCTCATTCCTAAGTTTTAATGCAGGAAAAAATGCTGTAATCATTCACCCTAAATACTGCTGGTAAACATCAGTGGGCTTTATCCTTCCTCGTGATATCCAGTAGCTAACCTATATACTGTAACTATCTACATAAGACAGTACAATGATAGGCTCAATGATACGCTGGGTGGTTTTGTCATAAAGATATTTATTCATACTCCACTAATCGTAAAAAAAGCTCACCTGGCAAGCCAGACTAACGTTTTATGCACTGTATAGTTTGGGGTCGCACCGTAGGCATAGCTGAAGGTTGTGGGTCAAACCATCGGTTTATGTCCAAACCACCTATTGCACATAACAGGCCATCACAGCCATGTTGTCACCATACAGAGCCCACCCCAATGACTCGCTGCACAGAGTGTGTTGCGATTGGAGGTCAGCGCTGGCCACAAATATCCCCTATAGCAGTGTCTCTTAACTGGTGGGTCAGGACCCAAAAGTGGTGTCTAGTGAAACTAGATGTGGTATTGAATAAATGACTGAAGAGAGTGAAACATGTTAGACATGTTGCATGTCCACATACATACAATACAACAATACATTACATGTAATGCTGATACATATTTTCAAATGTATGCATATATCTTTGATAATTACTTGAAGATTCTGATGGCGAGACAAAAAAAAAGGGTCAAAACATAATGTCCATGAAAAATTATGGGTCCCAAGACTTCCATTTAAGAACCACTGCCCTATAGAGCAACGCTACACCAACATGCCGGCCATATTTCTGCTGCTAGGGTTCGTCGTAGTGTACAAGGTTACAGTCTATAAATAATATGTACTATCCTATTAAACAGAGCTTCTTTGACAACCCTGGTGAACATCGTGTTTATGTGGAATTTTCAGATGATACTGTAGTTCTTACCATTTTGAGAATGCAGAGGTTGCATCTTTCTTTCTGTATTCCTTTTCCTCTTCCTTTTTCTGCTTCAATTGATTTTCAGTCTGCATTTTCTTTCTAACCTTATCTTTTAAGATCTCATCTTGCTCTTGTTTCCATTTTTCGAAAGCCTACGAAATAACAATGTTAAGTCAGGAATCTTAATATCATATATCATATCAGTGGGGGGAAAATGGACTACATTGAAGTCAATCAAGCAAGAACCAAACATTTGTATGTTGGATATTCACGTCTTTGGCACAAATACCAAATATGGAGTTCACCTTCTTTGCGGATTCTTTCTTTTCTTCTTTTTCACTCATTTCTCTTTCCTGCTTCCGTGTGGCCTCTTGTTTTTCTTTGATCTTCAGTTTGATTGTTTCCTTCTTTTTTTCCTTCCATGCCTCGTAAGAGGCCTTAGCAACCTCTCTTTTGGTGAGCTCCTCCTATAAACACAAGAGAGTTAGGCTGGGGGGTTTGGGCCCATATTTTGTGTGCAGTGTGCTATATTTACACTCCTTGTTACTTCAAAGACGCACCAAACTGCAACCTGTCTACCGGATGGTGCTGATAGATACATGCAATCTCGTACCTCTTTTGTTTTTTCCTCCTTTAGCTTCTCCTCGTGCCTTTTGGCTTGCAACTCTACGCTCAATTTCTCTCGTTTCTTCTGAAGCCATTCCTATTGATTAAAAAAAAGGCACAATTCAGCATAAAGGTAGTTTACAATAGATAGTACTACAATTTGACAAGGATAGTTAAAGAATGCACTTGCAGTATTATTCTGAAAATACATTAGTTCTACTTTCAGATAGATAGATGTTTTATTTGTCCTTTCAGAGAAAAGGGTTGGCGACATTCATTACAGTATGTTGCGCTTCGC
Organism: Engraulis encrasicolus; assembly: GCF_034702125.1. Lineage (NCBI taxonomy): Eukaryota > Metazoa > Chordata > Actinopteri > Clupeiformes > Engraulidae > Engraulis > Engraulis encrasicolus. Next base: position 5,915,115 of record NC_085872.1, read on the forward strand.
TGATGTCCCGCCTTAGTGGAGAAAACAATTCAATTTCTCCGATGTCAGCCTAGCCAATACAACTTTCGGGGGACTTTGCCCCATTTGCACATCCCGATTGCTAATGAGAAAACTACCTTTGTCTTGCGCTTTTGCAAAATATTGAATTAAACTTCTGTCATCAATGATGTCTTGCGACGTCATGACGAGGTCACTAGCACAAAGGAGGACGGGAGTTACAGTTGGACAATGGAAGGAACCCAGAATGTGTAGCAGAATAGAAAGAGCTGGCCTAACCAGTCCTTATTGCAGTCTTATTAGGGCAGTCATGGTAAGCAGTTAGGGCGTTAGACTTGTAGCCCAAAGGTTGCCGGTTTGACGCCATTGGGGACTGCCCCCTTGCAAGGGTGAGGCATAAATGCAATTTCGTTGTGTGCAGTGTGCAGTGTTCATTTGTGTGCTGTGGAGCGTTGTGTCACAATGACAATGGGAGTTGGAGTTTCCCAGTTAGCTTTCACTTTTCACTTCACTTCGCTTATTATTACCTGGTAAATGGCCGCCCTGAGAGAGTCAGCAGCTTCTGGCTGGGACTCATTCCCTGGCGATGGCTGATCCAGAATCTTCAGAGAACCAAGGTACTTAGAAGTGGCTTTCAAAGAGCTCATTCTGCCACACCTCCTAGAACCTGTCGCCTGAGCACTGGCAGGCCTGCATTCGGAGAGATAAATAAATTCAAATAACACACAACGATGATTTGCTATGATGATGATGACAGCCATCAATCCTCATGGTTAATCAGATGGATACAAAATGACGTATGCAGTGATTTCAGGTCAGATTCAAGTCTGTATTTTCTGAGAATCTACAAACAAGCCAAGATAACTGAATGCATAGTAATGATGAGCAGTAAACACTATATGGTCAACTGAAAGAAAAGTGCCATTTGAGGAACATTTACCTGATTACGACCGTTTTCCCCAGGGCACTGCTTTGTCTGCTTGTAGCACCATCTGGACGATCTTCAGACTCCTACATGAAGTTATACAATACTGATGAATTCTTATAACACTCATTCTATTTCGTCAAAACCCAAAGACTATAGACCCAAGATATAGCCTCGCTGTCTAAAAGAAGAATGAATTGAATAGCATTTGGGCATCTGACCTGTATTGATCTATCTAACCATCAGTCAGATATTGTTAGCAGCTAACTAGGCACGGTCCAATTATCTTGGCAATAAATGGCAAAAAAAAACACCATTTCACATCAGCTGAAGCAAAAAGTGAACCTTACAACTGTGTAGAGTTCAGTATGGCTATACTGTATAATTAATTGGGATTACATTACTAGTTAATGCTACAGTACATATTGTTGTTGAGTAGCCACAGTGTGTTAGCAGATTAATATTATACTTACTCCATTTTCTGCAGAGCATGCTCCTGTTCTGTAGTTGTCTGGCTCAACCAAATCATCTGGGTAAAACAAACCAGTGTAAGAAAGCACACAAAACACACATATTTGACATTCTAATTTGTCTTTTCTTCACGTGAACAAAGTATGCAAATACGTTATAAAATACACCTTATACAATTAGGCATGTATTTGTCAAACCTAAAAAAACATTCATCAAGGACAATATCTCACTATTGCATAGAGAGTCTTCTGTAGATTTCTGTAAGGACATTCCATCACCAATTGCTGAGGAGCTCCTGCTATGCTTCACAGATCCTGAAGAGTCTCCTTTCATAACCTGGGAAAACGTGTAACAAGTAGCAAACATTATCTGTGATTTGAACATTAAGGTATACTACAGAGCTAACTTTTAATGTGCCATGCACTAAAATGAATCAGTTTTTCATCCATTGAGAGAGAGAGAGCGCTGTCTAATGAAGATATGTAGAGCATCAGTATTAGAACAAGGATTAATGACCTGAGTACTGTGGCTCAATGAGCTTCTGTTCCCTGAAGAGGAAGACGACGTTTCAGTCCTCTTCATCGCAGACTGTGGAACAGGTACGGATGAGGAGAGAGAAGACTCCACAGGGGGCTCTGCTGCTGGCTTCTCTTCAACTGGACTGCCTGCCCTGAGCATCCTTTGGCGTGGCCTGGGCTTCGGAGGCCCATCTCCACTGATAGACACTATGAGGGAAAAATTGTTATTCTGCATTTTCCGCTTCATTAGCCATTGGTTTCATTATTTGCATTCTGATAGTTCTACGTACGTACTTTGCATATAGATTTAGGCAGCCTACAGTAAACACAGCAAGCATATATTTAGCACATTGTGCAACTAAATTGTTTTTGGTTATATAAATGGATCAGTCCATTATCATGCTTGTTCTCTCTAAAACATGTCAATAAGATTTCATTGTGTAAGTCATCATGTGCAAAAAAAGTCTACACAACTGTCAAAAACAATGAAGAATATAATACTTTCAGAAATTCATTAAACAGGAAACTTGTGACTGCAACTGACAGTCAGGAGGTATTGGAACTGCACTACTTTGTTAAAAAAATATAAATAAAAAATTTGTCAAAAACATAACTAGAAATGCACTCAGAGAGAGAACTCTGCCATGGAAGTTGTTTGATAGAACATTTGACGTCACACCCTATTTTTTCCCCAAGTCTTTCTGTCTTCTTTTGTGGAGTTAGAAAATCGAAGGCAGACAAACAAACAGACAAGCAGACACAGACAGATAAAAAGACAGACAAACCAACGTGACCGAAAGCATAACCTCCTTAGCCAAGGTACAAATGAATAAGTTAAAAGGCATCATCTACCCCAGTGGTTCTTAACCTGGGATGCGGGGTGGGCACCCCTAGGGGTGATGCGCAAGAGATTCCAGAGGGTGCGCAGAAATTTGTTTGTGTTGAGGTTGTGACCAACATTTTTAGGGATGCACCGATACTGGTATCGGTATCGGCACCCGATACTGCTCATTATACTCGTAGTCATACTCGTCAAACACTTGCCGATACCAGGAACGACACTGCTATTACACAAAAAAATGCTAAATCTTGTCACATTCTGTGGACTTGAAAGCAGCTTGGAAAAAAGTGCCACCTCATACATTTACTAACATTTAAATCTACATGGAAATGGACAATAAAAATATCACAGGTGGAAAAAAACAAGGCCATGCATTTATTTTCATTGTATTTTGTTGGTAAAAGGTATTGATATCGGCAAGTACTAACATTAATGTACTTGTACTTGTATCGGTTTTCAAAAAAGTGGTATTGGTGCATCCCTAAACATTTTGCTTGGAAACATTATAATTAGGCTAAAAGCATGCTTTGGTCCCCATTTAAAGTCATCAACATATTGATTAATGTCTCATCGTAATAAATCACTTCAATCATTTTTTATTGCCTATACAGTATACACGTGTAGAAGTATGGGTTGCGGTTGCGCAGCTTGTCTTGGCACAGGTAAAGGGGTGTTTTAAGAAAAAAAAGGTTAAGAACCACTGATCTGCTCTATTTCACTGAAATAAATATTCCGATGGTGCACATGTACTGACCTGCTGTGGAGCTCTCTGTCACACCTCGCTCTCTTGGGTGTGGAAGGGGTGGAGTCTTTTGCTGTGAGGTGATTATGTGGTCACGTTTACTATCCTCTGGCGAGGGCAGCCTCTGCCCTTCTTCAGATAACTGGGGTGACAGCGAGCTCCTCTGTCTGCTTTCAGAGTTGGATGAAGTTAGTGCTGATGAAACGGCTCTATCATTCTGGGACAAAATGTCTTCTGGGGTTTGTGTTGTATGCAATTGCTTCGACTGGGGTGAATCCTTTGTCTCCACGGAGCCTTCTGACCGGCCCCTCCTGGACAGAGAAGTGTCTGCCAGAGCTTGCCAGAGCTGTGGTGAGTCAGATGGGCTGTCTTCAAATTTTGATGTCAGAGTGGAATGGCCAGATGTGCTTATTGGTTGTGAGGATTCACTCTGTGCACTGTGGATGCTGTTCACAGATTCCGGCTTATCAGTTTCATTCTTTTGAGCATTACACCCCTCTATAGGAGGCCGTGTCTTTTGAGATTTTAAGAATGATACCCTCTTAGGCTTGGCATTTTCCTCTTCATCTGACAGCTGAAAATCCTGAACCTTGCCTTGCTTCTTCCCTTTTCGAAATGTGTCCAACTTTTTCTTTCGCCGGTTGAGTATTTCTGTGAGTATATCTGTGAGAAAAAGCAAATAGTCTCAGAACCGGGTATTAATTAATTAAAACATGATTTGAAGGCCGTAAACCAAGGGCCAAGATCAAACATCATACCATCCTCTTCAAAGTCATCTGAATAAGTATGGCTTTCCGTGTCGTTTCTCTTTGCTCTTGCAGAGACAGCTTCTTCCAATTCATCCTGTTAGAAAAACAATGGTAATATACAGTATGTAAAAGTTGGTGGCAAATTCAAAAAGCACCGTATTGAGAAACAGGTACTGTATGTGGCAGAGAGAAGCTATTACATATTTTGTTTAATGTGTCACTCTTGTCTTTGGATAGGCTTTGGATATCATTGTTGGATTAGATACCATAGTTTAATATACACTCACTGGCCACTTCATTAGGAACACCTCTCTAATGCTGGTAATGCTGGGTTGAACCCCCTTTTCCCTTAAGAACTGCCTGAACTGCCTGCAACAATACTCGGGTAGGCTGTGGCATTCCAACAAAGATATATTGGTACAAATTGGCCCAAATTGTGCTAAGAAAATATCCTTATCTCCAGCCTGAAATGTTGATGTAAGGCAGGGTTGACCCACGTTTTCATGTTGTTGACGCCAAATTCTGACCATTCCATCTGAGCTTTGCAGTAGATATCAAGACTCATCAGTCAGGCACAATTTTTCCGATCTTCTAGTGTTGTTTATGGTGAGCCTGTCCAAATTGTTGCCTCATTTTCCTGTTCTTAGCTGACAGGAGTGGCACCAAATGTGGTTTTCTGCTGCTGTTGCCCATTTGCCTCAAGATCTGATGTGCTGTGTAATCAGGGATTCTCTTATGCATACCTCGGTTGTAATGAGTGGTTATTTGACTTAATGTTGCCTTTGTGTAAACCAGTCTGGCCATTCTCTTCTAACCTCTGCCATCAACAAGGCATTTTTGCCCACAGAATCGCTGCTCGCAACATTTTTTTCCTTTTTCGTACCATTCTTTGTAAACCCTAGAGATGGTTGTGTGTGAATATCTTAGTAGATCAGTATTTTCTAAAATACTCAAATCAAGCCCTTTCGGCACCAACAGCCATGCATATTCAAAGTCATTGAATTACTCTGATGAAGACGCACTGCGTCAAAATGTTAGTCATGCTCACGTACTTGGCCTTTGAAGTGGACCAGCTTACTCCAAACTGAATACAGTCCCAGACTGTGAGCACCAAGAAAACTAGAGCGCAAGTGACCTCCTTTCCTTCATTTAAATAACCTTTCTTCCCCATTATGATGCTCAGTTTGAACTGCATCAGATCATCTCGACCATGTCTACATGCACAAATGCATTGAGTTGCCACCATGTGACATGGCTGATCAGAAATGTGCCTCAATGAACAGTTGTAACAGGTGTTCCTAATATAGTGGCCGGTGAGTGTATGGGTCAATGACGTTTTTTCAGGCCCAGACGTCAGTAGAACAGCTAATGCCCATTATTTAATGTAATGCACTGAATATGCTTCTTATATACTCCACTAAATACAAACAGAAATAAAGAAATAACCCATACTGTCATTGGCTGTGGTTGCACCACCTTGGCATGTGCTATTCACTGAAACGTCATTGATTCATATCTCAAGGAAGAAAAACAGATGGGGTTCATTCAGTAGCCCATTACTGTTTTGATACACAGTTAGTAACTTAAGTATCAAAATAGAAAATAAGGGAGGTTCGAGCTTTCGGAATGTTGCATCATAGAATTATAACAATGCATAAGCATAGTACCTGGTGCAAGACACCTCTAAGAAATCAGACAGAGAGCTGAAGATTAGCGTTAATTCTGATTTTACGAGGGATAGGATGTTGTGCTCATATTACAAGTTAAAGTACCAGCATATTTTCTGGACAGGAGTGCAAAATGTTTACGGCCTCATTTTCGATTAACACTAACAATTACCTGGAAGGTTGTTCTCCTTGAAGTCCTTGGACTCTTCTTGCGACTAAGCGTTCGGAAGAGGTCATCTTCATTTGACATCTACATGGATAAGGGACAATGGAATAACATGGATTAACCCACGTTCACTCATGATCAACATACCCAAAGGAAAAGACTGCATTTCGGAATTCTTTTTCAAGGCAATAACAAGACGGTTATTACAACAAGCACATTCTGATCATAATCAAAAAGTAACTTTGTCCCGCCCTGTCTTGTTTTAAAGTAGACACGAGCGGATGCTGAATGGACTAGCAAGAACCTTGTAAAGTATTATGCTAGCTTTGACACATGGATGATTTGCAGGGTACCTTGAGATTTGATACGCTAGTGGATATGTGCCCGGTTGGTCGGTGTGTCAGCGTTCAAACTAGTAAAGCTGGGAAAACAAAGGAATCTTGAGATACATGATATGTAGATGGTTAAAGGCATAACACTTATGTTAGAGTTTGGCGACACCACGGCAGTCCATGTGCTAGTCTGTTTACACTTTGAGGTATTTACAGCGGTTACTAGGAGACAACGGAAACGGAAGCTGACGTCACTGCTTTAGACCAGAGATGTGTTTTGTTCATTTTAAATTTGTAATTCTTTTTGGACAGACAAAATCACCGTGACAAGTTAACGTACGGTGTGGGGTCAAATATCTTTGTCTCAACTCCATTAGTTTTCAAGGTGTAAATAAATGAATCTCGTCTGTGAAATTATACTAGGCCTACCACCAGGGGGAGAGCAAGACCAAGTTGTTAGACTGAGATTGGAAGCACAGATTTTTTCGTAGGAAGAAAAGGGCTGTGGTGGAAGATGCTCTGTTGCCCTTCATCAGTCACATTTCCTCTTCATTAGGTAGGCCTAGGCCTATATTTTTTCCCAAGTGAAATCTTAAAAGTTTGCTTTGTAGGCCTACTGGCTGAACATAGACCACAATATCACTACTGGGCCATATATGAGTGAGGGAAACCTGCCTCACAAAAATCAGCAGCAATAGTGTGTGGGTAGCCTATGGCCTATAGCCTAATGTTCGTTTTCTAGCATTAACTGTTACATGGAAGATATTGGAATAGGTTCTGCAACATCTGTTGTTTGGTAGGCTATACATTTTCTATGTTGTTGTGCAAAGTCTATAGCCAATGATCATCATATAGGACGTGGATTCCACCAGTAGGCCTACTGGCAAGACATCCTGTCACTAGCCTGTATACTGTGCTACTGTACACATTTCTTAGGTAATATCTTAGGCTATTTGATGTCAATTTTATGTTACTTATGCAAACAGCATACTTGCAAGGGAGTTGACTGAATGCCTCGGACAGAACAGCTGCTGAAAACCTTGCTAACCTGCCGAAGAGATGAAAGAATCTAAAAATAAACACACTGCATCAGTGCTCACTGCTCAGAGCTGTCTGGAGTGAGGGATATTCCCTGCCATATAGGTACATATGTTCTGTTCCTTTATAGAAGCTTTGTGTGTGTGTGTGTGTGTGTGTGTGTGTGTGTGTGTGTGTGTGTGTGTGTGTGTGTGTGTGTGTGTGTGTGTGTGTGTGTGTGTGTGTGTGTGTGTGTGTGTGTGTGTGTGTGTGTGTTTTATCGTCACTTTTTTTCTAGTTTAATTTTGTCTGTCGAAGACGCTCATTTGATTTGTTTTAGCTCCAAATGAACCAACTAATATTCATGCTTGTGTTGTGGTCGCCAGGAAGGAATCTATCCAAGAACAGGAGAATCAAGACGCAACCGCCTGCAAGATGAATTGAAGCCCCCAAGCGGTCAAGCACACATTATTTTGGATGTATTGAGTCGAAACAGACAATATTGTTACACATATGCACTTGCACTTTGCTTATAAGCCTTATAATATAAGGCATTTGAATACTCTGTCAGTTTTTGAGGTTGTGGAGGTAGAAGAGACATGAAGAGGTGGAGAGAGCTGGTATGAAAGAGATAGATCCATAAACCTTTGAGGAATGCCAGCCTTAATTTACAACAAAGAACTGTCATACCACAGAGCAAGAGAGGCCATGTCTCAGTCACAGGCAGAAGCCTAAGGTAGTCTCTCAATTGATGTCAAAAAAAGGCGATAGGTGTAAAAATCTCAATTACTTTAAATATAAGCAAGGCTAAAAGGTCCTGTGACTACTTTGACTTGCTTGTCATGTGCACAAGACAGTATTACTGCATAATGATGCATGGTTTATTCATTCTCGTAATTGTGATTGATCAATTTCCATAATTACCTATTTTTATGTCTCTCTGTGTAGTTAGTATAAGGGAGAATAGTAAACCAGCTTCCAATCCGGGGCTCCGCGCTGTGGTGCCAAACATGGCTCTCATGACTCCAATATTTGGTACTCTGATGGCCAGAAGAGGGATGGCTTACCATGAGGCCGTTTGAAGCACACCCACTTTGTGAGTAGCCAGGCCACGTCCTATGGTGACGCAACACTTTCACCTTTGCTTCTAGTCAGGCCAAGAGCAATGTATTAATCGTTTCTGATATACCGAAAAAACGGGAACTCCACCCACTTTGTCGGACACCAGTCAACCAGGAGGCAGGTCAACCATGCCATTTGGGAAACAGACCAAGTCTCTAGATTTGAAAGTCGATGATAATCAGGCTACTTTGTGTGCCATTTCAGGGCTAGATAACCCCAGAGTGAGGGTTGTGGATGTGCTCCATCATTACTTGGCTATTTGGTGTAGCAGCCAAAGTGCACATGTTTGTATTTGTAGGCCATTTGTAATTTTAGTAGGCGTATATGTTTATCATAAAGAGCTCAAAAAGAACTACAAACAGCTTGTTTATTTTTGGACACAGATAATTCAGAGCTTTGTCACTTCACTTTAACACCTATTTCCATGCATTCCTGATTACTTAAGAGAGCAGCTGCAAAATGTAAAAAACCACAGGCGCACTTTAGAAGAGGAAGTGTTGCATCTGTGCTCTTGCATGTATTGTGAGTTGTGTAGCCTTTTAGCTATGTCACTGGCTTATATCAGCTGCTGCATGGTTTGACATTCAAATTGTTGACTGCCAAGGATGCCTGACTGGTCTTCGTCACTGAAATAGAAAACCATAAACAATAATTATTGCGGAAACATGGGATTATACAGCGCGAAGCACGCTCAGGGCTTGATTGGTGGTGCTGTATTTGGCTTAAATTTAGTCAGTTTATCAAAAGATTTTTCCTCACAGCACCTGTTATGCACCTCATTTATTCAACTCCACAGTTACATCTTTGGAAGTGCTGCACACATTTAACACATTGACTCAAACATGTTGAATGTATTTAAATGGAACTGGTCTTCTTTGAAATATGACAAGGACAGCAGAAGGTCTGATATTTGTGTATGGTAATTCCCTAAAACCGCTGAGACTTGGCCTATGACAACATGGCAGCCACTCAGATGCAGGTGCATGCTCAGGTCTCTATAGAATATGAACACTCGCCTTGGCCGACAAGATGTAGCTACAATAAAGACAGTTGCATTGAAGATTCCCTCATGTCTGCCTCGCAAGTGGAGACTCATTACAGTCCAGTCAACCTCTCCTGCTGTATGTTCCAGCAGCGACCTTAACACCTTTTTGTTTCAGAACCATAACTTGTCTTCATTTCCAGTCCATGTACTGTGGCCTAACAGGTCATGAAGGACGATGCCCATAGACACCACCAAATCAAACAGAAAGGGGCGCACGTTGCATTAAACAGTTTTTTTTGGGGTGTTTATTTTTTGTTTCGGCATGTGCCTTCCTCTGTGTGTATGAGGAAGGCACACGCCAATGCACATCTGTGCACAAAAAAACAGGCTGATGCAAGGTGCGCCCTTTTCTGTTTGATTTGAAGCATTTTATTTGGGCCAGCATCCTCAAAATTAATAAAAAAAACTCTGAGTGAAGCCTGCTACATGCTATAATTCAATCATAATGACCAACAAAGCATGATAATGTGAACTGAAATGCACATGCAACAAAAAAGATTCACACACCTGAAAGTGTCATCAACATTTTCCTGTCTGGACAAACATGTGTTTTGCCAGTGAACCTCCTGAGACCCAAGCTGAAGGCGACCTTTGACCTGCCACTGATATCTGATGGAGCCATCTTCACAGCCGCTTAATGCATCTTCTGAAGTGATTGCGGCGCGCTTTTGTTCTCCTCTTCAGCTCTCAAGGGACCTGAACTCTAAATAGGATTTCCCTTTGTGGGAGAAGAGAAAAAAATGCTCTCTCTGCCAACCGCAGGTCACAGCCAGATGCTGCCCTTCAAATGGCTGGACAAACATTCTCTGGATGTGTGCTTCTGGGGACAGCTGTGCACACAAAACATAAATTAACAATCGTTTCTTTTCAATCCAGCCTCTTATAGTGGAAGATTCCAGGATACTAGGGTACACGGTTGCTCCTCTGAATGTAGTGGAGGTTCTAAGATGTCTTCACCCCTTATTGCAGAGCCTATGTTATAACCTTATTGTCACCAAAATTGTAATGGCTATGTCTATGCTTAATCTGTTACTTAAGGCTCTCTGTAATGCCATAGTAATGTTGTTGTGATGTAGTTCAGTATTTTCAGCAAATTGTGAATAAGTGACCCTGGAGACCCCTTCTGCACTAAGAGGCTACGTAAACAGAAGAGGAGATGTAAAAGGTCTGTCTGTGCTGCATACAACCGTGGGAACTGCTGTTGTTTACCTGAAGTACTTTTAAAGACCTGAAATGTGACCTCCTGAAGCAGACAGTATAAACAGACGAGAAACTAGCTGTTTTGAGAAACATAATGATGATACAATTTCTTCTCATCAGTTTGTATGTCAGACTTCAGTGTATGTGAGGTCTGACATAAGAAAGTGGGGAAACCGTCTGTGACAAGCACCCAAAACAAATACAATGACACAGAAGGCAGGTCTCATATGTGGTCTCTGAGGCTGAAATGCTCCCTCTGGTAAATTTCCTGTGCTTATTTGTGTAAACTGTAGGCCTATGTAGTCTTCCTAATATTAACTATCAAACATAAAACTTACTGTCCATTGCAGTTGTGGAGAATCAGCCAGAGAGTAGAAATAGCATGTATTGGATCTTGCCTTAGCAGAGTTATCTTGTCAGTGTAGTTATATTATAAATTCTGAATAGTCCTCAGCACATAGTGTCACACAAACCCAAACTTCCTTCATGTGACTTCAGCCATGTCAATAATACAATAAAAGAGATGTAATAGTTATAGGATTCTCAATGCACTGTGTTCTCTGCAATCCCCAACAATTAACTTGATTCAGCCACGTTAACCAGCAAAAAGGCATATAGTGATAGCCAGCCCACTCATATTTTACTTCGTTGATACCATATTTATTCACTTGTTTCATGCAAAAGGTGCTGTTACATACTTTATAATGTGTAAAGTTAAGTTATTATAATACTACTGAATTAATCATATACACTGTTACTTAAAAAGGAAAAAAATGATTTAAAGAGGAACTACAGTTGGACATTATGTAGGCCTATCTGGCTGAGCACACCTCTGGCACAGTGGGTCTGACTGCACCTTGGTGTGGAGACAGAAGTAGGCTTTGGAAGCCCCCAACTCCCACCTAGTGTATTATTTAAGCCATGAAATGTGTTTGTTGTGTTTCAGTGAGAAAATGTTAAAAAGCAACTCGCAGAACAATAACGCTTGCCAAGTCCCTCAATTTGCTTGCCAATGGGTCACAGAGATGAGATCACCCTGAATATCACCAAACCATTGTAGGCTTGAATTGTTAATTACCAGAGTTCTTAAATCTACAGTAGGCCTATAAATAAATAAATAAATATATATATATATATACATACATATATATATATATATATATATATACACAGAGTGCTTATAACACAATTTTGTGCTCATGTCAGCCACCAAATAAAAGCAACTGAATTAAAAGCAAAGCAAAAGTATATTGCGAAAAACGTGTAGGCCTATATTAATTGTCATCCATTCATTCAGTACTGTTGTAACTAGCTCTACTTTGTCTTAGTAATTCACTAATCTATATGAACTTTTGGTGATTCATAACACATTGGTTGAACATTAATAATCGTTCTTGCGCCCATGCTAAAATATGTTGCTAAAACAAAATAGGAAGATGCTTCAAAAAGGCATTACAATTCCATTACATTGCTTTTTTCTCGTGGCAGTTACACCACATTTGTGTGTGTAGCCTCTTACTGCAGAAAGAGTCGTCGGCGGGCCTATTCACTATTTGCTGAAAATTCTCAACTACATCATAACAACATTGCTATGACAGTACAGAGGGCCTTATATAACAGATTAAGACATAGCCATTACAATTTTGGTGACAGTATGGTTATAACATAGGCTCTGCGTTAACGGGTTAAATAAGAGGTGGTTCTGTTGTGACCTGAAGAGCAAAATGAGACTTTGAAATGCCTCTTGTGTTTGGTGCTGGATATTTCTAACAGTGGTCTACCATAATGGACAAATCTAATCACCTCTCTACTTGCACGCTGTGTTGCTATGGCATTAGGCACTGCTCAACACATACGCATGCACAGACACATAGACAGGCACTCCAGCCGGTTCATGGCCTGTGTCCATGAGGACGTCAGGGTGACACTAACATCATAAATGTGTCTGTGTTCTTCAATTGACATGACAGCATCCACATCCCAAAGCTGTATGTACGCATAGCCGTAACTACCATTGAGGACACAGAGGTCATGTCCTCAGTATTTTTCTCAGTAATGTGAAATTTATCTCTGATGAAAATTGATATATGATCAACAATGATGAATTCAGTCTGTATACGCCACCCCGATTTATCCTCAAGGCAGTGATTAATGAAAACAAAAGTCAGTTTGACTGAAGTGTTTGAAGCATTCTAAATGTAGGCTAGAGTATGCAGTACAACACACAGTATTTGATCTCGGTATTTGAAAATGTCTGGTTCCGGCCCTGTCTGCATGCAGGGCTGTAGTACTCGAGTCCGGACTCAAGTCCGTTTTTTTATGGACTTGGACTTGGACTTGGAGGTTGTGGCATACACCCTGTGTGGTCAGGGACAGTGTCCTCAACCTAGACAATCTAGACAACAACCTGTCGGTGGGTCCCTATTCTCGTAATTATTGCTCCATTTGTGTCCTTTCGTGCATGACAATTGACAGCTCACCACTGAGCAACTCCACCGCAACCACAACTACCACCGTACACCTTACTGCCACATTTCTGCATGCAAGTGCAAGTGCAAGTGCACACACACACACACACAGACACACACACACACCATCACACACAGCCACACACACACACACACACACACACACACACACACACACACACACACACACACACACACACACACACACACACACACACACACACACACACACACACACACACACCTGCCTAACCACACTGCCAGTAATATTCCCTCTTCAACTCCGCTGTTGTGTAAGGGCCCATTAGCTGTGCAGACGGGAGGTGCTGAGCTAATACAAGCCAGCTAGAGGGGGGAAAACAACAGAAAAATAAACCTACCATCTACCGTTTCACTGTGTTGTGCTGCTCTGGACACATATTTCTAAAATGTCTCCAGAGCAGCTTTCCTCCTCCTGTGAGTGGAGCACCACCTTGCTATTGCAGCACCCTGCCCAGTGACTCAGCCCCTGAGTTGACACGCATTTCCAGCCAAGATCTCAGTGTCTCCATGGGCCCAATACAATATACCTCCTGGCAGATACAGAGTCTGTGAATCTCTTCCAAACGAGCTCCGAGACTCTCTGAATTATGGAGCTTCTTACTGTAACAGAAAACAATTTGAGACCAAAGTAGAGGTTCTGGCCTGCGGTGTGTCCCAAGACAGCGTGGAACATTATACAATATTAATCGCCAGGGTACCTGCTTGCCTTCCACTTGCCACTGTCATTGCAATCATAAAATCAGGGAAAATAAGGCATTCACTCACCGGGGCTTAGCTCCTGCAATCAAATTTGGTGTCGTGTGTGTATATAGCGGTGAATTTGATTAATGGTTGGTAATAGCATGGTTATGTAATACTATGCAGTGCACCATACGATGTTCTCCTTGTGCATTGACCTACATTGTTGTGCACTAGGCCTATGTCATTGCTGCCCATGCTAGATTACTGTATGGAGCTGGTGTTATTGCTGAGAAAATGGCAAATCATTGCACAATGTAATGTTGCTTAGCATGAAGGTTTGAGTGGTTGAGTTTCAAAATGGGATACTATTCACGGAAGCGTTACATCAACTTGAGGGTGTATGTTGATCTTTGAAATGTTGTCATAAAACGGGCATCAAAAGAGACAGCAGAACTGATGATCACACTAGCAACTGGAGAGCCATCAAAGCAGTATAATTGATTTCTCTCTCTCCCTCTCTCTCTCTCTCTCTCTCTCTCTCTCTCTCTCTCTCTCTCTCTCTCTCTCTCTCTGTGTGTGTGTGTGTGTGTGTGTGTGTGTGTGTGTGTGTGTGTGTGTGTGTGTGTGTGTGTGTGTGTGTGTGTGTGTGTGTGTGTGTGCGCGTGCGCGCGCTTATACGCAAACAAAACGACTCGGGGGGGTTGCACATTGGAGCCACCTTGAAAATATGGAAAGTTACCAAAACATTGTGTTATATCGGCTAAATAATGTTAATCAACTGTTGGGTACCATACTTACTTACTTTACTTACGCCTACCGCCCAACTTTGGGCATAGGCCACGAACAAGCGCTCTCCAGTCATTTCGATCCTGGGCCATCTTTTCCAGTTGTCCCCATGTATAGCCAGACCTCTTCACATCCGCATCTAGGTCGCGACGCCAGCTGTTTCTTGGCCTTCCCCTCTTCCTTCTTCCTTGTGGATTCCAGAAGAGGGCCTGTCTTGTGGTGTTTGTTACAGGTTTGCGAAGGGTATGGCCAACCCACTTCCATCGCCTCTGGAGGATCTCTCCTTCGACAGGCTGTTGTCCAGTTTGGCGCCACAGCTCCATGTTGTTGGGTACCATAAGACACAAATAAATAATCAGTGAAAACTTCATTTGCATGATCTGACCTCTGAACTATCAGAACTGAACAAAAATGTAATTTCACCATTGGAATTTACACAACAATTTACA